>NC_056739.1:1695099755-1695443505 GCF_019279795.1 Protopterus annectens
GGCTCCTGAGAGCACCCCAGCACTAACAGGTTTTACCTCATATCATGCGTTCTGGCCCCAAAATCTGGGCAACACCAAGAAAGGAGGGGGGTTGTCCATATTCATAAAGGACACCCACACCTCAAGGTTGGTGGCAACGCACGATGCATCAGAGACCATCCAGGTGCAATTAACCATAGGCAAGACTGCTCTGCAATTTGTAGCATGTTACAGGCCACCCTCTCAAACTCAGGAACCTCACATGGCCTTCCTGAAAACATTGGAGGGGATAAATGTATCTCCAAACACCATCATACTAGGTGACTTCAACTACCCTAATATAGACTGGGAACACTACTCAAGCCCGAACACTCTAGCCCAAAGATTCCTGGAGTTCATAAACTCAAATGCCATGGAACAACTAGTCACCATCCCCACAAGAGGAGAAAACATACTTGATCTCATCATCACGAACATGGGATCAAAATGTTCAACACCAGAAGTATACCCCTCACTGGTGAGATCAGATCATAAACTAATCTCGCTGGAGGTCCTCATCCCGCCCCACCTGAAACAAAAAGACCACAGTGAAAAACTTCTCAAAAGCCGATTTCACACTTCTAAAAACTAGTGTGGTCTCCTTTAAGGCCCCTGAGCCAGTGGTAAACATTACTCAAACCGCTGAATCACTTACAAATGCCTTCTACCAGCACCTACAGAACTGCATGGATCAGGCAATCCCAAACAAAACTAAGACTCTCTGTACCAAAGGCAAGCGCCCAGTCTGGTGGACCCCAGCCATAAACAAGCTCTACAACAAAAGGAGGAAGCTACTACAAGATAGAGCAAAATCCTTGAAAGGTAAGACACCTTTGATCATAATAAGTAAAAAACTAAGAGCTCTCATAAAATCATCCAAGGCAAATTTTGAGAGAAAAATCGCCAAGGACTCTAAAGACAATCATAAGGCCTTCTTTAGCTATGTTAGAAACCTAGGAGGAAACTCCCAGATATGCTCAGAATTAGTTCAAAATGATGTGAAAATTACTGAACCTACACACATTGCCAACATACTGGCTGACAGGTTCAGTGCAAACTTCTCCCCCCCCCAAAAGGAGAGATATCTATTCCAGAGGATTGTAGCCCCCCCCAAACATCTCCCCTTTGATATTCCTTTACTTTACTCACTCCTTGCATTTTACCTCACTAGCCTTTGCTTTACTTTCATTTCTCTCTAAACTTATTTTACCTTTACTAGCCTTTGCTTTACTATCATTTCTCTCTAAATTCCCAGCCCCCTCTACCTATTATATCCAGAACCTCACTTACAGCTTATTTTCCTGCTATCCTTGCTCCACTGATTGGCTCTCGTCCTTCTCCTGGTGTTTCCCGCTCCGTTCGCCCTTCGGGCTCACTCCACTGTCCTACCCTGCCCCCAAATCTCACCCGCCCCCAGTGCCTCTAGCTATATCCCTCTTCTTTCCACACCTACTTCCTCCCTAAACCAATCAACCTTCAACACCACAGACACACCCCCAACAACCTATTATCCAATTTGTAACCACACCCACAGCTAATACATATTATTACATCTAACTTCTAAACCTCTCACTCACTTACCTAGCTTAATTACATCCAGCTCCACTCTTACTACTCTTTATTTTACTCAACCTACACAAGAATTTTCTCACCCCCTGCACAATTAACTTACAACACATATACTACAACTATCACACTTAATACAAAGCAACCTCTCAACATGCCTCTAAATCCTTCATCCATCTTCATTCTTCTATCACTTTCTCTTAAACTATCATATCTTTATCACCTCACCCAACCACATACTCTTTACCATTCACAACTGTATCACACAACCAACCATCTGAACTCCCTACTACCACAATTGCACTCTCCTATCTCCCCCCATCTTTACCCAATAACACACCTCTTCACCTTCTCATTCAAAGTTTTCCCCTCTCAGATAAACTATTTCCCCTTAGTAACTAAACACCCCTTGGCCATCACAGCAGACACAAACCGTTTTCTCACTCTACTCAACTATCTTTTGAACCCCATCTTTCATTTCATTACCAGTCTTTTATCTGGTGATATCCATCCCAACCCTGGCCCCTCCTCATCTTCCTCCTCACACAAGCCTATATTCTTTACTTCCCTTAACTCACAAAGTATAGTGAATAAAGTCCCAATCCTCCATGCATGGCTCGGGCATAACAAACCTGACATACTATCTATCTCAGAAACATGGTTAAAGCCCTCTATAAAAGACTCTGAAATAACTCCACCCACCTATTCAATCATCAGAAACGACAGGACCCAAAGGAAAGGCGGTGGAGTTGCTCTCCTATACTCGTCTTCCTTGCTAGTCACCCCCATATGACAAACCTATTCCTACATTTAAAAATGCTGAAATACTCCTCTCTCTCCTACAAGTTAACAAGCACAAATACATATGCCTAGCATCCCTCTACATCCCCCCAGGGGACAATATTTCTACACTTGAAAATATCCTCTCCTGGCTCTCTGACAATATTAGCAATGAAACCATAATTCTAGGAGATGTAAATATTAACTGGACCTCCATCCAGTCTCCAACCAACCATCTTAACATCAATCTTTATAACTTTTCCCAGCTAGTCAACACCATAACCCACACATCAAAGGACCCCTCCAGTGGCACCATCCTCGACTGGATTCTAGTGTCACACCCCCACTACTTTTCTGATAGCGGTACCCTACCTGACCCTCTTAGTGATCATCTGCCTACTTTCACTCACCAACTCCCCTGCATCTCCAATCACACCCACAACTACATCACTACCCGCAATGACAAAAGCTTCAACCCATCAATCTTCATAGATTCCCTAAAAGCAGTTAATTGGAACAATCTAAAGACACTGCCCTTAGAAGAAGCAGTTACCCACTTTAACTCCACCTTCTTAGGAATACTTGATTCCCAAGCCCCTCTAAGAACAAAAAGAATAAAAATAAAATCAGCCCCCTGGCTAACCAAAACCACATTATCAGCTATGCGACTTAGAGACAAAGCCTGGGGACTCTATCTGAGAAATAAGACCCTAGAACAACATATTGCATACAAAACCTTTCGAAATAAAGTAAAAAAGCTAATAATCTCTGATAAACAAAATACTTCTTCACACTCCAAAACAATAATAAAACTAACCCCCAAAGATTCTGGAAGGGGATCTCCACCCTTCTTAACCCTAGCAAACCACACACCCCAACCCCAGACCCAAATATCCCAGACTTGGATTTAGCTACACAGTTCAACTCCTTTTTTATCGACTCCATCAATAAACTCACCTCCTCCTTTATAGGCTCCACCTCACCATCTAAGACACCTCTTCCCTCTCCTGCAAACAACCCTATCCCCATTTCTACTTCACTCTGCCTATCTTCCCCCTTAACCACTATTCAAACTGCCCCATCACCTGTACCCCCCTCTAATTCTCTCTCTCTCCATCCTTCTCCATTCTCATTAAAACCTATACCCACTACCACTATAAAGAAACTCCTTCAGAAACTGAAGCCATGTACTAATGCCCCTGACAACATTCCTTCTTACTTCCTACGTATAGCAGCAGATGCAATTGCTTATCCCATTAGCATTTTAATCAATCGTTCCATCCACGAATGCATTGTACCCCAACTGTGGAAACAAGCATTCATCATCCCCCTGCATAAAGGAGGCAACAATTGCAACATCAGTAACTTTCGTCCTATTGCTATTCTGTCCCCCATTTCTAAACTCTTAGAAAAGTGTATACACCTACAACTTCTGCCACATCTCTTAGACAACAACCTGCTAACCCCTACACAACATGGATTCAGGCCAAATCATAGCACTATGACAGCCCTGTTGTCCTTTCTTGAGACTGTCAACACAGCACGTGATTCCGGCCACATTGTCTCCACCTTACTACTTGACCTCTCCAAAGCCTTCGACACCATTTCACACAACTTGCTCTTAACTAAACTGTCAAAACTTAACCTCTCTCCCTCTACCATAAACTGGTTCTCCAGCTATCTATCAAATAGATACCAAGCTGTAATATGGAAAAAGGCCACTTCCCCATTCCTTAGTACCCCCACTGGAGTTCCTCAAGGATCAATTCTTGGTCCCCTCCTCTTTAATATATTTATCAATGATTATCACAAATCTATCCCATTTGCAAACATCATCCAATATGCAGATTATTCAACCATCATCTGCTCTGCCACCTCCCCCTCTCTGCTCCAAAAACTTACTCAGGAAGCTTTTTCAATTACTGAACATTGGATGAAAATAAATCACTTAGCACTCAATGCCTCCAAAACAAAACTTATGGTATTCACCCCCTCCAAATCCACTTCCTTCAACATGAACTCTTTCTCAATTACCAGCCTAAATAACTCACCCCTTGAACTAGTGTCTGAAACTAAGCTACTAGGTGTACTGATTGACAATCGGCTTAGTTACAACTCCCATCTACAACTAAATATTAAAAAAACCCATCAAAAACTAGGTATGCTCTACCGTCAGAACCAATACCTTACAAGCTCCTCCAAAATCACACTCGCTTCCTCTTTTCTCATCCCCTCCCTTCTCTATGGGGCTCCTTTATTGACTAATCTTCAGACTTCTCTAAAAAACCAGCTTTCCTCTTGCTATAACAAAATTGCCAAATTCGCCAACAGCCATAGGTCCGCTACTCACCACTGTTCCTCACTCCAAAAACTAAACTGGCTCGAATTACCTAATCATCTCACATATATACAGCTGACTTTCGCTCACAAGCTCATCCTTAGCCCCTCTCTTTGTCCCTCCCTGTCTTCTGCCTTCAGAATGCACCTACCAAACAGAGTCTTAAGGTCTAACAATCAAAACCTACTAGAAGTACATAAACCATCTCATCCCCCAGGTAAACACCTACTATCTTTTAATCTTGCCCGTCTCTGGAACTCACTTCCACCATCCATTCGTACCACCACTAACCAGTGCATGTTCAAAAAATCTCTTCATACATATCTAAGATCCCAATGGGATTGTTCTTGCTCCCTCCCCTCATAATTCTATGTTATCCCATTCTCCTTCACATATATGATACATAACTCTTCCTATCTAAGCTTATGTTCCTCAGTATACCTAGCCTGCAATGTAAGTTTGTTTTCTTCAGAACAACTTCTTTGAATGCATAAAACATTACTCTTTTTAACTTATTCTCCTGACATTTAATCCACATCAGATTATATTGTTTTGAATGCTTCTTGAATTTTTGAGCTTAAATGTGTTAAATGTTTTATCCTTTACTCTGTATAAGTAAGTATCATTGTAGTTTTTTTTTGTATGTACCTGTTTTCGTCTGTATTGGAGCTTTTCTCCCCAGGACTCCATTGAAAACGGGTTCTTTTGGCCCAATGGACTATCCTGGTAAACCAACTGCAAATAAATAAATAAATCTCCAGCGCCCAGGTGAGAACTGCCCTCACGGCAAAAAACACAGCATCCATGGGACCGGATGGTGTCCCCGGCTGTGTGCTTCACGAACTCAACGAGGAATTAAACCCACAGTTAGGACAGCTGTTTAATCTTAGCCTCACCTCAGGATACACTCCAAGGAGTGGCGCACGCACTGTGGTCCCACTTCATAAGGGCGGTGCCTCCACAGACCCTGGAAATTACCGCCCCATTAGCTTGACAAGCCTTATCTGCAAAGCCATGGAGAGGATCATAATGGAACTCATAAATAAAGACATAGGGAACTTGCAGACTTTGGATCCAACCCAGTTTGGCTTTGTCAAAGGCAGATCCTGCCTCTTAAACTTGGTTGACTTTTTAGAGACAGTCACCAAGGCCATTGATGAGGGAAAGGCAGTCCATACAGCCTACCTCGACCTGGCAAAGGCCTTCGACACAATACCCCACTTAGGTATCATCGAAAAACTCATCAGCTTGAATGTAAACCGATACATCACAAGATGGGTTGCAAACTGGCTAAGTGACAGAACCCACAGGGTCAGAGTTGCTGGAGCCATTTCAGACTCAAAGCCTGTCACAAGTGGTGTCCCACAGGGCTCAGTCCTGGGTCCACTCTTGTTCAACATCTACTTTTCTGAAGTACAAGCAAACACAGGGGGGTTATGGCTGACAAAGTTTGCAGATGACTGCAAACTGGGTGCCATAGTCGAAAACACATCTGACACAGATATCCTCCAGAAGGGCCTCACAGAAACGGATAACTGGTGCCAGAGCCATGGCCTGAAGTTAAACGCCAAAAAATGCATAGTCATACCCTTCGGGAAAAACAAGGTTACCCCTAGCTACCATATAGGTGGCAATCCACTGAGCACAGAAAAAGTCATCAGGGATCTGGGAACCCAGGTTGACAGTAGCCTTCGCTTGACACTCATGTTGCTAAAGTAGTTAGGAAAACCTTCTATATCGCCCACCTGATCATGAAGGGATTCACATCTAGATCAAGGGAGGTCATCGTCCCCCTGTACTCATCACTCATTAGACCTATGATTGAGTACAATGCCCCGCTCGAATGTATCTGACCAGACACCTGCTGCAGCTTGAAAGGCCCCAAAAGTTCCTCACCAAAAGGATAAAGGGTCTCAAAATATGTCTTATGCTGCCCGACTGAAAGAACTCCAGCTCTATTCAGTCTCATACCGCTTGCTCAGAGGTGACCTGTGCCTGACATATAAGGCCATGTCAAACCCAGATTTGATGAATATGCTTCACCTCAAAAATCTAGATTCTCAGAACCACAAGGGCGGGAGACTTAAACCTTGACACGGTTATAAATAGAACGTGCTGGAGGGACAGATTCATCACCCAGAGACTCCCTATGCTGTGGAACAAAATCCCGGTACATGTGAGGCAGAGCACCTCGCTGGCCTTGTTCAAGAGGAATCTTGACCAATGGATGGGAGATCGCAGATATACCCCAGGGATTACTTCAGTGTCACTGCTTGACAGAGGCACAGCAAAATGATAGGCATAGTTTTTATTCAAACTAAAGGGGTGGCGAAAGCCACATAACTATGGGCTAGGCTTATAAATGCCCTTGGGCAGATAGCCTAGTATGAACCTATGAACCTAAGAGAGGGGAAGATGCATGATAGAAAGGGAGGTGTGTTAGATATGAGAGTTGTATAGTAGAGCCAAGAAGTGGTTATTAAGCTAGATGAATGGTAAGGTGAGAGTTTAAAAGGAGGGTGTTTGCAGTGGCATGTCCAGGTATTTATTAGAAAGTCTTTGAGAGCAGTTTTGAATTGTTTTGTGTGATTTATATTTCTAATAGCCAAGGAAAGCTTATTCCAGGAAAGGGAAGGAGAGTAGCTTTAGAGATTGTGTCCTTTTCTTTTTGGTTTGTAAATTGTTAGTAGATTGTGGTCAGTGCTTCTGAGTGTTCTGGAAGAGGTGTTTAGGGAGACAACTGAGGAGATGTTAGGACAGAAGGAGTTCTTGTAGAGGATGGAATGTATGATCAGTAGTTGAGAGAGAAATACTTGATGGGGAAATTGTAACCAGTTTACGGTCCTGAGAGAGTGACAGTGGTGGGATTTTAAGGTTTGATTAGCAGCAAATCTGGCAACTTTATTATAGGTGGTTTAGAGTTTTGTTAAGAGATTGGTCTGCAGCTTGTTAAGAATTTCTAAGCTATAGCAGAAACTAGGGATAAAGGCTTGAGAAAGGGAGATTTGAGACTCGTAAGTTAGGAATTTTTTTTTATTTCTGTACAGCATACCTAATTTTTGGTGGGTTTTCTTGATGCAGTTGTTCACATCTAGGTCAAACTTGAGTTGGTCATCTTTTGTGACTTCCAGAAGCTTAGTATGTGATTCATCTGTGATGCTGGTATTATTTAGGGATTAGATAAAAAGACGATTTTAGATGGTTGAGGGATTTAGGAAGAAAAAGCAAGAGTTTGGTCTTTTTTGGATTTAAGATAAGCTGGTTATTGGTGACAAACCAAAGAAATGAAAAAACATCCGAAAGCCGTTAAAATAGAAACTGACCGTTTTTTCTCCAATTATTACCAAGTCAAATGATGACACAAATCTGTCAGAAAACAATTCTCCACACTTTATTTTTAAGCTTCCAAACGTCTAGCTTTTCGTCGGTTAAAAGCTAACCAACTTCTTCAGAACTCAGAAACACGTCACTGGCTTTCAAAACTTACTTATAGTTTAAAAAACAAACCAAGTGGTTAATGCATTAAGAACTATATACTGCATTCACTACATCAGGAAAACATAAAAAAGACATCATTTCAGCTTTATAAAAAACAATGTCAAAACCAGATTCGTAGACATGAAAAATATATCCTTTAAAACTTACAATAATTTACAATAATTTCTAAAAATGCTCCACATTTTCTACAACTGGGGATTCTGTAATTCGGTCTAGCTGAGTCAATACTCAGCAGCTACTGAATATAAGCATAGCTGATAATAAGCATATGCCTTAAAAATACAATACTAGCTATTCATTTACTATCATGACTATTTTAAATGACAGTATAATTGTTTTGAAGTAACAATATATTTTACAGGGAGCACGATCACTGAAAAACTGTATGTAGTAACTTGGTAAATAGTGTCCGAGTAAAAAACAGAAGTTTATCTGTTTTCTGCTCTGGATATGTTATGCATGTACTATAGTGTACTCTCAAAAAGTCATACAGAAGTGAAAATCACTAGTAATAAATGTGTGTCAAAAAAATATATGATCAAAAATACTATATTTGATCAGAAATACTATGTTAACTGTTCATTTACCGTCATGCTGTTATAAAATGGCATTATTATACATGTATAGCACAATTGCTGAAAGTACATAAAATTACTTAACTAAAGTCAGAGAGAAACAAAGTCAGAGAGAAACAAGAACTCCTCTCTTTTCCACTTTAATACATTGTATCGTATATAGTGTAGCATACACTCGAAAGAACCTACGAAAAGCTAGATGTTTAGAAGCTTAAAAATAAAGTTTGGAGAATTATTTTCTGACGGATTTGTGTCATCATTCGACTTGGTAATAATTGGGGAAAAAAACGGTCAGTTGGTTATTGGTGAGCCAGTTTTCAATAGATTTGAAGGATATTTGAGTGAGTGTGCCCAGATCTGAGAGGTTATCATTGATGGTGATGACTGTGGAGTCAGCGTATTGTATGAGAGATGATTCTGGATAGGATGTGTATAATTGATAATTGAAAATGTTGAACAATAAGGGACCTAGCATTCATCCTTAAAGGAATCCCATCTTGATGGGGGGGGGTAGTGAGGAAAGCCATTTAACTGATTGCTGTCTGCTAGAGAGTTAACTGGCAAACCAAGAGTTAGATAGTTGAGCTTGAAAGATTTTCCTCTGAGAATTTAGCAAGGAGCAAGGGGTGGCAGACTTTGTTGAAGGCGTTCGATAAGTCTATGAAGAGACAGGAGACTAGTTTATTGTTGCCTCTGGCTAATGAGATAGTATTAGTGAAAGTAATAAGGGCTGTTGAGTTACTGTGGTTGGGATGGAAGCCATGCTGTGTGAAGGTAAGTAGGTTTTATTGAATTAGATAGTCCAAGATTTGTTTATGTGCACATTTCTCTAAGATTTTTGAGAGAGGGGACAGAATTGCTTTTGGTCTGTAGTTAGAAAGTTCTGCAGAGTTACCTCCTTTATGAATGGGTAAGGTGTTGAATTGTTTCCAGATAGAGTGTACTTTGGATTTGGGTATTGAGTGGTTGATAAGAATTGAGATAGGAAGGGCTAGTCAGTTAGCATAAGTTTTAATGAAGAGTGGAGGAAGGTTGTTAACTGATGAGGAGCAGGGTTTCAGTTTGAGAAGCACATGTTTTATATAGCTTGTGGGTTTTAGAGAGAAAGGGTTGTTACGTTTGGAGGTGGTAGTGAGGCTGTGGGGGGGTTATACGAGTTATAAGCTTGCATCAGTTTAGTATGGCAACCTCTAACGAGAGGAACCGAAAGACATTGCTTTGTCTATGAAATAGGATGTAAATATGGATGCAGTGTCTTGGGGTGTATTATTTGGGCAGAGGTTTCGAGTAGAGGGGGTTTCCTGGGTGAAGTATTTGATTTATGGAGTTCCGGAATTTTTTGGATTTGTGTGTGTGGTTTGAGGTTTATTGTAGAAATTCTTTTCATATAAATATGGTTTTTGGTAAGGTTACAAAGTTCCTTATATTCTTGTAGATGGGGAGGGGACTTTGTTTTAATCCAGGTTATGCATTACAGAGCGTGTAGTTTGTGATAGCCAGGGGGAACTGAGAGAGTTAGCTTTCTTCATGCAGCTACATGTCATATACCACAGGATCTATCGATGTTTCTACTTTCAGCATTTCCAGCACTAAAAAAAGTGCTTTTGATCAGAAATCATGTAAGTAAACACTTTTGATTGAAAATCCAGTTTACTGCAACCACACACACACACACACACACACACACACACACTCACTCACTCACTCTGTATGTGCTCAAGCATGGATTGTAGCTATAGATGTGGATGCGGATGTTCTTCGTGTTTCAATGTTGCAGTCATCACACACGGGTTATCTCCCAGCAGGTAGCACTCAGTCAGCCCGAATACCAGAGTCTTGGGATTTCTGGTTCGGATGCTGTCGATTCTTCCATGACGTCAGGTCGTCAGGGGTATAAAACAGGCAGCCGACACCATTACATCAGTCTTTCTTACCGAGAATTAGCCCGAAGCAGAAGCAGTTCGCAAATGCCGGTCGGCCGCTACCTGAAATTTTCGTTTTTTGAGTTTCAAACCTGAAGTCTTCTAAAGCTAAGTACCCCGTTGTGGATTCTTTTTTCTTGCTCTAAATTATATCAGAAAAAGTTAACATTTGTCTTGCCTGTGGAAACCAAATACCTCACAGAGGTTTTTATTCTTACTGCGTCACCTGTTTAGGCCCAGACCACGACGTCCCTTGCTGTAGGTTTTGTGCCTTAATGCCCGAACCATTCGTTGTCAGGTTATCTTTGTCACTAAATTCTTTCCCTCTCGTTCTCCATATTCCGAAATGGCTTCGATAAGCCATCCGACCACTTATCTACCGAAAAAATGTAAAGATAAAGACAGAGACAGACTGCATAGGTCCAAAACTGCCGACAATGCTTCCGTTAAGCTAGTCGCCAGTCCGCTAGTACTCAGTGAGGCGCCTTTGCCGCCCCTGATGTCTACTTCTGCAGATTCACAGGCCTTTGCTGAGACCCATTCGGAGTCCAGTATGCTGCAAGATGCTTCTTCGACTATGGAACCTGTGGATGTCTCTACCTTGGATGGGTCTGGAGCTGCTGTGCAGGCACTGGCTTCTGAGGGTGCATTCCGACCTACCGATGTTCGCATTAAACCGATAACTTCATTTTTAGCTAAAACTACCGAGTTTCTCAGGCCCAGAGTATGCACTACGCCTGGACAACTGACGACCAAAGTGCATTCTCAAGCTCCCATGCCACAAAAACAAATGCTTAGAATGGCTAAAGGCCTTATTACACTAATTAGGGGAAGCCAGCCTTCCCCTGCTAAAAGACAAATAACTGAGTTTCATTCTGATTCTACAGACCAGGAGTCCGATGACTCTGACCCTTCTGATTACCAGGGCATACCCTTATCAACCTATGAGGATTCAGATGCAGAGGAATCCATTCCCTTTGCCTCCCCTCCGGAGGATTTTTCTTTTGGTGAAACCTTGCATACTTTGAGAGCATTTCCGATGGGAATACCAGGACTACCCTCAGTCCAAAAAGAGACTCAGAGAATATTTAGAGTTGCCTCAGCACAGGCCACTAGCTATCCCCCCTGTCCTGGATATTGTAGATGATGTCTTCATGGAATCCAGTCTTACTCCAGACACTTTACCACTGGCCCTTAGAAAATCTGACAGGTACTACAGAGTACCTGATTTTCACAAATTTAAATTTAAGAATCCTACTGTGGATTCAGAGACCATTTCCCAGAGACCTAAAGGCATTAAGGCTGCTACAGCCAAAAACCCTGCCCCTTCAGTCAGGGATTCCAGAGCTATAGACAGATGGGGTAAGAAGGTATATACCTCTGCAACTCTTGCCATCACGGCATTGAATTGCCAGTTTCACATGTTGAAGTAGGGACTATGTTAAATATTCGAACATCCAAAATGTTGAATACCATATGGTCGACATTTGGATGTTCGAATATAAAATTAAAAAGAAAAACACACCTTAACCGTGCGAGCAGGGAGGCAAGACCCCTGCACCCCCCACACCCCTCCTACTTAAATTAACCAACTCTGAGACTGCATTTCTGTGCAGAAAAGGGAAATTTTTCCCATTTTGCACCGTACAGCGCCGTTAAAAGTCAATCTTCAAACATTTGAAATGTCAAACATATGATCTCGACCATATAACGTTTCACATTTTAAGCGTTCGAATAATTGACATAGACCCTTGAAGTACCAGCAACATATTATGGAACTAATTAAACAAAAAATGGTGTCACTTCCAGATTATGCAGAAAATAGATTTACAAGCGTTATTGCATTTTGCAAACCACTGCTGTGGTGGTGCTGCGGTAGCATTGTCGCATCACAGTTAGATGTTGCCCGTTTGATCCTCACTTAGAGTGTCTTCTGTGTGGCGACATGCGTGAACAGGCGGTCCTTCGTGGAAGGTTGTGCGTTAGGCCCGGCAAGCCAGCACGTAAAACTCTACTGGCAATCATTAGCGGACCGGAGTTCCACTGTGGCGACCCCTAACCGTGAAAAGCCGAAAGACACAAACAAACAAACATTGCATTCTGCAAACCAAGTTAGTAGGCATACTTTGCAGTGTGGCTTTCATGCTCTAGAAGCATCTTGCACGGCTGCAGTCACGGGGTCTGTACTGAGACAGCATGCTTGGCTGAAGGAAGAAACCTTGCCAGATCATGTCAAATCAAAATTACTAGACACTCCTTTAAATCAGGACCGTTTGGTACCAAAGCAGAAGAGGTTCTTAAAAAGATGGAAGAAAAAGCTAAATCTATGCAAACTGTTAATTCTTACAAGCACAGCCACCTAGATTCAGTAGGCATTGGCCTTCTAAAAACTAGTCCTTTCCAGCCCCTTCCAGGCCTTCTCAGTCCAAACTCAGGGGAAACAGGCCACCCAGACTACAGTCTCAGGGTATGCAGAGATCTAAACAATGGAGTGCTCCTTCCTCAAAAACAGGGAGTGGTAAGCCGCCCCCTTATGGAAAAAGTTCTCAATGTCTTTTCAGTTATCCTTCCCAGCCCTGCCCAATTACTTGTGCCCCAAGGAGGAAAACTTGCCCTTCGTGCAAAAAACTGGATGTCCATTAGTCAGGACCGATGGTTCCTAAACATTGTATCCCAGGATTACAGATTCTACTTCCACTCACTGCCAACCCCAAGCTGGTTTCCAGACCTTCCTTCAAACCAGTGGGCAGAGGCTCAAAAGCAGGTTCTTTCCCTGCTCAATATCAGAGTTATTCAACCTGTTTCAGTAGAACAAAGGGTGCAGTGTTTCTACTTCAGACTTTTCCTTGTGCCCAGAAAAGTGTGCTCTTTGTGCCTAATCCTGGATCTATCAATTCTCAACACCTTTCTGTTGGTCCCAAAATTCAAGAAGCTTACACTGCAACAGCTTCTCCCTATACTAGCCAAGGATGCCTGGTTAGTCATTCTGGACTTAAAAGAAGCTTATCTGCACATCCCCATGAGGGAGTCATGCAGGAAATATCTACACTTCAGGGCAGGCTCTATGCTCTATCAGTTATCTGCACTTCCCTTTGGCTTATCTGCTGCGCCCAGAGTATTCACAAAGTGCCTAGCTCCAGCCATTGCATATTGCAGACAGAGAAATATCCAAATTTTCCCATAGTTTGACAATTGCTTGATTCAGGCGGACAGTCAGGAATTGCTACTTCAGCACCAGGCATTTGTAAAAAGCCTTCACACTTCATTGGGGTACACCATCAACGAAAAGAAATCACAACTTGCCCAGTCAAAAGATTGTATTCCTGGGAGCAAGCTTGGATGCAACTTCCCAGATGGCTTTTCTCACTCCAGAAAAACAGATATATCTGACCGACTACTTCAAACAACTGGCCACCAGAACCCAGCTGTCTGCAAGGAAAATACTGCAAGCCCTAGGGTTCATGGCCTCATGTATTCTGCTAATTCCATTTGTAAGACTGCATATGAGGAAACTTCAATGGTACTTAAAAAGTCTTTGGTGCCAACATTCTCAGGACCTGGAAACAATCATTCCAATCATACCTTGTCTAAGGACAGAGTTCCTTTGGTGGGCAGAAGCATGCAACCACAACAAGGGACTGCCTTTCACTCGACCCCTCGCCACCCAAACCTTGACTACAGACACATCAGACTATGCATGGGGGGCTCACATGGCAGACAAATGCATTCAGGGCCACTGGATCCCAGGCCAAATTGTCCTGCACATCAGTCAAAAAGAGATGCTAGCTGTACATAATGCTCTAACAGCCTTCAAATACCAAATCCTTCCAGGACAGCTGCTGATAAAAACAAACACCACCACAGTTATGTGTACATAAACGAGCAGTGGGGAACCCATTTTTACCCACTCTACAGGTTAGTCATGGCCCTGTTGAATACAGCCTTGAGCAACCAAGTGCATCTACAAGCTCAATTCCTGCCAGGCAAATAAAATTCACTGGCAGACGACTTAAGCAGAAATCTCCTAGACCCACACGAGTGGAAATTGGAGACCAACACCTTCAACCGTCTAATCCAGAGGTGGGGGCACCGGAGGTGGACTTCTTTGCCTCCCCCGGGAACCACCAGTTGAGCAAATTCTGCACCAGAAACCCTCACAGCAGGGCCTGGAAGGTTGATTGCCCTATCCTTCCAATGGGAAAACCTCTCAATTTATACCTTTCCCCCTCTGGCCTTGCTGTCATAAGTACTACTCAAGATCAAACAGGACAGCCCAAGGGTAATTCTTATTGGTCCAGACTGGCCATGCCAGCACTGGTGTCCACTCTTACACAGTCTGACAACAGTGCCACCCTGACACCTTCACCAGACTCCTACCCTGCTGTCTCAGCAGGAGGGATAGATTTTGCATCCACAGTTGCAAACCCTAAACTTTGCAGCCTGGCTTATCCCCTGAATACACCACCAGCAACCCTCTGTAAACAGGTGTTGGGCGTCATTCTTGAAGCCAGAAGGCCTAGTACTAGGAAATCCTATTTTGAAAAGTGGAAAAGATATTTTTCTTGGGATTAGTTTCAAGGAAAGGACACAGCAGTGCCCTCCTTACCTCTAATCCTGGATTACCTAGCAGGGCTACTCCACAGAGGCCTATCCTTCTCCTCCATTAAGATTCATGCCTCTGCCATCTCAGCTCATTATAACACTGAGCCATTTATTTTTTCACACCCTCTCATCAAACAGTTCCTGATAGGGGCTAACAACTTAAGCCCCCTAGGAGAGCACCCACCCCTGCCTGGGACCTTAACTTAGTACTGGAAAAGCTCACACTTCCCCCTTTTGAACCTGCTGCTTCAGCAGAGTTAAAATTCCTCTTGTGGAAAACAGCCTTGATTTTAGCCATAACTTCAGCAAGAAGAGTGTCTGAGTTACAGGTGCTAATGGCTGTGGGAACTCTTCATTATTTTCCATGCTGACAGGGTTTCCCTCAGGACTAACCCGTCCTTTATGCCTAAGGTGGTGTCCAGTGTGGCTCTAAACCAATCCATCCATTTGCCAATCTTCTTCCCTAATCCTCAGAATAAAGAGGAAAGTATCCTGCACTCCTTGAACGTGCACAGACAGCTCAGGTTCTACCTTGACAGGACTAAACCTTTCAGAAGATCTGACCAGCTGCTAGTCAGCTTTGTTACAGGGGCAGAGGGCAAGGCCATTTCAAAACAAACCATTTCCAAATGGATAGCACACTGCATCCATTTCTGCTACAAGCACCATGGAATACCTACCCCACAGGGGATCAGACCACATTCCACAAGGGCTACTTCCACCTCTACAGTCTCAGGGGAGTCCCTACCAGGCACATTCTGGAAGCTGCAACCTGGAGTTCTTTGCACACCTTCACCAAGCATTACCACATACCTATTTTTTCTAAATCCAGAGCTGGATTTGCTACGGCAGTCTTACAAGCCTGCTAGCCAGCCCTAACACTTCTTGACTGCCTCCACCCTTCCTCAGCTTTGGGAATCAACCCAAGTGTGATGACTGCAACAGTGAAACACGAAGAACATAGTACAGTTGTGTATACTTACCATAAATGTAGATGTTGGAGTGTATTCACTATTGCAGTCCTGGTTTCCCTCCTTCCAGCCCCCTGGTTTTCTCTATCCTTTCTACCTCTGCTCTCTATGGCCATTTTTAATGGCAGTGGTATTTCCTTTTTACTGGTGGTGTCCCCCACCATATACTAATTTTCTATTTGGGTGCTCCTGACATCTGGGGCAAGAAAAACTGATATAATGGCGTTGGTCGGCTGCCTGTTTTATACCCCCTGACGACCTGACGTCATGGAAGAAGTGACAGCATCCAACGCAGAAATCCTAAGACTCTGGTATTCGGGCCGACTGAGGGCTACCTGAAGGCAGATAGCCCAAGTGTGATGACTGCAACAGTGAATACACTCAAACATCTACATTTATGGTAAGTGTACACAACTGTACTGTGTATTTACACACATTCATAAACCATTTTTTCTTTACATTTCTTTGTTGTCCAACTTGCTTATATTTAGTACACAGGTGAACAAGTGGTTATATTGGACCTTATTACCCATTTTGTGCGTCACCTAGAAGAAATGAAAAATCATTACAGCAGATGAATTACAAAAAAAAAATATTTAGGTGATATTCATGTGAAACAGCTGACTGACCAGCTTTTGTAGAAGTGATTGCATAAGTTGTTGTGCTGGGAAGGTCTCGGCAGTATTTTAATATCCTCTTAGTGATGTTTAAATTATGAAGCAAATATGTCAAAATGAAGTCTGATTTTTTTAATTTTTTTTTAGTTCTAGAACCCTTGAGTAGGTACAATGGCTGAAAGCTAAGGCTGTGTAGCCACTGCTTCCAAGGCCAATTTTTTTTACCCTTGGTTAAAGTGGACCTAATCAGTTGTAGTTAGAAGAAGGTGAAATGGGAAACAAAATGCAAGGAAAATAAAGGAGCAGTATGAGGAATTAATGCAGAAGAAGATGGAATTCATTAGGTGCTTTAATGAAGGTTAAGGTTCAACTGAAAGTGTTATATTTTATTAGCTTCCTCTTTGATACTACTTTCCATTGCTAGGGGCTTCAGCATGTTTCTTATTTGGCCAAAAGAGTTAATAAAAGGTATAAGTCTGTGCACAACTTTAATCCCTTAGATGACTGGTGGCTTGACGTCATGATGCATGTGCTAGGACAATTCAGGAAGTATTTGTGCAGGATTACTTTGGAATATGTGCAAGATAGTAGGTGTCAGCTTATCTATCAATTATTGCTAGAGTTAAATCACCAAGTTATTAGCATACAGTTAGGACTACAGAACATAAAGAAGTTATGTACTCACCATAACCTTCCATGTTTGTAGTCCATCTTGCCCTTCATTCTTATGAACCCACCCACCTACCCCCATCCTGGAAGGATCTGGAGACAGGATAATATTACCATAATAGGGTGGAGACGATTCATTATTGATGTTCATCGTGTTTCACTGTTGCAGTCATCACTGTAGGGTTCTCCCCTGCCGGCAGGCAGTCCTCGGTCGGCCAGAATCCCAAAGTCTGGGTCCGGCGTTGGCTGTTCAGCCATGCTCCGTGACGTCAGAGTGCCAGGAGTACAAAGCTGGCAGCCGACGCCATGTTCTCCAGTCTTTCTTGCCGTGCGGTGAAAGCAGTTCACAAGTGCCGGTCGGCTGACTCCTGACAATTTTTTCTTACGTACTTCAGTCCGAAGACTTTATTCTTCTACTCAAAGCTAAGTACCCCGTTGAGGAAACTTTTTTCTTGCTCCAGTCCGATGTCAGAAAAAGTTAATAATTGTATTTCTTGTGGGAAGCAAATACCTCATAAGGATTTTCATTCTTACTGTATTCCTTGCTTAGGCCCTGACCACGACGTAGCTAGTTGTTGGTTTGGTGCTAGATTTTATCAACGTACGATTAAACGAAGGTACGATTTTGCATTTCATTACTTCGGTAGGCGATTTAATTACAAAATGTCGTTGGACACGCTTCCGACTACGGCAGTTCACAAACGACGCAAGGATAAAGACAGACCTCCGAGGTCCAAAACAGACGACGTTGTACAAGCAGAGCCAGCTTCAGGTTTGGCCGTCGTCAGTGAGGAGCTTTTACAGCCCCTGTCGTCGGCCATTTCGGAACCGATGGCCGAAACGGACTCCCACGAGGAGCCAACTAGGCCTTTGAATATTTCAGTTGCAGGACCTTCGGACAATGCTCCTTCGGATGGGTCCGGAGCTGCTGTGCAGGTACCGGCTTCCGAGGGGGTTTTTAGGCCTACACAGATTCTGATAAAGGCAAAGGCAAAGACTCCTTCCAAATCAAAGACTACAGCCCAGGCCTCTTCAGATCCGGGATCCAAGTCTCAGAAACAGTTACTTAAGATGGCAGAGGACTTGCTTACTATGATTAGGGTTTCACATCCCCTCCAAGGCAGGAATTGTATTATGACTCTTCTGATCAGGCTTCTGTTTCTTCAGTGTCTTCTTCTGACCAGGATTATTCTTTCCCTCCTTATGAGGATTCTGATGCTGAGGAATCCATTCCTTCAGCTTCCCCCCCCCCCTGAGGATTTTTCTTTTGGGGAAACTTTTCATTGGGAAGGACAGGAGTACTCGGAATCTAAGAAAAGACTTAGCGATTTTCTTCTTCTTCCACAACATAGACCCCTGGCTATTCCTCCTATTTTGGATATTGTGGATGATGCCTTTTCTGAGGCTAACTTAACTCCCAACTCTTTTCCTCCAGCTCCTGTTAAGCCAGACAGATGTTATAGGGTTCCTGATTCCCACCAGTTTTTATACACGAACCCTACTGCTGATCCTGAAACCATTTCTCAGGGCCCTAAGGGGGTTAAGGCAGCTTCTGCTAAAAACCCCATTCCCACAGAGAAGGATTCCAGAGCTTTAGAGAGATGGGGCAAAAAAGTTTACACTTCTGCAACTTTATCTATTAGGGCTTTAAACTGTCAATTTCATATGCTGAAATACCAGCAATTTCTATTGTCTGTTTTGAAACAAAAGCTAACTTCCAATGTGAGAGTGTTCAATCTCGCCTTTGTTCTTACACATGGGTTCGGAGCCGATCCTCGGCTCCGTGCCGGCCGACTGCAAGCTCTGCATCGAGAAGAAGCTCGAGGACATGTAATACCCACAATCCCCCTCTGCCATTACCTCAGATCTAGTTTGCCGCTGCTGCAGTACGCATCGCTGGAGACTAGCTCGGGGCTGTTCAGATAAGATTTTTTATCTATTCTGTACTAAATTTCAGAAAGTTTCTTAAATTCTAGTTACTTAAGTAAGAGTAGGTGTGTCAGTGTCAGAATTCTCTATACTTAGAATAAGTTAACTTGTTAACTTTCGAGTTAGAGTTTTCGGGGCCTACCCCTTCTTGGACTTGTGACTAAAACCTTTGTAGTCTTGCCCTTTTGGCAGTTATAACTGAATTAGACTTCGGATTCGACTTCTTTGACTAAAAACTTGTGGTAGTCTTGTTTTTAGCTTTATCAAAACAGACTTTTTTTCCCGGATTTGACATTTATTACTGGATTGGACTTTTTTCTGGACTGGACTGTCTTTTCATTGTTAATATGTCTGAAAAGATGAAATCTGGTTTTAAACGTTGTCAGTGTGGCCAAAAAATGTCGGTCACAGACAACCACAGTTCCTGTGTCTACTGTCTTGGCCCTCTCCACTTACAAGAGGACTGCTCTATTTGTCACTCTTTTAGTGGGAGGGTCATGACAGATAGGCGCAGGAAACTGATGGATAGAGGATTGCTGAAACCCTCTTTCCAAGAGGCTTTGGATGCTTCAGACCAGGCATCCAAGTCTTCGAAGGGGTCGAAGGCGTCGGAGCCAAAGACATCGGCTCCGAGCTCTTCGAGTCTAGTTGGATCACCGGTTCCACAGACTTCGGGGCCGAGTGTTCAACTGTTGGCAGTTTCCGAGCCTCGAGTCTTGGAACCGGTGACGGAGCTCCCTCCACCGACTCTATTGAGGTCAGCTCCGTCTTCCATCCCTTCGACTCGTTCTTCTAGAGCCCTTTCCGACACCGACGTGGACCGTGTGGTGCAGAAACTTATGGAGCATACGGCCCTGTCCAAGCTTATTTCGGTCTCCTCTCAGTTGATGTCGAGACTTGAAGGCCTGCCACTATCTCCATCTGTTCCTCCTCCGAGACCTGTTCAGTCTTCGGAGCCGGAAGAAGCTGACCTGATGATTGTGGAGCCCTCGGTGCCAGAACCGTCTGTTTCTCGGTCGGCACCGTTTACCTCGACTCCATCCGATCCGGTACCGGAGTCTCGGGCCCGAAGATCTGTCCTTGGTTCGGGACCGAGTCGGACCGATGTTTCGTTCCGACTCTCCTCGGGCCTCGCACGGATCGATTCGTTCCGTCCTCGGGTCGGTGCCTTGCTCCTGTTTCGGGATTCTTCCCATTTCTTCGAACCGGAGATACCTCGACTCGGGACCCGGGGCCTTCGACCTCATGAGGAAGGTGTTGTCTACTCAGACAACCACATCAGCAGGTACAGCTTCTCCTCCCGCAAAGGACCGTTATCCTCCTCTGCACCCACGGCCACGCCCAAGCGTCGGGCACCAGTGTCTCAGCCACCCCTGGAGGGTGCCCCTCTTCCTCGGAGGCTTCTTCGGATGCTCCCACGAAGAAGTTCCTAGGAAAAGACTGTGTAAGAGGAGACACTTGGATTCTCCACAAGAATCCTTGACATCTGATACTGACTTAGATGAGTCAGAAGGGTCCCCTAAGTCACCTTCAGAGGATGTCTCTTTGCTGACATCTTGGAGATCCTTAAACAGAGAGGTGACTGGCAAGCCCTCCCCTTCTGAGGATGAGTCAGTTTTGCTGAAGGCATTTGGTGCCCGCCCTTCCTCCTCCTGGGTCACTCCGCCTTTGATGAGTTAATGGAATTAATTGCTCGAAGGGCGTGGAGACTCCTGACACGGTGGAACCTGTCCCTAGGAAGCCAAATAAGTACATCACGGCACCACAGGACAAAGCTTACCTTACCAAAGGAGTTCCGTAGACGCCATGGTGGTGGCAGCGCCACGAAAAAGGAGATGTCGGAGTCTTCCTCATCTGTCCATCCGCCTAACAAAGATTCTAGGACCATGGACAGATACGGGAAGCGCATTTTCAGTTCAGCGGCTTTCTATGCTCCTGAACTATTTAACCCATTTTACACGCTTACAGAGGGATCTAGTCAAAGAGTTGGGAGATACCCTCCAGGGTGCTACAGATGCCGCTGTCTCAGAGAAAGTTACAGCGCATCTCAACACCCTTACGTCCATTGTGAACTCGTCCATGAGGCTGATATCCTATGCAGCCTAAGGATCGAGTAGGGCAGCGGCTTCAGCGATTGCTCTTCGTAGGCAATCCTGGATGCGCTTATGTTCGTTTACGGAAGCCTTCAAGTCTTCCTTTACTAACGCCCCATTTGATGGAGCCACACTTTTTGGCCCTAAAGTAAAGGAGACCCTTACCCGGTGTGAACAGGAGGGAAAGACTCTGTCTGCTGTCGGAGTCCGTTTTTCCACCCCTTCCAGACCGTACCCCAAAGGGCAACATGGTGGGAAAATGTGGTTTCGTAAACCCCAAGGGTCTTTTCCAAACACACAGGGTGATGCCCCCTCTAGAGGCAGAGGGGGGGGCAGAGGTGGAAGACGCCCTGGTGGCAGAGGGGGTCCGCAAAACCAAGGTGACAGGGATAACCTCCCTGGCAAACCTTTTCAGCACTCCTGAGAGGAGGCCCGACTGTCCTGCTCTGGAGGCAGTCAGGGGTCGCTTAGCTTTATACCCTCAGGCCTGGCAAAACCTTTCTTCAGACAATTGGGTAAAAAGCATTGTTACCAGAGGTTACAAAATCCCGTTTCTATCCACCCCATTCCAAAGAGAAAACTCCCAGATGTACCACCCCATCTGCGAGACCCAGCAGCTACAGAAATTTCAAAGCTGCTAAGAAAAAGAGTCATCCAACCAGTCCCAGCGGACCAAATAGGATTCGGAACTTACTCAAGGTTCTTTTTAGTTCCAAAGAAAACAGGGGACTGGAGGCCAATTCTGGACCTAAGTCATCTCAACACCTTTGTCAAGAAGGAAAAGTTCCGAATGGTCACGCTTCAATCGATCCTTCCATTCTTACGGAAGGACGACTGGATGTGCTCAATAGATCTGAAGGACGATACTACCACATCAAAATGGCCAGGGCGCCCAGAGATCACTTGCGCTTTCGGCTGGGAGCCAGTCACTATCAGTTTCGAGCCCTGCCCTTTGGTCTGACCACAGCCCCCAGGGTCTTCACCAAATGCATGGCAGTGGTAGCGTCTCATCTGAGGCACCTAGGATTCCAGGTGTTTCCGTATCTGGACGACTGGCTCCTGTCTGCCACCACCAGGCGTCAACTGATACATGCCAGGGATTACTCCCTACAACTTTGCACACACCTTGGCATTTCAGTAAATTTCAGAAATCTTTGCTACAGCCATCACAGCATATCTTATTCATAGGAGCGAATTAGATACTCGTCAGTTAGTTCTAAAACTTCCGACAGAAAGAATAGTAGCACTTCAATTCAACATTTCCCTTCTGCTGTCGTCCAGGAAATCCCCAGCAAAATTGTTTTGAAAGTTCTGGGTCTCATGGCAGCTTCTCTCATAGCAATACCATTGGGAAGACTGCACATGAGAGTGCTACAATGGCTTCTATTTGCACAATGGTCATTCCAACAACTTCCACTGACTCACGAAATATTGATAACGAAAACATGCAAATCACACCTAAGGTGGTGGTTACAGACTTGCAACCTATCCGCGGAAGACCATTTGTGCTACCCACACCGTCAGCAACGATAACCACGGACGCTTCCCTGATAGGGTGGGGGGGCATCTTTCAGGGACAGACAGTCCAAGGCGAATGGACCAATCTGGAGTACAATCTGCACATCAATGTTCTGGAGTTGAGGGCAGTGTTTTTGCGTGCAACACTTTGCTCCCCTTCTTCCTCCAGGGACCATTGCAGTTCAGACAGACAACATGTCCGTAGTCTGGTACATAAACAAGCAAGGGGGAACCAGGTCCTACCAACTATGCAGAGAGGCCATGAGAATTTGGCAATGGGCAGAGTCCACGGTCGCTTTCTGATCGCAACGCACATCCCGGGTCATCCAACGCCATAGCCGACAGGCTGAGCAGGGCAATACTATTGCCTCACGAGTGGTCCCTCAAACAGTCAGTTGCGGGAAAGATTTTTCGCACATGGGGCCAGCCTACCTGCGATCTGTTTGCCTCCAATGAACGCCAAATGCAGGAGCTACTTTGCCCTATTACCCTCCAGGGGAAGTCCCAAGGGACGCGCTGGTGCACGATTGGCCCCCGGGTCTCCTATATGCCTTTTCCTCCATTTCCCCTTATTGCAAAGTTTCTGCAGAAAGCAAACAACCTTCAGAGGACTATAATTCTCATTGCTCCGTTCTGGCCTCGTCAAATTTGGTTCCCCTTTCTCTTGCATCACCGCATTCGGGGACCTTGGATGCTGGACCCAGAGCCAGATCTACTGACTCACTCGTCAGGAGTTCCTCACCCATCCCTGGAATATCTCCATCTAGCAGCTTGGCTGCTCCGCTTCCCTTTTTAGCCAGGTCAATTCCCCTTACATCGGCGGTTCAAGATATTTTGGTAGCTTCTCATAAAGTTTCCACTACAAAGACTTATACTAGTAAATGGAAACGTTTTGTCTTCTGGTGAGTCACATCAGTTGGACCCTGTTACAGCTCCGTTGAATAAGGTCTTAGAATTTCTAACGAATTATTTCAGGAAGGAGCTTCTGCTACCTTAAGAGTACAGTTGGCTGCCATTTCTAGCTATCATATAGAAGAAAGTGGTGCACCTATTATGGCTCACAGACTCTGTAAAGCCTTTTAAAAGGTTCCTTTCATATCAGACCACCAGTCAGAAGCCCGACATCACCGTGGAATTTAAATTTGTTGCTCTCTAAATTGATGCTACCACCCTTTGAACCAGCTTCAAGTTGCACTTTGAAATTTTTGTCATGGAAAACATTATTTCTAGTGGCTATTACATCGGCTAGACGGGTGTCTGAGCTGCAGGCCCTTTCGGTCAAACATCCCTATTTAATTTTTCATTCTGACAGAGTATCCCTACGCACTAATCCATCCTTTCTTCCCAAAGTTTGTTCTACTAGTAATATTAATCAGTCCATTGAATTACCCACCTTCTTTAAAGACCACTCTAATAAATTAGAGTATATGTTGCACAAACTGGACGTCCATAGACAACTCAGATTTTATTTAGATAGAACAAAAGATCACAGGAAATCTGATCAGCTATTTATAGCTTTTGCTGACAGCAGAAAGGGTCTTGCAGTTACTTAAACGAACTCTTTCTAAGTGGCTAACTGATTGTATCATTTATGTTTATGAAAATTCTGATCAAACATTATCAGCAAAACCCAGAGGACATTCTACCAGATCAATTCCTACATCTTTGGCTCATGCAGCTCGTTTACCTTTAGACATCATTTGTGCGGCTGCTACTTGGGCTAAACCTCATACATTTATCTCTCATTACAAAGTGGACAGGGTTTCTAGGGATAGGGCAACCTTTGGTTCCACTGTGCTCAAGAACGTTCTCCTTGAGTTCCTCAGGATCATGGAGCTAGACGCTACCCATGTAAGAACAAAGGCGAGATTGAACACTCTCACATAAAGAAGTTATGTCCTTACCATAACGTTCCATGTGGAGTGTTCATCTCGCTTGTTATTACACTCCCACTGTTCCCACCCTTAGGAAGAACGTTCGATTTGGTGCCTGGTCTGGAGTATTCTCCTTCTGCTGTTGCAGTGTTGGTGTTGCTATCATACCCTTGGTATGTTTGTATAGATGTAATTATGTATATAGTTTGGCATGTATGCGTGATTGTTGTCTGGTTTGCTTGCAAACTAGATCTGAGGTAATGGCAGAGGGGGATTGTGGGTATTACATGTCCTCGAGCTTCTTCTCGATGCAGAGCTTGCAGTCGGCCGGCACGGAGCCGAGGATCGGCTCCGAACCCATGTGTAATAACCAAGGCGAGATGAACACTCCACATGGAACGTTATGGTAAGGACATAACTTCTTTTTTCCGCTTGTGCAGATAATAAGGAATTACATGATTTAATGCATGCCACTGAACAAGTAGGGAAGCATGGTTTACACTGTGGTTTTGATGCCTTGGAGGCTTCTTGTAGGGCTTGGTTAAAGGAAAAAAACTTGCCGGATCAAGTAAAAGCTAAGTTACTGGATGCTCCTGTTCAGCTTAATGTTTTGTTTGGATCTAAGGCTGAGGAGGTGATAAAGAAGATGGAGGACAAGGCAAAATCCATGCAAACGGTTAAGGATTTCTTACAAGTACAGCCCCCCAGATTTAGTAGGAATTGGCCTACTAAAAATTGGTCCTTTCCCAATTCAGACAGGCCTCAGAGGGGTAGATACAGACGCTCCAGAGGAAGGCCCCAAACGCAGACCTCCTATAGACCAAGACAGTGGACTGCTTCCACCCCTAGTGGTGGAGAGGACAGATCTCAAGCTCATAGAAAACAGGCTCAATGACTCCCTCTGCTGGGCTGCAGGAACTTCTTGCCTGGAAGCCCATCTTGGAGGAAAACTCTCTCTTTTTCACCTACATTGGACTTGCATAACCCAAGACAAGTGGGTTCTGGATGTGGTTTCAAGAGGTTACAAATTCCATTTTCATACCCTACCAAGACCAAGCGGATGGCCGGATCTACCAAAACATCAGTGGTTAGAGGCCTTAAACCAGGTGGAAGCCCTTTTGGCTATGAAGGCCATAGAACTGGTTCCACTTTCAGAAATGGGACAAGGTTTTTACTCAAGGCTCTTTCTAGTCCCCAGAAAGCAAAATTCATGGAGACCCATCCTGGATCTGTCAGTCTTGAACACTTTTCTCGAGATACCAAAATTCAAGATGCTTACTCTACAGCAGCTACTTCCAATGCTGAGCAAAAATGCATGGATGGTAACTTTGGATTTAAAGGAGGTTTATTTACACATTCCCATCAGGTAGGAGTGCAGAAAATACCTCGGGTTCAAGGCCGGATCGAGGCACTATCAATTCCCTGCGCTGCTCTTTGGATTGTCTACTGCGCCCAGGGTCTTCACCAAATTCCTGGCACCAGTAGTGGCTTATTGCAGACTCAAGGGAATTCAAATTTACCCTTATCTGGACGACTGCCTTATTCAAGCAGACAGCAAGGATGTCTTACTCCAGCATCTAGAATTTGTTCAGAATCTTCTCAAGTTCCTGAGATTCACTGTGAACATAAAAAAGTCAAATATGACACCCTCACAACAGATAACTTTTCTGGGTGCTCTTCTGAACACAACCCAGATGGCATTTCTGACATCCGAAAAACAATTACAGCTGGCTTCAACTTTCAAAACCTTGGCGTCTCTAACTCAGTTAACTGCAAGGAAATTCCTGCAGGCTTTGGGTTACATGGCCTCCTGCATCCTCCTCGTACCATATGCAAGACTACATATGAGGAAAATACAGTGGTACCTAAAAAGTGTATGGTCCCAGCATTGCCACAGTCTAGACACACAGATCACCGTCCTGCCTTGTCTACAAAAGGAATTCCTATGGTGGACCAAGGCATGTATTCAAAACAAAGGGAAAGCCTTCAGTCTGCCTCCAGCCAGCCAGATACTAACCACGGACGCCTCAGATTACACATGGGGAGCCCATTTGCAAGGAAAATGTCTGCAGGGCATTTGGACAAAGGATCAGAAGCACCTGCATATCAATTTAAAGGAAATGTTAGCTGTTCAGAACGCTCTGTTGGCTTTCAGGAATCTGCTACAACCAGGACAACTAGTGATACGGACAGACAACACCACACTTATGTGGTACATAAACAAGCAACGGGGTTCACACTCCTACCCCCTTTGCAGATTGGCCATGAATCTATGGAACACAGCTCTAGATTGCAAAGTGGACCTGCAAGCTCAGTATCTACCTGGGAAACAAAACATCCTGGCAGACAGTCTGAGCAGGAACCTGTCAGACTCACACGAGTGGATGCCGGACACCGAAATATTCAAGATGATTACAGCAGTCTGGGGATGCCCGCACATAGATCTTTTTGCATCCCACCTCAATCATCAACTACAGATTTTTTGCACAAGGACATTCCACGAACTAGCATGGAAAGTGGATGCACTATCATTCAGTTGGAGAAACCTCTCTGGGTATGCCTTCCCGCCTCTACCTCTTCTTCCACGGGTGTTATTAAAGATCAAGCAGGACAAGCCCAAGATGATAATTTTACTGGCCCCAAATTGGCCTCGACAGTTTTGGTACCCAACACTGAAAAACCTTTCTCAGGACCCCCCCTTGGGTTTTACCTCAGACTCCGAACCTTCTGTCACAACACCAGGGTCAGGTTCTGCACTCTCATGTCAAAACTCTCAGCCTGGCTGCCTGGCTAATCCAGGGTCCATGATTCATTCTCTCCTACCCAAGCAGGTTATGGATGTCATTTTAGAAGCCAGACGTCCTAGCACTAGAAAATCTTATGCAGGAAAATGGAAAAGACTTTGCACCTGGATGCAGACTCAGGATTCGGATCCTCTTATTCCTAATATTCCTCTGATTTTACTTTACCTGACAGACCTATTACATAAGGGTCTCTCCTTCTCTTCCATAAAGATACATGCCTCTGCTATCTCTGCTCATTATAATACAGACCCTCCAATCTTTTCCCACCAGCTCATGAGACAGTTTCTCAGAGGAGCTAAAAATTTAAGGCCCCCTAGATCTCCACCCATTCCTCTCTGGGATCTCAACTATGTTTTGGAAAAACTCACCTTACCTCCTTTTGAGCCTACTGCCACATCTGACATCAAGTTTTTATCATGGAAGACAGCCATCCTGTTAGCTCTGACCTCTGCCAGGAGAGTTTCGGAGTTGCAAGCTCTCATGTCTGTGGAACCTTATATTATTTTTCACCAAGACAGGGTGTCTTTAAGGACTAATCCTACTTTCATGCCTAAGGTGGTTTCCAAGGTGGCTTTAAATCAAACTATTCACCTGCCAACTTTTTTCCCCAGTCCTCAAAATAGGGGGGAAAGTATCTTGCATTCCTTGGATGTACACAGATAACTACGTTTTTACCTGGATAGAACCAAGGACATCAGGAAATCAGAGCAATTGTTTGTTTCTTATGCTTCAAGTTCCCAAAGCAAAGCCATTTCAAAACAGACCATTTCTAAATGGATTGCTCATGGAATCAGATTTTGTTATTCGCACCATGGAAAGCAAATCCCAAGGAGTATTAGGACTCACTCTACCAGGGCTGCTGCCACTTCAGCTGCCTTCCTCAGGGGAGTTCCTACCAAAGACATTTTGGAAGCTGCAACTTAGAGTTCAGTGCATACTTTTTCTAAGCACTACAATCTATCTCTCTACACTAAGTCTAGGGCAGGCTTTGCCTCTGCAGTCTTGCAGGGCCTTTTAGCCGCCCCCTCTAATTTATGACCATCTCCCTTTTCTTCTGCTTTGGGATTCAACCCTACAGTGATGACTACAACAGTGAAACACGATAAACATAGTACAGTTGTGTACACTTACCATAGATGTAGATGTTCGAGTGTCTTCACTGTTGCAGTCTGGGTTACCCTCCCTCCTGTCCCCTCTTATTTTTTCTTTTGTGTGGTTCCCTTCTTCACCCTTCTTCTGAGGTGTATTTGCAAAGGGTATGGGGTTACACTCATTTTGGAACACCTGACATCTGGGGCAAAAAAAACTGGAGAACATGGCGTCGGCTGCCAGCTTTGTACACCTGGTGCTCTGACGTCAGGGAGCATGGCTGAGCAGCCGACGCCGGACCCAGACTTTGGGATTCTGGCCGACCGAGGACTGCCTGTCGGCAGGGGAGAACCCTACAGTGATGACTGCAACAGTGAAGACACTCAAACATCTACATTTATGGTAAGTGTACACAACTGTACTTTCTTTCTGGATAGCCTTAGTTCTGTCTTTCTATAGTTTAGCAGCAAACAAGATCTGGGGATTGTACTGGTGCACTATGGGATACCAACCTAGCCATGAGCCAACAGGAAGACTTTGGGCTTTTAATAGGCCGAGTCTGAGCCGAGGATCAGCTCCAAACCCACATGTAAGAATGAAGGGTGAGATGGACTACAAACATGGAACATTATGGTGAGTACATAACTTTTTTTTTGTGTCTGTGAGTCAAACCCCATAACCATTATACCAAGCCCCAGTCATTAGCTGTATATATTCTTTCATCCATTTCCATTATTTTTTTCTTTTGTTCTTGTTCCGTTAAATTTTCTTTTTCTGTCTTTTACCAATAGAATTCCTCCCCCCTCTTACTACCTCACAATTTGTCTTCATCACTTATTTCAGAACCTTCTTCTATGTCCCCTTTATTTTTTCGACTAATTATTGTTCTGTTTCTACTACTTCTAAAATGTCTTCTTTGTTCATTTTCTTCTTTCTTTTTATTTTCCTTACTCTTTTTATTTTTGCAATCCATCCATAAATGTCCAAGTTTGTTACATTTATAACATTTCAGTTCACATTTTTAAATCATGGCCAAATGTAAAATTTTCTTTTTTAACAGTTACTTAACAAATGCCCTTTTCCAGCAACAAAAAAAAAAATGTTTTGGGTTGTTCCCAGTATTTTATTTTACAATACCGCTATTCCCCTCCACATTTTTCGTGCTTGGTATGTGTATATTTTTTCTCTTTCTATTTTTAACTTAGTATTACAATTCCAGCCAGCAATCCATAAACCCCTTTCATCATAAACTTTTGCAGTGTCTAATATTTCTTTATACAAAGCTTTCAAATGTCCTTTCCAAGTCCCTCTTTCTACCTCTGTTTGAAATTGTACTAGTATTTTCTTTTTTGTTTCCCTGTTAAATGCTTTTATTTTATAAAGATTCCATGGGTTACAGTTTTTCTTTTTCATATTCTCCAAGAAGCTTTTCCATTGACAAAAAAAACAGTCTCTGATATAATGTTACAAAATGTCTCTCTCTCTTAATAAGAATAAATGCTCTTAACTTGTGCTTTTATACCCAAAGGAACTTAGTCTTTATTTTGATTTCTTACCACTTAGCTTCCATTTTTCATTTTTTTTCTGCCTTCTTTTTTCTGCTAACTCCACTTTTGTCTTCTTTTAGTTTCTCTGCATATGTTTTCCTTTCCATCTCACCACTATTCCTAAGGATTGTCCTTGTATCCTCCTTTTGTATTTTCTCTATAATGTTCCACCAGGAAACATCTCCTTCCTTTTCTGGCTCACTGTGCACCACCATTTCTTTAAGTAAATTGTCCTGCAACCCTCCCAACTGGAGGGTTGTAATTATGCATCCATAATTTGCTGACTCATCTTCATCAAACAGGTTTCTTTGAAATATTTCCTCAGAATCCTGCATAATTCTCTGGTCTCGATATTTGCTTGTTCCTTCATTTCTTTTACCACTTCATCTCTTTCTCTATCCATCTTTCTTCCTGTTTCTCTGGGTTGCCTCTGCATCTAGGAGAGAAACAGGAAGTGTGCCTGCAAAATTGGTGCTACTAGCAGCAATGACTAGTAGGGGTTCTTTATTGATAATCACCACTTATATTCATTATTTACATAATAGATATATTTACATTATTTGCAATTATTTACACTTTTATACCTCAACAATCCATTTTATATTAGTAAGCACCCCCCAGCCTTTTTCCAAAACCAAAAATGAGTTTTCTTTAGAATTTCTGCTAATATCCATTTCCCATTAAACTTTACTTTAAGTCTCTCAGTCCATAATGTCTATAAAATATTATTTTATCAATTTCTTCACTTTCTTTTTGTTTTTATTGCCATAATATCCATATTTAAACATGTCCATGTTTAAATGTTCTGTCCTTTCAAAACTTTTCAACATTTTATTTTTACATATTTCTTCCCATAACTTATTTACTCTAGAACATTTTAAAAGCACATGTTCTGTTGTTTCAGTTGTCCCACAGTGAATACACGTCCTTTCTTGCTTCCTGTTATAAGGCATGTTCACCTTAATAGGCAGTTTACCTGTTGATAATCTCCACAGAAAATCTTTGCATTCATATGTTTTTTTTTACACCACATAAGTCTCATTTTAATAGATTTCCTTTTTCCATCTCTAAATGTTTCCAAGGAAAGATAAAATAATGTTCCTTCATAATATTCAAATAGCATTCTTTCCTGTTTTTTTCAACTATGTTCAGTTTTAACTTCTAGAAAAAAAAATTTTGATAGTCCTTTATAACTTCATTCGTATCACTTGTTGATCTTTTCCCTGTCTCCATTTTCCCAAAAAACTTAACATTTGTCATACAAAATGTTTTCTGTCAGATTCCTATTCTCTTTTTTTATAACTTATTAAGGCCTTATTCATTGATGCCGCATGAACAATCGAGTTTATTAACCCCCAACCCTCCTCCATCGTCCATTATGTACAAAACTCCTCTTCTAACTGGATTTAATCTAGATCCCCATATGAACAAAAATATAATGGACATTATCTATTTTTCATAATTAGTTCATACCATTGCTACATATGTTAACTTGCCTAATAAAATAACATTTTTAAATACACTTCTTTCTTGTATGACAGCTTATGTTTGTCTTTCAGCTTTTCCCAGTTAGGGGTCACCACAGGGGAACTCCGGTCCGCTAATGATTGGCAGTTGGTTTTTATAGTGTCGAATTGCCAGCCCGACGCACAACCTTCAAAGAAAGCACACCCTTTGCATGCCTTTCGAACGCCCACTCGACCGCGGGGAGGACATGCAGACTCCACTCAGAAGGCACTCCCAACACAAGCCGAGACTTCCAAAATGTGCATATATTTCTTATTTTCTGAAGATTTTTCTCCCAATTTTTTTTCTTATGATCACTTGATCCAAATACTACCCTTAGTTTACTTATAGTCTCTACAATAACCTGTATATATCCTGTATTCCCCATAAATCCAAAACCTTTACTTTTATCCTTGTTTATACATAATCCAAGTATCTATAGACATTTAATTAAATTTCTGATTGTCTCTTCCATCCAATCTTTGTTTTTAGTGATTAACACTATATCATCGGCATGAGTATATAATGTTGGCAGTCTTATTTCATCCGTTATCTTATAGCCTGCCATATTTGATATTCTATTTATTTTATTGGTAATTACATTCATAACTAAAGCAAATATAATACTGCTTGCTGGGCATCCTTGCCTTATTCCACACTCTTTAAATTTCCTCAACCATACATTTAAAATCATTCTTACATTATTTATTTGATATGCGGACTTAATTACTTTTACTATCATACTATCATACCACTTATGTTATAAGCCCCTAATATGTCCCATAAGAATTCATATTGCATTTTATCAAATGCCCTACCTAAATCTCCTACTATAATTTTGGTTTCAACCTTTTTATTTACAGCATCTATTACTTATTTTACTTTCCATAATAAATTCTGACTTCCTTTCCATTTTCTAGCAAAAATTGTTTGATAAAACAACTTACCTACTTTGTTGGTCTTTTAGTTATTATGCTCATAAATATCTTATTGTCTGTATTATTCAATACTATTGGTCTCCAGTTTTATATTGTTTTTATCTTCTCTTTTCCATATAAATTTTATGATTCCCATACATATCTCTTTTTATATACCATACCTTTCTTTAATTATTTAATATCTCCACAAAAATAATTTTTTTTGCCAATTTTCCATATCATTGTACACATGATATTCAGTACCATGCAGTCCTGTAACTGTATCAGTATTGATATCTTTCATTGTTTCATTTAGTTCTGTAACTGTATCAGTATTGCTATCTTTCATTGTTTCATTTAGTTCTTTTACATTTATATTTTTCTCCAAATTCTCACTATCTTCTTCACTTAGTTTTTTTAACCATTTTTGAGTCACTTTCTTCTTTTTCTTTACAGAAGTCTGTTCTACATTCTTTTTAATCACCTCAAATATTATATCTTGCATGATTATTTTTTCTCCATTATTCTTTAATTCTCTTATTATTTTATTCTCTTTTCTAATTGTACAAGTAAGGTGCTACTTCTTCTTTTCATCCTTGTAAACAATATCTTTGTTTATACAGCAGTCTCCTAATCTTCTCCTGTTGTATGTCATATATTTGTTTTTCTTTCTTAAAAAAGCTCTCTTGCTCTTCATTATTTCCTTGAACACTTCTTGACTCAGTTGTTTATATTTTAAGTTCTCTATCCTTCTGTTTTCATCTTGACACTCCAAAAACATTTTTTATATTTTTTCCTTAAAACGTATCCACCAACATGTCCAATTTTCATAAAGTATTATCATGCCTACATGGTACTTTCATAATTTATCTCTTTCCTGTCGTTATTATTGAAGTATTTTTCATTAAGCCTCTTGACACCTTTGTTTGTTCTTATGTATCCTTCTTTCTCATGTTCCTCTATCTGTATAGCTGCATGATCTGAAAATCCTGTCATTTTTTTATCCCTTTTTGCAGAATTTTTAAACTGTCCGATACTAACTAGTAGTCAATTTTGGGTTTAGTTTCACTTTTTCTGTAAGTCCGGTGTTTGTTATCCTGTATGTATAACTTTCCACTTTTCATTATCTCATATAGCATTTTAACATCACTACTATTTTTCTTTCCTGTTCTTTTATTGTAATTAAAATCCCACACTAATATATACATATTAACACCTGCATAATTTAGAACTTTTAAAACATTATCTCCGTTTTTCTTTGTAACATATGCATACAGTGCAATAATTCTACAAACATTTGTTTTCCATCTTACATTTAATACTGTTATTCTTCTTAATTCAACTATTGTGAAGTCTATGATTTTACTGTTTTCTTGGCATAATATATCTATTCCTGAGCATGCATCTTTTCCCATATTGCATATAATATTTCCACCCCATAAAACCTCAGTTTGTAATCTTTCCTATTCTGTCAAGATTCTAGTATCTTCTAATATAATTATGTGCATATCAATTAAAGGACATCATTCTAAAACATATATTCTTCTTTTAATATTCTTCGTACTGTTAACATTTAAAGCTAATATCTTCAGCCTTTAAATGAAGTTAGTATTATTCCTCTCTCATCCTTTACCTTTTTTATTTTCTTTCACAATTACACTTTTAAATTTTCTTTTCTTTTTTCCCTATAGAATTGTTCTTTCCTTTCACTGCTTGCCAGTTTACATATTCCTCTTCACTCGTATCAAGTACTTCTTCTTCCCCTTCTCTTTTCCCATGTTTTCCTTCCATTATTATATCTTTATTACTTTCCTGTATAATAATCTGCTTTTCATGTTCCTTTTCTATATTTTTTCTTATACCCGATCCTGTATACCTCCTTTTTCTGCAATTTCTACATTTTTTTCACAGTCCACCCACGTATGTCCAGTTTTTCCACATTTTTTATGTTTCATGTCACTTTTTGCTTCATGCCCTATTTTGCCACAAGTAAAACATTTTCGTTTATCACATTCTTTAATAGTGATTTATTTTTTCCACACAAAAGCATACTTATGGCTGCCCTCTACATTTTACAAATCCTGTGTACAACATTATCACTTTCCATTTTGAAAATAATCCCACATTCTTATTCCCCAGTCCATAAACCTCTTTCATCATATATTTTTGTAGTGTCCATAATATCTTTGCATATAGTGTTTAAATATTCTTTTAATTACTCTTTTTCAGCTTCAATTCTAAATTGTATCATAACTTTTTTCTCTCTATGAAATGCCAATTTTTTGTTCATATTGTTCTAAAAAAATTCTATACTGTCGCAAAAAAAAATGCATCACAGTATGTTTCTTTATTGATGAGAATAAAAGCTCTTTGGAGCTGCGGTGGTGCAGCGGTAGTGTTGTTGCCTCACAGCAAGAGGTTCTCCTGTTTGATTCTCGGCTGGAGTGCCTTCTGTGTGGAGTCTGCATGTCCTCCCTGTGGTTGAGTGGCGTTTGAAAGACATGCGTGAATGGGCGTGCCGTTGCTGAAGGTTGGGCATCGGGCTGGCAACTCGGCATCATAAAAATCTACTGCCAGTCATTAGTGGACCGAAGTTCCGCTATGGCGACCCCTAACAGGGAAAAGCTGAAAAGACAAGCAACAACCGCCTTAGCTGAAATACCCAATGGTGCAATTGCAGTATCCCATACTGTACATATTTCTTTTTTTTTTTTTGTCTTCAGCACCCTCTTCTTCTTGTATCTTCTCCATAATTTCACCCCATGACGCAACTACTTTGCTCTCTGGTTCACTCTTGTTAATCAATTCTTTTAAATAAACATCCTGCAACCCTCTGGATTGAAGGGTTGTAATAATACATCCGTGCTGACTCTCTTCATATCACTCAGATACCTTCTTCTGGAATAAATGTTCCTAATCTAGACCCGTTCCCACACCATCACTCAGCTCCTTCAACTTATTCATTTTTCCCTTCTTCAATGTAAACTGTCTTTCCGCTTCCTCCATTTCAGTTAACTGCCTTTCTCATAAAGGCTCCATCATCTCTATATTTGCTTTCTCCTCCTCTTCAACTATATTCTCTTCACACACACAATCACCATGCTTCCTCCTGTTTCTCCGAGCCTCCTATAAGCCTGGAACAAAAACAGGAAGTAGAACACACCACCAACAATAGTGTCCCCGTATGCTACGAGTAGGGTTTTTTATTGATGTATACATTGCATATTTACATATTTAAATATTTACATTATTTACATCTATTTACAAATCTCCATACATTATAAATTTCAATTTAAGCATTCGCTTCCCACTCTTTTATCCACATCCAAAGCATTATTTTCTCCAAAATCTTTGTTGAGTCCATTTTCCATTGTATTTAATTTCATTTAGTCTCTCGTTCCAAATAGTCCATGAAACATTAAAATATTATTCTGTTCATTTTCTTCACTTCTTTCCTGCCAAATTCTGTTATGTCCCATATTTATTTGCTCAAATTTTAACAAACATTTCACCCTATTATGTTTACATGTCTTTCCACAAATTAACTTTCACATTTCAAAAGCACACTCTATGAAAAAATCATTCCATTCTTAAATCTTTTAATAGTTATGTCTCATCATTATGGCTTTTTTCCTTATCTATTTCTAAATCTTTCCATGGATCAATGCAATAAAATGTTTTCACAATGCCTAAGTACCATTCCTTTCTATTTTTTTCACATATATTATTTTTTATTTTCCATAACACAATTTTGTTTTGATACTTTATTTCTTCATTCACAATGCTTAACTTCCATTCCTTCACAGTTCTTTGTATTTATAATAGTATATCATTTTTATCAAGTTTTTACTTTCCTTTTAATACATTATATAAAATTAAAGGTGCTGCATGTACTATTGGGTTTATTAAATCCAAGCCTCCTTGCCCTTCTTTCATATATAGAATCCCTCTCTTGACTGGATTCGGTCTAGTGCCCCATATAAAAGAAAATCTAATCATCATTAGTTTCTTTTCATACTTCATAGGAATCATATAGATGTTAGTAACATAAACAGTGATTCAATATTTTTTGGGAATTTTTGCTGTTTATATCAAGTTACTGAAGTTACATAAAGGGGCATTGACATATGTTTCATCGACAACGTGAACATTTTTGGGGGCCTTTTTAAAGTGCAAAGCATTCTTGAACTGAAATATTGACTGCCTTGTGGATATATCAATAACTTAAATGTGTTATCAGTTAAATTGGAGTGACCTGGGTGATCGAGTCATATACCAGGATTACAGATGCCTTCAACTGTTATTGTGTGGATCACTTGGGCACAGTACTGCTTTTGAAAATCGGAATCCAATTTTTGGATTTACAGACTTTAGACATTACAATCTCTTTGTGAAACATCTAATGGCGGATTAATGTGCAGTAATATTTTATACAAAGGGGCAATGACAATATTTTTTTCAACAACTAGAGCATTTTTGGGGCCCTTTCAGTGTTTGTTCAAGAGCGTAGCATTATTGATCTGAAATTCCAATTGCCTTGTGGATATGTCTACATTTGAAGTGCATTTCTAGCTGAACGGTAGTGACTGGGTGATTGAGCCACACACTGTGATTACGGATGTTTACAACCATTATTGTGTGGATTACTTGGGCACAGTACTGTTTTTAACTGGAATCCAATTTTTTGGATTTACAGACATTTGAATTTTCTAATGTTTGATAAATGCCTAATGGCGGACTAATGTGTAGCACTATTTACTTATGTAAGTGATACCTGTTGTATGTATTTTTTCTGGTAATAACAGCAATTCAGTACTGGTTGTGATATTTGCTACATGTATTGAGTTACAGAATTAATACAACTGGATATTGACATATACACATTGACAATGTGAATTTCCTTTGGGCCTTCTCAAGGTTTGTGTTTTTCAGAGGGCGAGGTATTAAAAAGTAGAAGTTATTATTCTGGGGAAGTGTTTCATGAGTTAAATAACAGGAATAGAGCTATTTAGTACTTTACTGTGCTTTTCTTATTTACATACTTCGATAATGCTGAAGCTTCTTGGGGGATGAAATATTGTGAGATTGAATTCTTCACTACCTTTTTTTGGATGTTACCTAATATTGCAATTAGGTGGGATTTTATGTAGGCACTAGTTTGAGATCTTTTGTGCCAAGGCATTGCTCATCCCTCATGAATATGATTATGCAATACTATCTTTTGGACCATTGTAGTTTTTTTACAATAGGTTATAGAATAGTGTTGTTGGGTATGGTTTTAAAACATTTTTAGGTTGCATCTACACTGGTATAATTGGATTTAAGGAAGAGCTTTTAGGTACTGATTGACTGAGATATGGGGTGGAACAATGGAGGTTCTGGCCATATTATGTGAATATGCGTATTGACTACAAATACTGGAGAGAGTTTTTTGAATCTCCTTTTTGATCATTTAGGATATCTTTTCCTGATATTAGTGTGTTTTATTAACAGATTTGGGGTTCACCCTATGTTATTGATGTTTAGGATACCCACTATTTTGGTCTGGAAATATATTTGTGCTTTATTGGTACAAATATTTTTTTGCCTTTTTTGTATTATTGCAAACCAGCGTAGATTATATGTATGGGTTGTTGCTCATGCTATAATAATAATTTTCAGCTCTGACAATTTTGGAGCATCCCATTTAAAATTTAATTGGATAGGTTGGTGGGTTGTGTCTGTGTTTTTCTGTGTTTTTGTTGAAGCTGAGCCATTTACTTATATAGAATGTAAGGGAATGTTCATTGCATAGTGCAGGAATTTGTGACTAGTGTACTAACATTGTATGCGGTGGCTTTTGCCACAGTTAGGTCTTTTTGTACACTCTGTTATTGTGTTCCTAAATAAATCTTGTATTTTTGTATATGTATGGCCTTTGACACAGAATGCACAGCAATACAAAGTGTTATTTATGTATGTGCTATTTGCAAGAATGAGGGGAAACTTGAATATGCTGTTTTGAATTATACTTTGTTTCTTATTTTTCATCTACTTACATAAATAGGCATTTTGTTTGGTCAAGCTGTATTGTACCTAACATCTTTGCATATAGATGCAACTTCAAGTATTGTCAATCTAACATAGCATTTATGACATTGAGGGATTGTATGACCATTGTGTGATTATACTGATGGGGGTTATATTTCTAAGTCTTAGTGTACTTAATTAAATCTGTATCAGCATGTATTTTGTTGTGAATATTTTGTGATTGTATATATCACGTGAAGGGCAATAAGTGTGTTAGGCATATTCTGCCCACTTTTTCACACAGAACAGTTGTTACTTCTATTAGATTATGGATTTGGTGTTAATTTTACAGGGATTGTCATCCGATAAGTATGACGTGCAAGTTTTTGGGCTTGTGGATCATAATGAAGGAACTGATAGTAATGTTAGAAACCCGGATAATGTCTGTAGGGATTTGTTTGGAAAGCTTACCAAAAGTATGTCCTCACTTAGGACCAATGTTTGTTATCTAAAATTGTTTCGGGCATTTCAAGCCAAAAACATTACACCAAGGGGATTAAGAATTCGTACACAACGCTTTGTTAGTGCGCCAGATGACATGTTATTGGAAGAGTGGGCATCTGTGCAACAATAAGCTGCGATGTCCTTTATTAATGTTTTGTCTTCCTATTACAAACGTATTATAGTTACCAATACTAATGAGATTAAACAAATTTGTGAGGAAGTGAAAGTTTTTGATGGACAACCCATTTGTTATGTTTGACCAAACTTTCCCAGGATTTGTTATCCTTGGAAAAAACTTTGAAGACGAAAAAATTATATAAATTTCAGAGAGATTTGATAAATTATGACAAGGGCAAACCGTTTGGACTAAGAAAAATGGTAAAGTTTTTTGATGGGCAGCCTGGGGTGGGTAGGCTTAGGAAGAAGAGACCTAGATCAATCTTAAAGAATGATTATAGCAGTACATCAGGGGAAGATTCATCTGCTAATGAAATAGAACAAGTACTCACTCAGGGGTCCCCAGCACATAAGAAATCTAGAGGTCTGGATGACCCTTTAGGAATAAACAACGTAGGGGTGGTAGAAAGCATAGAAGGCATGAAAAATGTGGAAACATTGTTACAGGTTTTCATACCGCAGTAACTAAATTCTGTAATGTGCACATTTCTTCTGCTAATTTGACTGATGTAGAAATAAAGTTAGTGAACAAAGGACTGTCATATGTCCCTGTTTTTTTCTTCTGAATGAAGACTCTGTAGTCAATGATTTATTGGTATTTTGTCATTTGCTGAATTTAAAACTATTTTTTGGTGGACATGATAGTCGAATAAGTAGGGATATTCATTTTCGGAAATCCAACTTTCAACCCCCTATGGATAAATTAGTGTCTGTGTCTCAAATATTTGCATTTCAAATTAAATAATTCCCGTATGTTAGGTCACAACGTATCTGAAGAGGAACAAAACGCTTTGATAAATTTGAAAAATAAATCTAATACGGTCATTACATCTACGGACAGAGGAGGAGCGGTGGTGGTCATGGACTTTCAATATTATTTAAATGAGGCTTATAGACAGTTACATGATTCCAGATACTATATGTCTATGCTGCTTGACCCAACTATGCAGTTTAAAAGGGAAATAGATTCCTTTTTGGAACTAGCTGTTGAAGAGGGTATTATTGATGAGGGAATGAAACAATTGGTGGTGGATGATCCCCAGAGGCAGATTTTATATCTGCTACCCAAAATTCATAAATGTTTGGAGAAACCACCAGGCAGACCTATAGTATCTGGTAGGGGTTCATTGACTGAACCCCTTTCAGTATATCTTACACAATATTTACAGCCTCTATTAAAGATGGTCCGTGCTAGACTGAAAGACACCACTGAATTCTTCCAGATTCTGTCTGACTCACAGTTGGAGCCGGGTTGGATGATGTGCACGTTAGATGTCACTTCTCTTTATGCAAATATCCCCCATTGGGCTGGACTTGAGGCAGGGTTGGGAGGGTGGCCTAATGGTTAAGGTGTAAGGTGTTTGCCTTACAAACACAAGGTGCAGGGTTTGAGTCTCACAAGGGATAATTGGCTAGGCTTACAATGGCTCGCAAGGGAAGTTAGCCTAGTACTAGCCTATGAACCTATTAAAATACTGGCTTTATAAGGCGGATATCTATCCACCCGGCTTCAACACCCTGTTAAATTTGTATGACTGAACACATATTAAACAAGAATGTGTTCTATTTTCAAACTGACTGTTTCTGGCAAACACAAGGAACTGCGATGGAGGCTTCCTTTGCCCCCATTTATGCGGACCTTTTTATGGGGTATCTAGTGGAATTCCTTATTTATGACCCATCGCATAACATCTATTTATGGGAGATGGATATTTGGCGTAGGTACCTTGATGATTGTTGGCTGATTTGGCGGGGTGATGTCACATATTTACTAGAGTTTGTCCAACATCTAAATGAGAACAAATGGGGGATGGAATTTACACTCATTATGCATGATCAACAGATCCAATTTTTAGACGTTCGAATAACACGTTACTCTGATCATACGTTGTTCACTCAAGTGTTTCGTAAATACCCCCAATATAATAGTTTATTGGAGGCTACCAGTTTACATCCCTTTCATACTATCAGACACATACCCATATCTCAGTTTTTGAGAGTTAGGAGAATTTGTTCGGATCAAGGTACCTACTCCTGTCATCAACAGGACCTCATAAAAAGGTTTTGCAATCGTGGATATAAGCCAGGGTATATCAGGACAGCAGTAATCGGGCTCAGGATTAGGACCGAGCTAAACTATTGGAATACAGGGTGAGATCAGGTGCAGGACAGGATACAATCAGGTTTGTGACTATATATGGAAGAAACATTAATGCGACCAGAAATGTTATCAAAAATAACTGGAACATTCTATTGGCTAATCAAGATCTAGCCAGAATACTACCGCCTGAGTGTTTGTTTTCCTATCGTATGGGTCATTATTTGGGGTCATACCTTAAGTCATTTCACATCTAGATTCAAGAAGTCTACTTGTGGTCAACATACTACATTAACTGGGGATAAATTGATGGGGTCCTTTCCATGTGGGCACTGTTCATTCTGTACACATATGCTTAAAACCAAGGAATTTTATAGTAGAAATACTAGTAAGGTCTATCAGGTTAAATGTTTTGGCAATTGTGGGACGGATTGGGTGGTCTGTTTGGCCATCTGCTCCTGTTCCACCTTTTATGTAGGACAGACGTCCAGGTCACTAAGGATCAGAATGTCTGAACACTTCAGCGATATTAGAAATCAGCGTTTGACTAATGCTCTTTACAGACATGTCCAAAAACATAAAACAGATAAATTTCATTTTACTGTCCAAGATAAAATTTGGGGGGACAGATCCAGGAAAATGGGATGGCACAGTATATTGAACAACAAGGAGAAGGCTTGGATAATTAAATTAGGAGGTTTATTTTCCCCTGGCCTGAATGACCATCTTTGAATGATGGCTTCTAATAGTTTTGTACATGATTTCATGTACTGTGTTATGTACTTAAATGTTAACTGATCTGCCTAATTAATGTATTTAGGATACTATTTAAGTTTCCTTTTGAATGTAATGAGTGTATCACTGATGAAGGCCTTGAGGCCAAAACCGGTTTGATTCATGGTTTATATATTAAGATATTAATATATTTATATATTTTCTCACTCTTTGGTGCTGGCTTCTTTTTATGTGTATGTTGTGACAAGAACATGAATAATGGAAAATGCCCTGATAAGGACAAAAATAATTTCTGACATTCCCATAAATATTGCAGAAGGCCTTCATGTTACATCTTAAACATGTTAATATGGTAAAAAAAGACAACATAAACGATAATCAAATTCTGTATTATTTTTTTTATTTTAGTAATAAAATGAAAATAAGTATTTTTGTTTAAGAGTTTGGTTTATCTTGCAAAATCGTGTGTTTCAGTAAGAAATGTCGCCCTTTTCACGTATGAGAAACAGCAGGCTTACTGGAAATAACATTCTTTTTCAGATTCTAGAGACCACTGTGATCTTTCCAAAGTCACAGCTGGAACCGCCCTATAATGTCTATTTCTGGGCTTATTCCTAGTTTTCCAGATAACCAGAGCTTTCCCTTTTTTGGAAAGGCAGAAGTCTAATCAAATACTGTCACTCATACCGAGTACTTCCATATCAGCCTGACTTTACATTAACTGACATGGAGAAGTCATTTATTTCATGGCTTTTATGTCTGAGTGGCACATATATCTCAGGTTATAGTCTTATTAACTGGCCTTTCATCAAATCTGAAATCTGGTATCAAAATTCACTGACAGTGACCATCGCTGCTTCAGATAAGTTTTGTGTGTTTATGATGATAGTTATTTCTGGTTCAAATTTTGTAGTGAGGGTTTTTGTGTGCGGGAATGAGGAATTTTCATTTTGCAATCTATAAGTTTAAACTGTAGATGCAGTTTGACCGCACTGTTTTTAGCAATAGCAATTTTTCCTTCCCATGGTGTTTATTGTTTTTCCAGTGTTGTGCAACCATGGAATTAGTATATTTTAAGTTGGGGGGTAAAGGGGTGGGGACTTGCCCCTTGTAACAATATTTTGTTTTTAGTAGATTTTGAGTTCAATATTTATTTATTTATTTATTTTATTTTGTCAGTTTTCAGTTTGTGGCCTTGGTGTTAATGTCATTTGTGTATCATCAGGAATCCGTAGTTAAATGACCTGCTATGAGTTATATTGTACAGATGTAAATGTGAAAATGTGAGTATTTGGCCATATAATGCATATTCATGGTTCATGGATTTGACTTTTGACTTTGTTCAAGTCTGTAGTTTTTAAACGGTAGGATAATGCACTGATTTTTTTATTTTTTTTTCTTCTTTTATTTCAGCTACTAGTTTTGTCGCAAGCTGAAAAGGTTTTGGAAGAGATAGACTGGCTTATATTGAAGTTAAAAGGGCAACTGAGCACAGATAAACCACTATCAGGTGTGATATAATTTGTTTAATTGTACTTTGTAATACTTTTTTCTATTTGTGGTTCTTTAGCAGTCCTCTGGCTGTTTGCCCTTTTGACCATTCACAAACTCCAGCTTACTTGAATAGTCATCGTATGTAGTGTATTTCCTTCTTTAGAGTAGAATAGCCCCAGACAGGGTTGCAGCTGTATTTGTGTGATGAGTATATCAGCCTATATGGAGGCATTAGAGCAGTGTCACCCTCATAAGGAATAACGGTCCCCCCAGTGCCACCTGCATTGATACCAATACCTGAAGTGCATACATCCACATGATGGCTACTTCACTCCTCTTACCTCATGCTAGAATAGGATCATAGGAGGTTACTAGGCTAATGGCCCTGGGGCCCTTCCAAGCCCAGCCAAGAGTTCATCCCCAAAAAGAAACCTTAGTCAGCACCTGTCGCCCCTGTCAAAGAGAGACACAGGTGGAACTCCTGGGACAAATGTGTGGTTTCCCATCCACTCATCAAGGTTGTGCTTGAAGAGTGCCAGCAAGGTGCTCTGTTTGTGTATGGGAAATCCATTTCAGAGATGGGGCAGCCTCTGTGAGACAAACCTGTCTCTCCAGAAGGTTTTGGTGATGTTGCATATTAGATTCAGGCCTTTTGAACGGGGAGTGCATGAGAAGTTAGACTTACGGATATGGAGCATCTCTAGCAGGGCAGGGTCTGAGATTGCCATGTAGGTGAGACACAGATCACCCCTGAGCAATATGTACGATACCGGGTAGAGTGATAGTGATTTGAGCCTGTCTGCATAGGACAGGTGTTTGAGGCCATGGATTCTCTTTGTGAGGTATTTTAGTGGGCTTTCCAGTTGATGCAGATGGTTGGAGAGGTACATCCCAAACAGGGCGTTAGACTCAATTATTGGTCTAATGAGGGAGGAGTATAGAGTGGCAATATTTTCAGGCTTCCCACCTGTTACCATACACCAACTGTTAAGAACCCTCATTTAGTGTTACATTTGGGTGTTCTCCCTCTTTGCCATTGTACTATGAAGAAATTTTCAGATTGATTGATTAATGTCCTTTTGATTACTGTGAAAGTACAGCTGGACGAAACCCCTTCCCTTTTCTGAGGAGACCAAGGAAGAAAAGCTCTACATTGCATGCAGTTGCATTGGCATTTAGCATATGTTACCCGTAAAAATATACTACATAACACTGAGGTATATATATACTTTAACAGGTGATCACCATTTTAGTACATTATACAGTATGTACAACAAGCTAAGGTCACATACCTCTGTAGAAAATTCAGCATTATTTTTAGAGTTTATTTTATTTATTTTTTATTTTACATTTGTTTACCGGGATAGTCCAACTGGATACATGTCCATTTTCAGCAGAGGCCCGGGGAGAAAAGCTCCACAAAGACAAACTTACATAGATTACACAGAAGTTAGCAAACAGTTATAAAAACAAAGTGATTATATACAATGGGTTAGTAGTGTTCCCTAGTAGGGACTCACAATTGTCATGGACAGACAGTTAAAAGTAAGAGACATCAGATTGGAAGCAGAGCTTGGTGATGTAGTTACAAGTTATGATAATTGCAGAATATGCTTTTAGTTTATAACTTAATCAGGGTTGGTACATGGGCATAGCCAATTCACTTTGAGATACTGTTTGAGGTTTTTTTGAAGAGACTTTTGGAGGATTGTAGGGTTATATAGTTTGGCAACGAATTCCCGGTTTTGCCAATGAAGTTGACAAACAGGGATTCACCAGCAGAGTTATTAGCTTTGTGGGTTTGAACCAGTAGTTTATCGGCTGACCATAGGGATCTTAGATTTGCTATATGGCTTAATATTTTTAAGTGAGGGGGTATCCTCAGGGTGGTACAAATTTTTTTGCGCTATTAAGAGTTGATTTAATTGAATTAAGCTGGGCAGTTCTAGCCGCTCTAGTTGTTTAAGGTTCTGGCAGTGGTGGGTTCTATAGGTGGACCCAGTGGCGAATCTGGCAATATGATTGTAGCTATGGGACAGCTTACCTAGTTCGGATTTGTTGAGGTTTGAGAGGCGAGGCATATAACAGAGTAGATAGTAGGTGTGATCGGGCGATTGCAGTCCTAGCCATTGGGGTTAAAAATGTCTTGTTTTCTATGCAGTGATCCAAGCTTCTTATTGATGGTCTGTATGGTTTTGTTGACCTGTAGGTCAAATTTGAGATTATAGTCTATGATAACCCCTAGCAGTTTGATGTGATTATCTGGGGATATAGTGGTACCATTGTTAGATGTGACAGAGAATGAAAGTATGGTGGATCTACTAGTGGGAGAGAAGAGTAGAAATTTAGTTTTATTGGGGTCCAGAAGTAGGCGTTGATTGGTGAGCCACTTTTCGATAGTGTTAAATGTATTTTGGGTTAAGATTTGCAAGTCGGATGGGAGTGGAATCATCTGTGTATTGGATGCAGGTGGCTTTAGGGATAGCAGTGTGGAGGTTGATAAAAATAGAGAAGAGTAGTGGACCTAGTATGGACCCTTGAGGGACACCAAGTGTGAGAGGTAACTGGCTGGAGAGTTTGCCCTACCATAGTACCGCCTGCTGTCTACCAGTCAGGTAGGACTGGAACCACTGGATAACAGGCTTGTTGAGGGAAATAGATTTTAGTGAAAGAATGAGAAGTTCATGGTTGACCATGTAAAGGAAAGGAGGGCTGAGGTTGTGCTGTGGTATGGCCTGAAACCATGCTGGGAGTCAGATAGTAAGTTATTCTGTGAAAGGTATTGCATTAGTTGCTTGTGTACACATTTCTCCATTATTTTGGCTAGTGAGGAAAGAATGGCAATGGGTCTGTAGTTGGATATGTCTGAGGAGCTACCATCTTTATGGAGTGGGATGACATGAGATATTTTCCAAAGGGAGGGGATAGCATTTTCGGATAAGGTTCTATTGATGAGGACAGATATGGTGATATGCAATGGCATCTGCAGCTATTTGCAGATACTCTGCAGGGAGGAGGTCAGCAGCGAGAGTGGTAGGTTTTAGATGTTTTAGAAGTGTTTTGATAAAACTAGTGGATATTGTTTGGAAGCCAAATTCCGGATGATTATTAGGTAGATTAGGCATGTGGTTTAAGTTAGAGGAGGTTAGTTGATTTGCTAGGGATTGGATTGTTTCAGTGAAAAAGTTATTAAAGGCGCTAGCTATTGTCTCTGGGGAGCTATGGGTATAGTTAGCCGGGGTTGGGGTGGTGGAGTGACCTCGACAAAGTAGTTGATTTAAGCCTGCCCAGAACTTTTGAGGGTTGTTGTGGTGTTTTTGTAGGAGATTTTTGTAGAAGCTTTTTTTATCCAGTGAAATAGATTTTTTTTGTTTCATTCCTGAGTTGACAATATTTTGGATGGTCAAGTGGGGCTTTGGTTGTTCTCCAGCTGGCCCAGGCTCTGTTTCTAGTTTTGATTTTTGCTTTGGTATCTTTTGTGAGCCATGGTGCTGTATTTGATCTAGTTTTCATTGTACGTGCTGGAGCATGGGAATCAAGGATACTTAGGAATTTAGTGTTAAAGTGATCTATGGCCTCCTCTAATGTTAGATTTTTTTAGTTTTGACCAGTCAACTGCTTTTAATTCATTTTGGAATATAGCAGCATCAAAGTTTTTCCTGTTTCTAAATGTTTTATATTTGGGCTGGTGAGGGTTTCCTGCCTTATGTTTAATGATATTGGTTAGACAGTGGTCATCAGGGAGAGTACCAGCTGTGTACAGTTGGGGTTGGTTATTAACTAGGATTCAGTCTAGAATACTTTAATTGTTGGTTGGTTTGTTTATCCTAGTGGGAGAGGTTATGGTCTGTTTAAACCCAGATAAGTTTATATGAGCGAGGGGGGGGGGGTCGGAGGAGCAGGGGTGCCACTCAGTGTTAAAATCACCAAGAACTATGGTTTCTTGGGGATAGGTAGTGGACAACCAGTAAAGGAGATCGTCTAGGGTATTTAGGTTGTTGCCTGGTGGAATGTATGCACAGACGATGTTCAAGTGTTTGTTTTGGTTAATCTGTAGCTTGGTTATGAGGAGTTCCGCGTTATTGAATTGGGGAGGTTGAATGGTGTCTCTATTAACGGTTAGAGTATTTTTGTAAAGGACTGCTATCCCACCTCCTTTCCTTGTAGTACTGTCTAACCAGTGAATATTGTATCCTGGAGGTAGTATCTCATTGTCAGTAGTACTGGGTTTTAGCCAGGTTTTCGTAAGACACAATGTCTGGGGAGTGGGTTGCTATAAGGGCGTGTAGGTTGGGAATCTTATTGTTAATACTTCTAATATTTAGGTGAAATGCTAGGAGGGAACTAGTGGGAGTATTCATGGGTAGCTTGACTGTGGGGGTTGTGGTAGGGGAGTGGAGGTTTTTGGGTGTGGGTGGGCCAGGGTTGGGATGAATGTCTCCATGTGTTATAAGGTTATAGTAACATGATATTCTGACCTTTAGGAGTTTGTTTATAAGCTTTATATAGTCTTTGTCTTTAGGATTATGTTTTGTGGCTGTACAGGGGTGGTATTTTATAGAGTGTGGTATATTCGGTGTGCAGGGGAAGGTTAAGTGTTTGGTGTTGTGTGAGGTGTCTGTCTGATCATTTGGGTAGTGAATACCATGGTCAAGTGTTTGTTCATAGGCAGTGAGATGGTAAAATAGAAATAGTATAGGCATTTGGGTAATTAGTGTTTTTTTTTTTTGCTTGTTTGCATTTTGATAGGGGGCGAGCTAAATTTGATGGCTGACTGTGCTAACAGGGTGTGGAAGAATGAGAGAGAAGGAAATGGGTTAAGGGGGCAGGGTTGCTCAATGATGTGTGAGGTGCTGATTGGTACTTAGCAGGAGGGGAGTGGCAAAGTCTGGTTTAAATTTAGCACTAGTGGGGAGCAGGTGGAATTTGGGGGCAGGGAGCGGAGCGGGGCTAACACCGACTCTGAGAGTTACCTTGGGCTTTTGGTTTTGTTTGTATGATTGTATGTAAGCAGTGTTGTTGGCTGTACTTTAATTTGTTTTATTCTTTTTTAATTTTACACCAGTTTTCAGGCTAATGTTAATTGGATCCTAGGGGTAAACTAGCAAATGTAGTCAATAAGGAGGGAGCAAAATTACTTTACCAAATTAAAAAGTAAATGCTTGGGACTGGAACACTGTGTGAGTGTAAGGCTGATTCAAAGTAGTATAGCCCAGTCTAGTGGCAATTGGCTAGATCCCTTCACTGTTGTTGTGCATACACCATTAAGCCTCAGCAGTTTACAAAAACTAAATTGTAGTTCACCTATTGCAGTTGAAAAGCTGGAGGGAAGTCAGGTTCTTGCTTCCCAGAAGTTTTACTTAGTTAAGATAGCCAGCTTCAGTGGATAAGGTAGAAATTGCTTTATGATTAAATTTACATTGAAATGTTAGCACACATACAGCAGATGAGGCTTATGTATATTTTATCTAACAGTTATTTTTGAGACCTATAAACTGGAGATAAAGTGTGAGGATTTTATGTTTTCTTTCTTTACAACAACTGGCAAACGTGATATATAATGTATATAATGTATGTCAATGGAAAAACATTTTAACATAATTTGTTTTCTTTTAATGTATGTGTATCTGTGTTTTAACTGATAATTTAATAAAGGTGCTTAAAGTGTGAGGATTTTATGTACATATTTGATTTGGCTGCAAAAGGCGGAGACTTAGTGCTGGTACAAAGGCAGGATTGTTTTTTGATAGATATGATTGTATGTGGCAGAATTAAAGACGTTAAGATTTGCACTGGGTGTGACGAGGGTGGACAGGATTAGGAATAAGTATATTAGAGGGTCAACCCAGGTTGGAAGGTTTGGAGACAAAGCCAGAGAGGCACGATTACGTTGGTTTGGACATGTGCTGAGGAGGGATGCTGAGTATATTGGGAAAAAGATGCTAAGGATGAAGCTACCAGGTAACAGGAAAAGAGTAAGGCCTAAGATAAGGTTTATGGATGTGGTGAGAGAGGACATGCAGGTGGTTGGTGTGACAGAGCAAGATGCAGAGGACAGGAAGAAATGGAAACGGGTGATCTGCTGTGGCGACCCCTAACGGGAATAGCCGAAAGAAGATGATGATGATTTAATTGGGATTTTAAAGCATAGATGGAATAAGATTAAAATAAGAAGAGGCTTAGTAATGGGGGTGCTTCACGTCCAGGAATGTTTCTTTAACGCCTAAGTTTTAATACGATTTTAGCTGTAGATGAGATGACACATTTCTAATAGCTGTTGGGAAAGAGTTCCACAAGTTTGAAAATATATACAGAGTATGCACATATTTTTACATTTTTAAGTACACCCCCATCAAATCTAGTTGCACCTACAAAGCAGAAAATCAACAAAAAGATGCCTCAGACTATGGTTTGTGAAAACTGTTGATGTCTTAAGATAGCCAGCAGACCACTAAACCTTTTCCCTGTTACCCTCTGAGAGCCTGCACCCTTTTATGGTACAAGGGTCAGACACATTTTCAGGGGCTCTTCCAGTACCTGGTTCAGGTATGGGAGAATCAAACCTTTTAGGTGCAAGAGAATTCTAGAGTAAGAGACCAATTGCCAGACATAATACTCTGTCCCCAAGTATTTTGTCATATAGTGTAGTTCATAGTAAGAAGAAACAAAAACTTCATCACACAACAGAAGATCAGGTTATTACCATGTGTAGGGCTGATGTGGTTTCCTCAGCTGAGACTGTTGTACAGTCAGCTAATCTTGGAAGCTGTTCTCCTATGCAGATTGACTATGGAGTTACCTTCTCTTGGGATTAGTCTAATGTTGAAGATTTTGATTGGGACTTTGATGTGGGCAGTAGTGAACACTCTTGATTCCATCCAGTCTTATTCTTCAGAAGGTGAGCAGGTTCAAAAACTGAAGCAGGTGTTCACCATAGCTACATTTAAAGATGTATTTGACTGGAAGTAGTCTAGAGCTGTGCCAGATACTGGCAAAGTTTATGATCTTATTAAGGATGACATTCCAAATGTTTTGACATTTCCTCTTCTGTTTCCGGCCGTAAAAGATGTCTATAAAACTGCATATAAAACCCCTTTGGCAAGTGAACCAGTTCCTAAAAATGGTATGAGGAAGTACAAGGTGTACTCTGATCTTGTAGCTGTCTTTGCTGCTTTGTCAGCTGATTCAGCTGCGTTTTCTAGTTACCAACTCTAACAGGAGAGCCTTGGCTTCTTCTAACCCTGCACCACCGTATAAAACTGGCAAGTAGTTAGAATCTTGGGGGGGGGGGTTATCTCAGTGTAATTATTCTATAGAATTTTAAGTTATCAGGGCTTCATGTGGAAATTTATTTTACAATGTGCATAAGGTTTTGATGACTTTGTTGTATCATAGCCTGATGAAGAGAAGTTTAAATGAATGAGTGCTTAAAAACATACTTTGAGGAATGTCTTGGAAGGTGCAGACAATGTTTCTAGAAATGCAGCTGCTTCTGTTGTATTGAGATATTTTCTTGGTTACAGAAACGGAATTCTTCTGAGGATTTAAAAAAAATATGTTTTCAGTATTCCTTTAAGTTCTGAGTTTGTTTGGTCCTACTGCTACCTGGATTCTCAAACAATGGGAAGACAGAGGTGAAATGATGCATGGGGGTATCCAGAATGTTTTATACTCTAAGGTTCTCCCCTAACAAGGCATCCAACTTCAAAGGGAGAACAAACAAAAATCCTGGCTTAAGAAGAGTTGGGGTACCAAGATGAAGTGGCAGGAGGATAATGCTTCCAAACAAAATAAAAGGGGTTGTTTTCCCCCAATAACGTTTGTTCTCTTGCTAAAGGATGACTGTGCCAAGATGCAGTGCATCCTGTCTCTTCCTCCTCTTTCACCTTTACCCAGGCTTTAGCTCACCCCAGCTGCCTGGCAACAAATAGTGTCAGACAAGTGGGTGCTAAGAATAATTCAGTGAGAATACTGTTAGCAGCGGACAGAAAATCCGCCTCCCTTGAAAGAGATCCCCCCCCACACACACACACACACACACACCCTCCAGACCACACGTCTGTTTTCTCTGGTACACCTTTACAAGTTGCAAGCAGGGGTTATAGAAACAGTTCCTGCCTCACAAAAAGGAAAAGGATTTTATACCGGAATATTTTTGGGACCCAAAAGGGAGTTATTGTGGAAACTAGTGTTAGATTTGGCATACCTAAATACCTTTCTAAAATACCCAAATTCAAAATACTCACCCTGCAGACGATCCTATCTCTCCTTTCAGATCACTGTTTCGTGGGAACTGCACATCTAAAGGATGGGTATCATCGCATGCTAATTGCTCCCAACTTAAGTTGAACTTATAAATCTCCTGTGTCGCAATCATAAAGAATTGTTTTCCTGGAGTGTATGCTGGCCATAGAAAAAAGTAAGTATGATATTTCTGCTAGAAGATCTAGTCCTGACTGTTCACAACATTTTCAAGGATCTCTTTCTTTAAGAAACTGCCTCTGCAAGAGAGAATTCTCAAAATTCTAGGCCTCATAGCATCAGTGATCTCCATAACACCACAGGTCAGACTTCACCCGAGAAAAGATTCAGTGGTTGGTTTAAAAAAAAAAAAAAAAAAACATTGGACTCGGCACCTGCTTTTCTTGGAGTTCCAGGTACCAGTGCTGGATTTTGTTACACTGGTGGAGGGAGGGATCGCTTTCTTAATGCAGACCTATTCTTCTCCCTTCAGACCCCAGCAGTTCAATTAGTCCAGGTGCACTTGTCATTGTTTACAAGGAGAACAGTGTACAGGTCAATTTAAGTACAAGGTGAATGGGGTCCTTTGGATGCTACAAAGCACAGGAACATCAGAGAAATTAAGCAGAGAAGCAGGCCTTAAATGTTTTCCACCACTTATTGTCTCCAGGTCCCCTTTTTATTGATCTCAGACAACACTACAGTCATGTGGTGCCTAAACAAACAAGATGGGGGGGGGGTCATAACCTCTTTGCTAGTTGGCAGTGATGGCCTAGGCATTTTCTGATGCTTCAGGCCTTGTATATCCCATCAAAGCAAAATATAGTGGCAGACAGACTAAGCAGATCCTAAACAGATCCTCAAGGTGGAAGCTCAGAACAGAATTCTGCCTGGATTCAGTCCACATGTGGGGAACATTTCAAGTAGATCTGTTCACCTCCTTTTAAAACTGACAGTTGGAAAAATTATGTTGGAGACATCATTGCAGCCATGCTTGGAGGACAGAAGTATTCTTGTTCCCATGGATGGGAATTTTCCTTTTTGCATTTCCATCCTTTACACCGATACCCAAGGTACATTTGAAGATTCAGAAAGAATTCACAAAGATCCCCCTTTTGGTCCAAGCAGTCTTTGTTCTCCCTGTTAATGGAATTGACCAAGGGAATTACCACAAACATCCTCACACTCTGGATCTGCACACACAATGTCTGGGGCAACTGGTGTACCCCAGCTTTGAGCAATTGCTACTGACAGCCTGGATAATTTTGTCTTGATACCTTTTAAACACGTATTCAATAAGGATGTGCAGCAGGTATTGAAGGAGGCCAGAAAACCTGCAACTAGAAAATTTCATGTTTAGCAGTTTAAGGTTTTCTATTCTGTTCCTAACCAATATCAGAAGGCCCAGTATTGTGTCTGCCCCTCTGGTTTTGAAATGTTTGTGTGAGTTACTTACTGATTGCTTATCTTTTGTATCTATCAATATGCATCTTGCAGTCATCTCTGCTTGTCTGCCCATGGATCTCCCTCTTTTGTTTCTTTTGATTCTTGTGATTTTTGTTTTTTCAAACAGTTTATGAAAGGAGTGTTGCACTTGAGACCCGGTTTGAAAATAGATTCCTCCTCTGTGGGGTCTTGCCTTTGTTCTTGAAAAATTCACCTCATCTCCTTTTGAACCTGCCTTTCAGGCAGATTTGAGGTTCATCAGTTTGAAAATTGTGTTGCTTATTGCTCTGACATCTGCAAGGCGAGTCTATGAGTTGCAGTGTCTCATGGTGGGCCGACCCTATCTGAGTTTCCATGAGGACAGGGTTGTTCTAAGCACTAATCCTTCTTTCATGCCAAAAGTTTTTAAATTTACCCTGAATCCAAGCCATCAATCTGTCATTAAAGGAGAGAAGAATCTGCATACCTTGTATGTGCACATGCAGCTCAGGTGCTAGTATGGTAGAATTAAGTCCTTCAGGAAAACTGAACAGCTGTTTATTGCTTTTCCTGGGGCTAAGGAGGGTTAACCTGTCTGTAAGCAAACAGTTGCTTGTTGATTGTCCTCTGCTGCCTTTTTTTTTTTTTTTTTTTTGTTATTCCCACCTTAGTAAATCTATTCCAGTCCTCTATCACAGTGATTGCAAAACTGTGGTCCACGGACCCCTAGGGGGTCCATATGATTTCTAGGGAATCCATGGGTCATTGTACCCACCTGGATTTCTCATTCCCGCATTCACTTCTGCAGCATCCTGATGGCCAACAATGCTGTAGTAAAAAAAATAATAATTTTCCAGCATGCCTATGCAGCTCACCCTTAGTTAAAAAAAAAGAAAAGAAAAGAAAAAAAAAAAGAAAACAATGAGACTTCCGTGTTTGCAGCTGAGCACCATAATTTCCATGTTTGTGACTAAGCAGCTGCTTGCCCTGAGTAAAAAAAAAAAAAAAAAAAGGGAAAGAAAAAAACGCAAATGACTTCCACGTTTACAGCTAAGGCTGAGCAGCTGCTTGCTTTCCCCTCTGTTTTCTGCTTGGCAGTTGGAACTTGGAGGGAAATTTAAAAGACTTGAAACAAATAGCTTCCTCAGAATTCCTGAGTTCTTTTAATCTTAGAACTTTCTCAGAATTCTGAGGAAGTCCTAAGATTAAAAGAATGAAAGCGCTAAATCAATGGTTGTTTAATTTCATTTTTTTGTGGTATTGGTTTCAACTGTTTTTTTTTTTTTTTTTTTTTCATTTTGGAAATTTAAACAAACTGTTCTGTTCCCTCCACGTTTTATTTGGGTAAGACTAGAGACACTAGTCAAAGCCGGTACTGCAGAGCTGATACTGAAGAGCTTGTTCCAGCAATTCAGGAGCAAGAATAGAACACTATGTTCAAAGACCCTGAAGGCGTTTTTTTTTTTTTTTCCTTAAGCAAGGCATAAATAAATCCCACCAAAGAGGTATAACTGTCGAGATTTTTGCCTCATATTTTTGGTCTGTTTCTCATAAAATTGTGTTTTTTTTTTTTGTTTTGTTTTTTTTTTTTTTTGGTGGGGGGGGTGCAAATTCCTGGCAAATTGTTGACAACTTAAGTCAGGAAAAATGACAGAATTTGGGCTTTATACTTAATTTCCTAAGTTCAGAAAATTTATACTAATGCAAAACATGTTTTTCTATCAATTTTCTAAGTTTGTAAGAGCAATATTTAAAAGGTGTCCCAATTTTTGGGCCTTTGTCCCTCCATTATTTGTGGCTTGTCTAGATTTTTTTTACTCTAGTCTAGTCTAAATCTAAGAGGTTGAGAAGTATGGGGGTGTAAGAGGGAGGTAGGGGGGGTGTATGTGTATGTTATACCTTTCAACTGTACAGATTTTTACAGAATGTCCAGATTTTTGCCTTATATTTTTGGTCTATTCCTCAAAAAATTTTCTTTTTTTTTTTTTTTGCCAAATCACTGGGATGATTAAAGTTACTAAAACAAGATAATGACATACATTTAGGTTTTAGACTTCATATCCTTTAGAAAATGCATTCTAGCACAATTCCAGTTATTCTAGCAACTTTCTAAGTTTATAAGAGCACTATTTAAAATGTGTCCTAGTTTTAGGCCTTTGCCCCCCAGTATGATCTTTGACAGGCTTTGTCCAGATTTCTTGTGCTAAGAAGTTGAGGTAATTGTGTGTGTGTGTGTGTGTGTGTGTGTGTGTGTGTGTGTGTGTGTGTGTGTGTGTGTGTGTGTGTGTAAGATATTCCTGAACTGTCCAGGTTTTCGCAGATTGTCCAGATTTTTGCCCCATATTTTTGTCTGTTCCTCACAAAAAGGATTGAAGTTGCTGAATAATGAAAGACATTTGAGTTTTAGACTTCATATCCTTAGAAAAATGCATACTAACACAAAATCCTGTTCTAGCAATTTTCTAAGCTCATGAGAGCAGTAGTTAGAATCTATCATTTTAGGCTTTGTCCAGATTTCATTTGTCTAAACATGGGCTAAACTCTTGGCTAGGCTTATAAGGGCCTCAGGGCCAAGAGCCTAGTTACCTCCTATGATAAGAGGTTGAGGTGGGTGTGTGAGAGAGTGAAATGCCCTAATTAGGGTTAGCAGGTGGTTAGTAATTTGCTTAGGCTCAAACCCTATATTTAATTATTAATTAATATCAGTCTAGAAACATAATAAAAATATAGGGATCTGCCAAAATATTTCCTTAATAAAAGGGGTCCTCCTGCCTTCAAAGTTTCAGAACCAGTGCTCTACCACATAGAGTCAGAGGAGGCGAGTTTGAGCTCTCGAAAGCTGCCAGTGTAGGTGTTTTGCAGGTTCAGAACCCATATGCTACTGAGGCAGTGTGACATTTGAACATCTGCTGTTACAGGTACGTAGAACTTACGCAGCTATACTTTACTTGTAAACTATGCAATTTTATTATAAGATAGCTCTAATATGACTAGCTGAGAAGACTATATGATAGTTAAAATTAATCAGTCATATAGTAGACTAAGGAGTAGACATTTGGGCTGTAGTGTTATGTTCTTGCTTTGATAGAAAAGGTTTGACTTTATAAAGAAGTCCTAGTTTACATTTTCTTTTTTAACTGCACGTAGGATGTGCTGATCAAAACTTTTATCTAGTTTTGCTGTGAATTACATATGAACTAAACCATTTACTGTCATTAATAGGTAGACTTTTGATTAGAACTCCCAGCACTGGTCCACACTGTGGAGCATTTCTTTCATTTAGAGGGCATTCATAGGCTCTGACCTGGAAAAAAATAAGATGTCTTTCCTGTAATCCTCTGTATTCTGCATCAGTGAATGCATATTTTTAAACAGAGTAATAACAACCACACTCTTTATTTTTTCCATGCTTCTGTAGTCATCCTGGAGTGAGGTAACAGTAGCTGAATGAACTGCTTTTTTAAGGATTTAGTAGTGTTTAACCATTTCTTTTTTCTTAGTTTTAGCAGTAGAATTTTGTTTTGCTTTAGTATTGTGTTCATAGTAAAACCTCAATTATCCGTCAGGGGTCTAGACCGAGGCTGTGATGGATAACAGAAAAGATGGGTAACAGAACAGCTACCTTAAAATGATTTTGTACTGTAGATTAAAAAGAAAAAATGACAATACAGGAGCAAGCAAAAAAAATATTTGTACAGTATGTACGTTAAATTTATTATATAGTTTTTATTTAAAAAATGTTTAATTTTGGCTGTTTGGTTACTTTGGATTTTGTGTAACAGTAAGTCTTGTGTGGCATCTGATTCTTCTTCCACATCAAATCACTGTATATACTTTGACAGCACCATTTCATCTTCACTGTGACTGATTATTGTTGATGTTCCATTGGTAACAACTTCCTCCTCTTTTTCGGATTCAGAGTCCACCACAACTGCATTTTGAATTAGTTTATTATCCAGGATTTCACAACCAGTGTCCATTTTGTCATTTTGCAACCAGTTGTTCACTTCCACCAATGAAATGTTTTCACAGCCTGGAACTTTTGAACAGAGATTCACTATTTTATTCTCATTTTTAACTGAATCAGAATTTGGTTCACTTTCTGCTTAATCCAATATAGGCCATAACTTATGTTAACCTCCTTGTAAAGTTTTAACTGGCAGATTATTTCAGGTTTCGGCAACATTAAAAAGTGCATCTTTAATGGTGTACTCATGAAATTTTTTACTCCTGATTCATTGTCCAAAAAATTTGAATAAAACCTCTCCTATAATGGCATTTCATACTTTCAATTATGCCTTGATCCATTAACTGGTTGAGTAGTGTTGTATTAGCCGGCAGAAAGTGACGCATTATTTTGCCATCATCACTCTTCAAATCACATTGTCCATCAGTAGCATCACTTCTTGTGGTAAACCCAACAATAGTGTGATTTTACACCTGGTACAAATATTTTAAGGAACCAGTTAAATATTTCTTGGCTCATCCATGTGTTTTTCTGTGCATAATACTTAACAGGCATGGCATTTAAGTTTATGTTTTAAATGACCTAGGCTTTTTTGATTTTCCTATGATAAGCAATGGAAATGTATCTCTACCACTTGCAGTAGTACACACCATTATAGTGATGCGATCGTTTTGCAGCTTAAGTCCAGGTGCCAATTTTTCAGACATTGAGGACAAAGTCTTTTCAGGGAGAGCCTTCCAATAAAGGCCAGTCTCATCGCAGTTATATACTTGGCCTCGAACCAAACCTTGGTTACCTATTTCCTTGTGTAGTTTCTCACAGTACTCAGCAATCATTGTACTGTCTGCACTCAGCTTTTCTCTCACAATGTCCAGTTGTTAAATACCATGATGGAACTTAAATCTTTCCTGCCATCCAGTGCTTGCTTTGAATGAATGATCCCCATCAAGTTGTTTTATTCATCTCAATAGCTTTTGCAATTATAACAGGTCTCAATAGTGGAATTCCTTGGCTTCATTTTTGAACAAACCATTGATACATTGACAATATCCAGTGGTTAATTTTTAGCATGTTTCATTGTTTTCCAGTTTTTAACATTACAGTCAGTGGTTTCCATTTTCGACACATTTTTCAGTTTTGTCGCCATCATGCTTTATATGGTCCACTGTTCGTCTTACTCTGTAAATTGAAGCAGTATTTAAAGCACTTTCACCAGTTCATAAATGTTTAATAATTTCAATTTTTTTTTTTTGACAATCCCAACACCACAAGCTTACATTTATCAGCCATAGATTAATTGTAACAAAAGAGAAAAGTTGAAGGTACTGTAGATTTCAAAACAGTGCTTGAGCAGAACACTACTTCTAGCATTAGGGAGAGTTGTTCTAATGTATATATGACAGTACGTACATACATGTATGCAGTAGGCACTGGCATGTGGAATATTTTTTGGCCCCAACTGTTAACAAAGACTGACGGTTAGCTGAGTGACAGATAATCGAGGTTTTACTTGTATGTAAATGAGCAGTGTTAAAACTAAAACTACTCTGTCTTGTAGGTGTTCTTGCATCCAGAAAAAGACAATGAAAGATAAAACAGTTCTAACTGTGTTTTGTCTCTAGCTTCTGCACTGGTATGATACATAGAGTTTACAAGATTTAATGTCACGACCTTGCAGTGGTATTCCAAGGCATACTTTTATTGTGTCATGATGTGTGTGTGCTTTAGCTTTAAAGTTGTATTTTGCTATTTCAGTCATGCTTTGCTCTTTCATACGTTTATACTTGTAGATGTATATCAATGTCTTAAGTCTGTTCTACTATTATATTTATACTTTAAGATTTACGGTTTATGTATTTAAATACTGATATACATTTTTGTCTTAAATGGCATGGGTGATAGCTGAAAGGGGGCTGAGGACCATTTCACTTACCTGGTTGACAAATGAAAAAAAAAATCAGCTCTCAGAATTATTCTTGTTGCCACAATCTCTCTTAGTAGTCAGGTTTGTTATTGGCGGCTTAATGTCATCTGCATTGGTCAGAATCCTTAAAGGTCTTTTGCTTATCCTAGGAAGGGTTTATCCAGCTAGCTATTCCCGTTTGTGTTTGTCGGAACAAATGGCAGAGTTTTTGTTGTGCCACATGCAAGCCTTGGTCATAACCTTACTGGAAGCTTTAGCCCTTTCCATCCCAGATATTTGGATCTCAATCCTATTTTTATCAATAATGATAGCAGCAGTGGGCAGTTCTAACCTGTGATGGCAAATGTGTGTGGATTTGTTGCACAGGTGTGAGCTGCGGTAGCTGTCCAAAATACACAGATGACAAAGTGGCTGCAGTGTAAACAAGGAATGTGACTTATCTGTTGTGAATTACGAATAAGCTTTGTTTCCCTGATAGTAAGTCTGTTTTTGCCTGAAATTTCCCTTAAGCATGCACAGTGAATGAAAAGTGTGAGGTAGACATAGTTCTCAGTGCAGCAGTGTTGTGAGGAGGCCATCCACAGATGCACATGTGACATGGATCAGTAGTAAGATTATGTCATAATCTGCGTTTATCCTGAGGAAACACGGCCAGTGACTGCTCATGTCATGTAAGCCATGATACATGGTCATGTAATCGCAGGCCATGCTGTAACAATTGTAAACATTGATAGCACAGCTCACAATCTAGCACTGAACAACTGGAAGCAGTCCTGCAGCATTCTGAGTTAACTGACAAAATACCTGTATTGATTGTGTAGGATGTGTGTCTCAGGAGATGAATCTGGTTCAGATTGTCATGCAGAAACATAAGTCAGAGACTTTGTCACGAGCCTTGTCCAAACATGTCACCTTTGGTTTTGTAATAAATGGCTTACACAAGACTTTCAGGATGAAGTTGCATGTCAAGAGAAGAGAGCAGATCATTCTACTTACAGCTGACTGCAACCTAAAGGACCACTACACAAGCATATTCTGGCCAAGGGAGCTGGATTTATTTACATGACATCTAGAAAACAGACTTTCTAACTGCTTGTGTATGCCTCCATCTGCAGCCTCACTAAAAAATATACAAGTCTATCTTTGAGGTAAGGCACTACATAACTGGGCAGCTGTGAACTTTGAGAAAATACTGAAACCCTGTTGCATTTTAGTGTTACAAGGCTTAAGGGGTATTTCTGCCTGTCTGAAGATGGATACATCATACCAGACTGTATTTTGCTGTGGCAGAGATGCTACCATCTCCCTGCAACTCAGATACCTCCTTATATTAACCTTTCTGACACTGAGTTATGCCTCTGTTTCCCATTTGAGATGGAAGTAACTGAGGTGAACGCGATATATGCATAGCTTGAGAAGGCCTTGAGTCGCTGTCTGTGTGAAGAGATCATGAAGAGAGTTGTCAGTATGTACCCAAAGTATAGGTGACTAATAGGATTCTTCTACCATTAGTCAGCAGTAGTGCAGTACCAGTCTCTGTCAGGAGAAAGTGTGTGTGTATGCTGCATTGTATATAATTTATACATTTTATGGTGAATTATAGTATGCCTATAAGCATCTTGATTCAACCGTGGTGGAATGATTTTACTCTTGAATGATTCTTACTAAAAGTTTATACCCCGTCTGTTTTTTATCATGAAAAAGAGAAAGCCCCATTAAAACATTACAGGGCCGGGGAGGTTGATAATTATATACATTTCCATTTTAAAAGTTTGTTTAATGTATACTGTAGGCAGGATTTTATGCATAACGCATTCTGCTTAATATGAGGATATCTAGATGTTCTTCGTGTTTCACTGTTGCAGTCATTACATTTGGGTTATCTGCCTGCAGGTAGCCCTCAGCCGGCCTGAATATCAAAGTCTTGGATTCTTGCGTCGGATGCTGTCTCTTCTTCCATGACATCAGGGGTATAAAACATGCAGCTGACGCCATTACATCAGTCTTTCTTGCCGCGCAGTGCCCAAAGCAGAAGCAGTTTGCAAGTGCTGGTCAGCCGACTCCTGAAATTTTTGTTTTCGAGTTTCAGAACCGAAGCCTTCAAAAAAGCTAAGTACCCCCTTGGGGATCCTTTTTCTTGCTCTTAACCGATGTCAGTAAAAGTTAACAATTGTCTTACCTGTGGAAAGCAAATGCCTCATAAAGATCTTCATTCATACTGCATTCCTTGCTTAGGCCCAGACCACGACGTCCCTCGCTGTCGGTTTTGTGCCTTATTAAACCTCCGAACTATTCATCGTTGGTCTATTTTTGCAGCAAATTATTTTGGTACTCATCGACATTCTGAAAAAACGTAAAGATAAAGATAGGTCCAAAACTGCCGATGACGCTTCCATTAAGCTAGTCGCCAGTTCGCCAATACTCAGTGAGGCGCTTTCGCAGCCCCTGATACCCGCTACTAAAGATTCGCAGGCCTCTGCTGAGACCCATTTGGAGTCCGGTGTGCCAGAAGATGCTTCTTCGACTATGGAACCTGCAGATGTCTCTACCTTGGATGGGTCTGGAGCCGCTGTGCAGGCACCAGCTTCGGAGGGTGTATGCAGGCCTACAGATTTGCATTTCAAACCGACGCCATCTTCTTCATCAAGGCCTAAAACTCGACCCACGCTTAGAAAACCAACATCCAAACCACATGGTCAGGCCCATATGCCTAAAAAACAAATGCTTAGAATGGCTGAAGACCTTATTACTTTAATTAGGGGAAGCTAGCCTTTCCCCTCTAAGAGACCTAGAACTGATTTTCCTCCTGATTCTTCTGATCAGGATTCTGAAATTTCTGTTTCTTCTGATTACCACGATTTGCCCTTATTCACCTATGAGGATTCTGATGCTAAGGATTCCATTCCCTCTGCTTCCCCTCCAGAAGATTTTTCTTTTGGTGAAACCTTGCACTCTCTTAGGGAGCATTTCTGCTGGGAAAGCCAGGATTACTCTGACTCCAAAAAGAGGCTTAGGGAATTTTTACTCCTCCCTCAACACAGGCCTTTAGCTATCCCTCCTGTTCTGGACATTGTAGATGATGCCTTCTTGGAATCTAGCCTGTCCGCAGACACTTTCCCTCCAGCTCCCAGAAAACCTGACTGGTATTACAGAGTACCTGACTCTCACAAGTTCCTCTTCAAGCATCCTACTGCGGATCCAGAGACCATTTCCCAAGGACCAAAAGGCATTAAGGCTACTGCTGCCAAAAACCCTACCCCCTCTGATAGATTCCAGGGCCTTGGACAGATGGTGGAAGAAGGTATACACTTCTGCTACTTTGGCCATTAGGGCTTTAAATTTCCAGTTTCATATGTTAAGGTATCAGCAGCGTATTATGAGACTACTTAAACAGAAAATGATGTTGATTCCTGACTGTGCTGAACATAAAGAATTACATGATTTAATGCATTCTGCTGAACAAGTTTGTAAACATACTTTGCAATGTGGTTTTGACTCTTTAGAAGCATCTTGCAGGGCTGCTGTCACTGGGTCTGTACTTAGAAGGCATGCTTGGCTTAAGGAACAAAACTTGCCAGATCATGTTAAAGCTAAATTACTGTATGCTCCCTTAAACCAAGACTGCTAGTTTGGCAACAAAGCAGAAGAAGTTCTTAAGATGGAGGAAAAAGCTAAATATATGCAAACTGTTAAAAAAATTGTACAAGTACAGCCTCCCAGATTTAGTAGGCATTGGCCTTCTAAGAATTGGTCCTTTCCAGTCTCTTCCAGGCCTTCTCAGTCCAACCCCACAAACAGCAGACCACCTAGGTTACAGTCTCAGGCTATACACAGGCCTAAGCAGTGGGGGCTTCCACTTTCAAACCTGGAAGTAGTAAGACACCCCCCTATGGAAAAATGTCACAATGACTTAACCTTAACTCTTCCAAGCCCTGCTCAACTGCCTGCTCCCTTAGGCGGAAAGCTCGCACTGCATGCAAAAAACTGTGAACTCGATGTTCATTGTGCATACAGCTGCAGTCATAACAGATGGGTTTTCCTGCCATCAGGCGGGTCCTCGGTCGGCCGAATTCCAAAGTCTAGGTCCGGCGTTGGTTGTCGTCGCTTCTTCCCTGACGTCAGTGCGACAGGGGTATAAAAGAACCAGCCGATGCCATTTTCTTCAGTCTTTCTTGCCGCGCAGTGCCCGAAGCAGAAGCAGTTCGCAAGTGCCGGTCGGCCAGCTCCTGAGATTACGAATATTTTGCAACCGAAATCTTATTGAAAGCTAAGTACCCCGTTGGGGAAACTTTTCTTGCCTCAGACCGATGTCAGACAATGTTAATAATTGTATTTCATGTGGGAAGCAAATACCGCATAAGGATTTTCATTCCCTCTGCATTCCTTGTTTAGGCCCAGACCACGACGTCTCGGCCTGTCGTTTTTGTGCTACATTCAACAGACGCACCATTAAGCGTCGGGCGGAGTTCGCCCAACACTATTTTGGCAAAATATTTAATTACGTTATGTCGTCGGATACTCCGACTCCAGTTTTGAGTAAAAGACGCAAAGATAAGGACCGACATACGAGGTCCGCGGCTTCTACCGACACCACGCCAAAGCCGACTACAGGTAGTCCGGTTCTCCGTGAGATGCCTACGCAGCCCCTGACTACCGACGACACTTCATTGGCGTTGTCTACTGTACTCGAGGTCGCAGGCTCTTCGGCCCACACCCCGACTACCGATACCAAAGCCACTCTTGGCGGTGAAACTCAGAGTTTAGACAGGTCTGCCACCTCTCAAGGTGTCTTCAGGCCTTCCTCTTCTTTTTCCATCAAGGCTTTCACTAAGTCTAAAGCAGCCATGCATACTAAGAGACAAGCTCACAGGGCCCTTCTCAAGGCCCCATGCCTAAAAAGCAGATGCTCAAAATGGCTGAGGATTTGATTACACTTATCAGGGGTTCTCAACCCCCCCCCCCGGACAAAAGGCCCAGAGTGGAGGAAGAATCCCCCTCCTCGGACCAGGCCTCCATTATTTCAGAGCATTCTGCTGACCAGAAACATTCATACTCCCCTTTTGAAGATTCTGATGCAGAGGAGTCCATTCCCTCTGTCTCCCCCCTGAGGATTACTCTTTTGGGGAAACCTTGCATACCTTGAGGGAACACTTCCACTGGGAAGGCCAAGAGTACTCAGACTCCAAGAAAAGGCTTAGGGATTTTCTCTTGCTCCCTCAGCACAGGCCTCTGGCTATACCTCCTGTCTTAGACATTCTAGATGATGTGTATTCGGAGGCCTGCCTTAACCCAGACTCTTTACCTCCAGCCCCAGTCAAGCCTGACAGGTATTACCGGGTTCCTGACTCACACCAATTCCTATACAAAAGCCATGCGGCTGACCCAGAAACTATCTCACAGGGCCCCAAGGGAATTAAGGCCTCCACTGCTAAAAATCCATTACCTTCAGAGGGAGATTCCAGAGCTTTAGAAAGGTAGGGGAAAAAGGTATACACCTCGGCCGCCTTAACCATGAGGGCATTAAACTGCCAGTTCCATATGTTAAAGTACCAACAGTTTCTGTTATCACAGTTGAGAAACAAAATGTCACAACCTGAACAACCAGACTTGAAGGAGGTGCAGGATTTGATGCATAGTGCAGAACAAGTGGGTAAACATACCTTACAATGTGGTTTTGATGCTTTAGAGGCCTCATGTAGAGCTGCTGTTGCAGGATCAGTCATACGTAGACATGCCTGGCTCAAAGAACAAACCTTACCAGATCATGTCAAAGCTAAATTACTAGATGCCCCTCTGCAAAAAGATGTATTATTTGGTGTTAAAGTTGAGGAGGTATTAAAGAAAATGGAGGAAAAGGCTAAATCAATGCAAACAGTGAAAGATTTCCTACAGGTACAACCTCCACGTTTCAGTAGAAATTGGCCTTCCAAAAATTGGTCCTTTCCAGCCACGGACAGATCCCAAAGAGGTAGATACAGGCGCCCGAGGGGCAGAGGGCAATCTCAAGGATCGTTTAGAGGCAGACAATGGCAAGCTCCTACAGAAAGAGGTGGTGAGGATAGTTCACAGCCATTCAGAAAGCAGACCCAATGACTTTCCCCCTTTGCATGCCAAGCAAGGCTCAAATGGCAGCACCTTTAAGCGGAAAACTGGCATTATTTTCGAAAAATTGGCATATTGTCACAAAAGACAAATGGATCCTGGACATTATAAACAGAGGCTACAGATTCCATTTTCACACCCTTCCAAAAATGAGAGGCATGCCAAACCTGCCACACAATCAAAGGGCAGGGGCAAAAAAACAAATTTCAGATCTCATGGACATGAAAGCTATTCAAGAGGTACCTACACAAGAACAAGGTCAAGGTTTTTACTCCAGACTATTCCTGGTACCAAGGAAAGGAAAAGATTGGAGACCTATTTTGGACCTATCCATCCTAAACACATTTTTACTCGTGCCAAAATTCAAGATGCTCACATTACAGCAGCTTCTTCCCATACTGGGCAAGGAGTCTTGGCTGGTAACATTGGACCTCAAGGAGGCATACCTGCATGTCCCAATCAGACAAGATTGCGGAAGATACCTCAGATTTCTTGCAGGTTCAACCCATTATCAATTCTCTGCATTGCCCTTTGGCTTATCTACTGCCCAGAGTATTCACGAAATGCCTGGCATCAGTAATTGCCTACTGCAGACTTCAAGGGATACAAATATACCCATATTTGGACGACTGCCTGATCCAAGCCGACAGCAAGCACATACTTCTGAAACATCTGGCTTTTGTAATAATGTTGTTGAATTCTCTGGGATACACAGTCAACAAAAAGAAATCAAGGCTAATACCCTCTCAAACAATAATTTTCCTGGGTGCCAACTTGGACACAAACACCCAGATGGCCTACCTCACGCCAGAGAAACAGGGGCAACTAACTCAATACTTCAGAAAACTAGCAAATTTCACCAGGCTGACTGCAAGGAAAATCCTGCAGGCTCTGGGATTCATGGCATCTTGCATCCTACTAATCCCATGTGCAAAGCTGCATATGAGGAAACTTCAATGGTACCTGAAAAACCTTTGGTCTCAACACAGCCACAGTTTGGAAACAATAATACCACTGATTCCATGTCTTCAAAAGGAATTTCTGTGGTGGGCTCAAGCATGCCAAAGAAACACAGGTCTCCCATTCTGCAAGCCTCAAGCAAATCAAGTCATCACAACAGACGCCTCGGACTACGCCTGGGGGGCGCACATGACAGATCGGTGCATTCAGGGCAAATGGTCCCAAAAAGAAAAGCACCTACACATCAATCAAAAGGAAATGCTAGCAGTAGCTTTCAAAGACCTTCTGCATCCAGGTCAACTATTGATAAGGACAGACAACACCACAGTAATGTGGTACATAAACAAGCAGGGAGGAACCCATTCATACCCCCTATGCAGGCTGGCCATGTCTCTTTGGAACATGGCTCTGGAATTACAAATCGAACTTCAAGCACAGTACTTGCCAGGCAAGGAAAACATGCTGGCAGACAACCTAAGCAGAAATATGACAGATCCACACGAATGGAAGTTGCATCCTCAAGTTTTTACAGAGATAATTCAAGCATGGGGAAGGCCAGACATAGATCTCTTTGCCTTCCACAAAAATCACCAATTGGCAAAATTCTGCTCAAGGACTTTTCATCCACAGGCCTAGAGAATGGACTCACTCTCTTTCAGTTGGATAACAATGACAGTTTATGCCTTTCCACCTCTTCCTCTGCTGCCCAAAGTTCTATTAAAAACCAGAGCAGACAGACTGAAGGTGATTCTCATTGCTCCAGACTGGCCAAGACAACACTGGAACCCACTCCTGAGGAGCCTGACGCATTCCCCACCATGGACCCTACCTCTAATGCCTCCTCTTCTGACTCAGCACAGCTTCAAAACTCTTCACAGTCAGCTGAAAACACTCAATCTGGCCGCATGGAAGATTCCTTAACTTCACAACAGACCCTACTCTCCAAGGAGGTGCAGGATGTCATTTTGGAGGCCAGAAGGCCTTCTACTAGAAAAGCTTACTCCGCAAAATGGAAACGGTTTTGTGCCTGGAATGAGAAAAAGGGCCAGAATCCTGGAATACTGAATTTACCTCAAATATTACAGTATCTAGCTGAGATGCTAAGCAGTGGACTTTCATTCTCCTCCATCAAAATTCATGCCTCAGCCATTTCTGCAGAATACAACACTGATCCTCCTTTATTCTCTCACCCCCTCATAAGACAGTTCCTCAGAGGGGCTAAGAATATAAAACCCCCAAGGAAACAACCAGTACCTGCTTGGGACCTCAATTACACTCTAGAAAAACTGACCTTGCCTCCTTTTGAGCCAGCTGCCTCAACAGAATTGCAATATTTGTCCTGGAAAACAGCCTTCCTTCTGGCTATCACCTCAGCTCGCAGGGTATCGGAACTACAAGCCCTCATGGCTGTGCAGTCTTTCATCATTTTCCATCAGGACAGAGTTTCCTTACGAACCAATCCGTCCTTTATGCCAAAGGTAGTATCCAGGGTAGCTTTGAATCAGGCTATCCACTTACCTACCTTTTACCCTAATCCTCAAAACAAAGGGGAGAGACTTCTACATTCCTTGGACATCCACAGACAGCTGCATTATTATTTGGACAGAACAAAGCCTTTCAGAAAATCAGAACAACTCTTTGTGTCCTATGCTACAGGAGCTCAAGGGAAGCCAATTTCCAAACAGACAATCTCGAAATGGATAGCCCACTGCATACGCTTTTGTTACTCTTTTCATGGTAAAACTGTACCTGCAGGCATCAGATCTCACTCCACAAGGGCCACAGCTACCTCTGCAGCTTTCCTCAGAGGGGTTCCTACCAAAGATATTTTGGAAGCAGCCACTTGGAGTTCTTTGCATACCTTCTCCAAGCACTATCACCTACCATTATACTCCAAAACTAGAGCAGGCTTTGCCACTGCAGTCTTGCAGGGCATCCTGGCTCCTCCTAGTTCCACCTAGTGCCTACCACCCCTTTTTTTAGCTTTGGGATTCTACCCATCTGTTATGACTGCAGCTGTATGCACGATGAACATAGTACAGTTTTGTACCTACCATAGATGTAGATGTTAGAGTGCTAATACAGCTGCAGTCCAGGTTTCCCTCCCTCCTTCCCCTCTTGGGGCAGGCCTATTGGCTAACACCTACTCATACAACCTGATTGGGGTATTCATTTACGGTGTATTTGCTTGCAACTACTGTTTTTTGATTATATTGCATTGCATTATTACATAAATTTATGTATTGCCTTCCTTCTGGGGGCACCTGACATCTGGGGCAAGAAAAACTGAAGAAAATGGCGTTTGCTGGTTCTTTTATACCCCTGTCGCACTGACGTCGGGGAAGAAGCGACGACAACCGACGCCGGACCTAGACTTTGGAATTCGGCCGACCGAGGACCCGCCTGACGGCAGGAAAACCCATCTGTTATGACTGCAGCTGTATTAGCACTCGAACATCTACATTTATGGTAGGTACAAAACTGTACTTTACCCAGGACAAATGGGTTTTAAATATAGTTTTTCCAAGGATACAGATTCCACTTCCACACCTTACCAACCCCAAACGGTTGGTCAGACCTACCCCCAAAATCAGTGGGCAGAGGCTCAACAGCAGGTTCTCTCTCTCTTCTAAGTATCAGGGCTATTCAACCTGTCCCAGCAGAAGAAAGGGGACAAGGTGTTTACTCAAGACTTTTCCTGGTACCCAGAAAAGACAGCTCCTGGCGTCCTATCCTGGACCTCACCATTCTAAACACCTTTTTGGTAATCCCAAAATTCAAAATGCTAACACTTCAACAGCTGCTTCCTGTGCTAGGCAAAGATGCCTAGTTGGCAACCTTGGACTTAAAGGAAGCTTACCTGCACATTCCAATAAGGGAATCTTGCAGGAAATACCTATGCTTCAGTGCAGGCTCCATGCACTATCAGTTCTCTGCACTTCCCTTTGGCTTATCTACTGCGCCCAGGGTATTCACAAAGTGTCTAGCTCCAGCCATTGCATTTTGCAGCCAGATAAATATTCAAATATACCCATACCTGGACGATTGTCTAATTCAGGCAGAAAGCCAGGGCATGCTATTAAAACATCTGGCATTTGTAAAGAAACTTCTAACCTCGCTGGGGTACACCATAAATGAAAAGAAATCTCATCTGGTACCCTGCCAACAGATTGTATTCCTGGGAGCAAGCTTGAACACAACTTCCCAGATGGCTTACCTCACACCAGAGAAACAAGCTTATTTGACAGCCTACTTCAAACTACTGGCCACAAAGACCCAGCTATCTGCAAGGAAAATTTTGCAAGCCCTGGGGTTCATGGCCTCTTGCACTCTACTAATTCCATATGCAAGACTGGATATGAGGAAGCTACAATGGTATCTAAAAACCTATGGTGTCAACATTCTCAGGACCTAGAATCAATGATTCCTATTATTTCTTGTATAAAGACAGAGTTCCTTTGGTGAGCAGAGGCCTGCCACCTCAACAAGGGGCTCCCTTTCAATCTACCCCCTGCCGCCCAAACCCTGACTACAGACACATCAGACTATGCATGTGGGGTTCACTTGGCAGGGCAGTGCATTCAGGGCAAATGGAACCCGTGTCAGATGCACCTGCATATTAACCAAAATTCAAAAGAAATGTTCGCTGTACAGAATTCCCTGACAGCCTTCAAAGACAACATCCTTCCAGGACAATTACTGATAAACACAGACAACACCACAGTTATGTGGTACATAAACAAGCAGGGAGGAACCCACTTGTACCCTCTCTGCAGACTAGCCATGGCTCTGTGGAACACAGCCTTGAGCTACCAAGTGCACCTGCAAGCTCAATTCCTGCCAGGCAAGCTAAATTCACTGGCAGACTACCTAAGCAGAAATCTCATGGACCCACACGAATGGAAACCGGAACCAAAAATATTCAACCTCTTGAGGAACAAATGGGGGACTCCAGAGATAAACCTGTTTGCCTCCTCTCAGAACTACCAATTGGACAAATTCTGCACAAGAACTCTCCACAATCAAGCTTGGAAAGTAGATGCCCTGTCCTTTACCTGGGAAAGCCTCTCGGTTTATGCCTTTCCCCCTCTGCCTCTCCTCTCGAAGGTTCTGCTAAAGATCAAACAGAACAAGCCAAGGACAATACTGATTGCACCAGACTGGCCTCGCCAACACTGGTACCCCTTCTTGCGCAGTATGGTACTGCTGGAGCCATGGCATCTACCTCAGACACACCTTCCCTGCTGTCCCAGCAGGCGGGCCAGATTCTGCACCCTCAGCTTCAGACCCTGAACCTTGCAGCCTGGCTCATTCCTTCAGCTCTCCAATAGCATCCCTCAGTAAGCAGGTGCTAGATGTCATTCTGGAAGCAAGGAGGCCTAGTACTAGAAAATCCTATGATGAAAAGTGGAAAAGATATTGTTCCTGGAGCCAGATTCGGGATGGGCGCAACGGTGCCCAGCTTACCTCATATTCTTCAGTACTTAACAGAAATGCTCCACAAGGGCCTATCTTACTCGTCCATTAAAATTCATGCTCCTGCCATTTCAGCACATTTTAATACTGAACCTCCCCTCTTCTTTCACCCCCTGCTAAAGCAATTCCTCAGAGGGGCTAAAAATTTAAGACCCCCCCAGGTAAGCCCCTACTCCAGCCTGGGACCTTAACTTTGTATTGGAAAAGCTCACTCCCCCTCCATTTGAACAAGCTGCAACTGCACAGTTGAAATTCCTTTCTTGGAAAACAGCCTACCTGCTAGCCATCACTTCAGCAAGAAAAGTATCTGAATTACAGACCCTCATGGCAGTGGAGCCCTTCATTATATTCCATGCAGACAGGGTTTCCTGCGGACCAATCCTTCCTTTATGCCCAAGGTGGTGTTTAGTGTGGCCCTAAATCAGTCCATTCATTTGCCTACTTTTTTCCCTAATCCACAAAACAAAGGAGAACAAATACTGCACTCCTTGGACATGTACAGACAACTTAGATTTTATTTGGACAGGACTAAGCCTCTCAGAAATCTGAACAGCTGCTAGTTGGCTTTGCTGCAGGGGCAGAGGTGAAGGCCATTTCAAAGCAAACCATTTCTAAATGGATAGCCCATTGCATTCATTTCTGCTATAAGCACGATGAAAAACTTACCCCACAGGGGATAAGATCACATTCCACCAGGGCTGCATCTACCTCTACAGCCTTCCTCAGAGGAGTCCCTACCAAGGATATCCTAGAAGCTACTACCTGGAGCTCTGTACATGCCTTCACCAAGCATTACCACATGCCCATTTTTTCAAAATCCAGAGTCTTGCAGGGCTTAATAGCTGGTCCTAATGCTCTTTAGCTTCCTCCTCCCTTCCTTAGCTTTGGGAATCAACCCAAATGTAATGACTGCAACAGTGAAACACGAAGAACATAGTACAGTTGTATACACTTACCATAAATGTAGATGTTCAAGTGTATTCACTGTTGCAGTCCTGGTTACCCTCCCTACAACCCCCTGACTTCTGTTGGCTCTACCTTTGCTTCTTGTTTTAAGCTTTCTGGTATATTTGCTTTTTGATGAAGGTGTAACATATCATATAATTACTTTCCATTGTGGGGGCACCTGACATCTGGGGCAAGAAAAACTGATGTAATGGCGTCAGCTGCATGTTTTATACCCCTGACGACCTGACGTTATGGAAGAAGAGACAACATCCGTTGCAGGAATCCAAGACTTTGATATTCAAGCCGGCTGAGGGCTACCTGCAGGCATATAGCCCAAATGTAATGACTGCAACAGTGAATACACTCGAACATCTACATTTATGGTAAGTGTACACGACTGTACTTTTTTGTGTTAGAGCAATAGTTAACTAGGGAGGAAGATGACTTGTACATAGTTATCATAAGCAGTCTTTTTTTTCTCCAAGAAGTCAGAGCTATCTTTGCTAGAACTTCTAAGAGTTTACATTACCTGACAGCATAACTACAGGCTACATGTTTTCTTTAGATATTGAGTTTATTTCCATAATGGCAACTTATTTATATATTTTGCAAAAAGGCATTTTCGTCTTTTTACAATGGAAGCCTAGGAATGAAAGTGTACAGGAGAAAACACTTATCAACAGGAAAGGACCTAAACTGTATACATACAATATTAGCCACACACACATAAAAAAACATGCAAAGGTATTATTATTATTAAATTAGCACAATCTAATTTGCAGCGAGTTCACATATATTAATAAAAAAGAAAATAAACTATAAGTTATCATTGTTTAATTCCTACCTTCTCTTAAACTTCCCTCCAAATTATATAGAATACAATGCCCCATTTGGTATGTACATCTCAAGACATCTGCAACAACTGGAAAGGCCTCAGAAATACCGCACTAAAAGAATCACAGGCCTAAAGCAGATGCCCTACGCTGACCGCCTTAAAAAACTCCAGCTATACTCTGTCGCATATCGTCTACTCAGAGGCTATCTCTGCTTAACATACAAGGCCATGTCATACCCAGAGCTGTTGGACATGCTACACTTAAAGAAATCCCAATCCCTCAGAGCTACACGCTCCAGGGATCTAAACCTTGTCATCACAATAAACAAAACATGCTGGAGGGATAGGTTCCTGACCCAGAGACTCCCCAGACTCTGGAATAGATTGCCCATACATGTAAAGCAGAGTGCCTCTTTGGACCTCTTCAAGAGGAACCTTGACGATTGGATGGGAGAAAGGAAATTCACCCCAGGGATCACGTCAGTCGCCCTGCTAGACAGGGGTCCAGGAAAGTAAATAATGTGGGAAGAAATAGCCAGGGAATTGTTATGGCTAGGCTTGTATAGGCCCTAGGGCTGATAGCCTAGTACCAACCTATGAACCTATGAATCATGCATATATTGTACATATTCCATTTATTGCTTTGAGATTTACTACTCCTATTTTCTAAAGATCCCAGCTCCAATTCTTCTGTCAAGTTTACAACACTCAAAACTTCTGTTGACTTAGATTTTTATTTGTTGTCTATTAACTGCCTTTTTAACATCCAGTACCAGTAAACTTAGTAAGGCCTTGCTATATCTAGGCAATCAAGATCTTGTATACCAGCTCAAAAAAATAATTTCCTTAGTTACTACCATTTGTTCCCCCAGCATTTCTGTCAAAGTACTCCATGGAAAGTGTTTAAAATGTACCAACTCATTATACTTCCAGTAAACATGTTCCTGATTTCCTCATTTTTCCCCCAACAAAACTCTGTCATTTATCTACTGCAGGAAAAAGTCTTCCAAGTTTTTCGCAGTATAAAAAATACCTACCTAAATGCTTTGGTGCAAAAATTGCTAAATTTTCCTAACTTTTTTGCATACTTGAGAGCCCTACAGATTTTCCCATTGTCCGTTTGTTTTGCCTTTCTGTTTTCTTTTCCCAATATTTTCTAACCAGCACTGATTTCTTTTTTTATAGTTAAGCAAAATTTACACAATTAATACACCCCACTAATTATTTTATTTATTTATTTATGTATTTGCAGTTGGTTTACCAGGATAGTCCATTGGGCCAAAATGAACCCGTTTTCAATGGAGTCCTGGGGAGAAAAGCTCCAGTAAGAAGGTTACAATAGGTTTTACATTAGATTACAATGTTTACAAGTCAACAAATTAGAGCAAGACATTTCATGTAGTATGGCTTGAGAAACAAGGTTACAAGTAGGTTTTAGGTTATATTACAATATTTTCCAATGATGCAGTTTAAAGCATAATGTATCAAGTAGTACAGACAGGTGATGAAAGTTTCAGAAGATATAATACTGGTAATGAAAACATTTCTATACAAGTACTGAGAGGTCTTAAATATTGACCAAACTTGAAAGTATGACACATAATACAAATTATAAAAGTTTGGTTAGAACAAGTAGAGAGAGTTTGAGTTAGGAGAGGCAGTATAGGAAGTTAGAGGAAGGGAGGGAAAAAGGAGTTTGCCAGTTTATATTATGATGGATGAGAACAGGAGCATTTCCACTGGGATATTAGGTGAGAGTGAAGAGATTTTTTGAAAGTGAAGTGGTTAGAGATGATACGAATGGATGGGGGTAGGGAGTTCCAGAGACGTGCTAGGCCATAGGATAGGAGATTTTTACCTGGGGGGGCGAGTAGGTTTATGCAATTCTATTAGATTTTGGTTGTTAGATCTTAGTACTCTGTTGGGTAGGTGCATTTTAAAGGCAAAGGAAAGGGATGGACAGCGAAGGGGGTTGAAAATGAGTTTATGTGCTAGAGTCAGTTGAGTGTAGGTGAGATGATTGGAAAGTTCTAGCCATTTTAGTTTGTGGAGAGAAGAACAGTGGTGGGTAGATGATTTGTGGCTAGTAGCGAATTTGGCGATTTTGTTGTAACATGAGGAAAGTTGTGTTTTAAGGGAAGATTGTAGATTAGTTAAGAGTGGGGCTCCATAGAGAAGAGAGGGGATAAGAAATGAGGTAGAGAGAGTGATTTTGGTGGTGGGTGTGAGGTAACGATTTTGTCGATAGAGCATACCTAATTTTTGATGGGTTTTTTTTATATTTAGTTGTAGGTGGGAGTTGAATTTAAGCTTACTATCAATTTGGACCCCGAGTAATTTAGTCTCAGGCACCAGTTCAAGAGATGTGTTGTTATTACTAGTGATATAGAAAGTGTTTGTATTGATGGAGGCGACTTTAGAGGGAGTGAATACCATTAATTTGGTTTTAGAGGCATTTAGTGCTAGGTGATTTCTTTTCATCCATTGTTCTGTGATTGAGAATGCATCTTGTGTAAGTTTTTGCAGTGTGGGGAGGGATGTGGCAGAACAGATAATAGTTGAATCATCTGCATATTGGATGATATTTGAGAAAGGAATAGAATTTCGGAAGTCATTTATGAATATATTAAAACTGAGAGGACCTAGTATGGAACCTTGAGGAACTCCAGTTGGGGTAGCAAGGGAAGAAGTGGTGGCTTTTTTCCATTTTACTGATTGATATCTATTAGATAAGTAACTGGAGAACTAATTCTGAGAAGAAGAAGATAGGTTTAGCTGAGAGAGTTTAGTTAGAAGAAGTTTGTGAGAGATAGTGTCAAAGGCTTTAGAGAGGTCGAGTAGGAGGGTAAAGACAATATGACCAGAGTCTCGGGCTTTGTTTACAGTTTCCAGGAAGGAGAGGAGGGCTGTCATAGTGCTATGACCAGGCCTAAAACCATGCTGCGTTGGAGTTAGTAGGTGATTGTCTATGAGATATGGTAGAAGTTGTAGTTGGATACATTTTTCTAGGAGTTTAGAAATGGGCGATAGGATAGCGATGGGTCGGAAATTAGTTGTATTGTTATTATTACCACCTTTATGAAAGGGTATGATGAAAGCCTTTTTCCAGATTTGGGGTACTATGCTTTCTTGGATAGAGCGGTTTATTAGGATACTGATGGGGTAGGCAATGGCTTCTGCAGCTATGCTAAGAAAGTATGATGGGATGTTGTCAGGGGCATTCGATCCTGGCTTAAGTTTTTGAAGGAGTTTTTTTATGGTGGATATGGGTATAGGTTTGAAAGAAAAAGGAGAGGAAGGGGTAGGGAGGGTATTAGAGAGTGATGATAGTGGAGAAGAAGAGAGTGTAGTAGTCGGAGTGCAGGTAGAAGTGTTTGTAGAGGAAGTTGAGGGTGAAATGGAAGGAGTGGTGTTGTCAGAGAATGTGGAGTTTAATTTGGAAATAGAATTAATGAAGAAAGAGTTAAATTGTGTGGCCAAATCTATGTCAGGAGCACTGGGGTCTGGGTTGAGGTTGTCAGTTTTGCCTGGATTGATAAGGGTGGCGACTCCTTTCCAGAATTTCTGAGGGTTTGTTTTATTGCTGTTTTGGAGTATGGAGAAGTAATTTCGTCGGTCAGTGATAATAAGCTTTTTGACTTTATTTCTGAGTGTTTTATATTCGTTATGAATGAGGGGAGACTTATTTTTGTGGTAGAGTGCCCAGACTTTGTTTCTGCGTTGCATGGCGACTAGAGTACTTTTGGATAGCCAAGGAGCAGTTTTGATTTTTATTCGCTTAGTCCGTAGAGGAGCATGGTAGTCGAGAAGGTTTAAGAAGGTTGGGTTGAAGTGGGCAACGGCATTATCTAAAGGTAGAGTTTTTAGAATGTTCCAATTAATAGCTTTTAAGGAGTCTGAGAAGGTTATAGGGTTGAAGTTTTTTTGGTTGCGAGTAGTAATATAATTATGTGTTTGGTGTATGGGTGAAGGGAGTCAGTGTGTGAATGTGGGTAGGTGATCGCTAAGAGGGTCTGGAAGTGTGCCATTATCAGAGAAATAATGCGGGTGGGAGACTAAAATCCAGTCTAAAATGCTGCCACTGGAAAGGTTTTTTGAGGGGTGGGTTGTGGAGTTGATTAGCTGTGAGAAGATATAAAGGTTGATGTTAAGAGGGTTTGTGGGAGATTGAATGGAGGACCAATTGATATTCATGTCTCCCAGGATTATTATTTCATTAGTAATGTTAGTGGATAACCAGAACAGGATGTCTTCGAGTGTAGTAATGTTATCACCAGGAGGACTGTAAAGGGTGGCTGTGCATATGTGTTTGTGTATATTAACCTGAAATAATGCTAGGAGTAATTCAGCATTATTGAATTGGGGAGTAGGTTTTTGTTATATGGAGTATCTGATAAGGAAGATGAGTATAGGAGAGCTACTCCACCTCCTTTTTATGGGTTCTGTCTTTTCTTATGATTGAGTAGTTGGATGGTGTTATCTCAGAGTCTTTTATGTGGGGTTTTAACCAAGTTTCAGAGATAGATAGAAAGTCTGGTTTGTTGTGTGTGAGCCAGGCATGGAGGTTTGGGATTTTGTTCACTATACTTTGGGAGTTTAGGGAGGTGAATAGTATGGACTTATCTGTAGTGGATGTGGTGGTGGGACCAGGATTAGGGTGAATATCTCCGGATGATAATAGTGTAGTAATTAGATATAGGATTGGGTTGGATAGATATTTGGAGTGTTTAGAATATGGGTTAAGCTTTATTATGGTGAAGAGGGGTATGTTAGTTGCTCTGGTGGTAGAATGTTTATGAAGGGTGATAAGTTTTTAAATGAAATATAGATGGTTGCTTATATTGTATAGGTGAGGAGATATTATGGTGTGAGAGTTTGAGGGAGGTGAGTTGAGATGGTTGGTTACATGAAAGGATTGTGAGTGATTAATATGATTGGTCTGGGTGAGGTAGTAGATATAGGATATGTTGAGGAGAAGTAAAAGCAGAGTGGAGAAGGTGGAAGGTTTAGAAATCATAATGATGAAGTAGTTAAAGCTGGTTCTTGAGAGTTGGTATGTAGTTGCTGAGTAAACTATAGGTGTAAGAGTGCTGTATGTATAGAGGTGTAGCTATGTTTCTAATTATTCTGATGGAGTGGAGATTATCCCGTTTTTTTATATATTCTAGACTGAACTGTAAAATTTAACAGAACTGATCTTTCACTTAGTACTTCCTTATTACTTTCATTTTGCCTTTTTTCTGTTATCAGTCCTTCACAGGGAAATAAATCCCGAATCTGCAGTCAAAAGTCCTGCTTAGTCTTATCCCACTATTTTACCCCATCCACCAAGTTATTTGCTCCCAAATATATTGCTTCCTTTGCCATATTTCTCCAATAAATCCCTCTTGCCTGTTTTCTGTTGTGCTTTCAGATGCCTTTCTTTGTAATGTTTCCTTTCTCCGTTCCTACTCAGGCTTCATTCTCAGAGTATATTCTGCTACTTTATGAATGTAATGTTATGTACAGCATCCAACATTCTGATCTCTATTTTTGAACTCCCTCTCCTCATGCCATTTCATCATCCTTTTCATTTAACCTTCCCTTTGGGTTATATATATATGAGACATAACTCTGAAGCTTTAAATCACCCCTTCAAATCAGGTAGCCCTAAACCACCATGTCCTGTGCAGAGAATCAGCTTATCCCACTTAGCTTTTGAATTCATCTCTTCCTGAATAAATTCCTGCAATCCTTTATTAGTTGTCATCCCCAGTAACTCCCCTGGTTGATAAAAAAATATGCTTGACCTGCATATAAACCTAAAAGGACCACAATTGTTTCAATGCTTGTAACTTGCTGTCCATATACATAGTCATGAGCCACCAGTTTCTTATTTTTCATATTATCTTACATTTAGTCTCTTCCCACATATCCTTAGCTGCTGTAGCAGAATCTTTTGTAATGCATACTCCTAAATACTTCACCATATCATATCCTCATAAGTGCGGGTATTGCTGAACCAGTTCATGTGTGGGTACATAGTTTTCCACTATGATTCTTGTTTTATCTTCATTTTTTATAGCCAAAAAAGTCCTGGAATTGTCAAAATGCTCCAGAATGCCAAAGTATCCTTGTCTAAAATGATCAAGTGCAAGATAAATTGTATCCAAATAAAGTACATTTTTTATTGCTAAACTAATTATATCCTTTAATTTTGTTAATCTCTAATTTTCTTTCCTAGCAGCTCTAAATATAAAGCAAATAAGAGTGAACATCCCTGCTTGGTCCAAGTCCTTATTTTCAAACATAGATTGTCAGAGAGAGGGAGAAACCCTTCCACCATAATTCTTGTCTGTGACTCTTTGTTCATTCATTAATTTTTGTATGTATTTATTTATTCATTGTTGACCAGATTAGTCCCACTAAGCTTGTGGCCTTTTTCCAGCAGAGACCAGAGATGATATTTATATTACAAGGGTAAACTTCCCTTACTTTTTTCCAGTTACCTTTGGTGCCAGAGGGCTGCTACAGGAAGAAGTAGTACGGTGAACCGAGATAGAGGAGTATTTAGTGTGTTGTAAAGATGAAGGGTTGATTCCTGTGTCTGAGAGTTTGAAAGTTAATGAAGAGAATGAGGATATAACAAATAATGCAGAAGATGCAGTGCCACACTTGAGAATCATTTGTTTGCAAGAAGGTGGATTAGATAATAAGACACTAAATCCGTATGATTGAGGAAGGAGAACTGCCTCATGGGGTTGTTTTTTCATGGTCAGAAGTTGTATAAGGATGTACTCCTTTTTTAGAGGAGTTCTGCAGTCAGAAGAATGACATAAATTCAATTGTCCTTGAAGATGGGGATTTATCTAGGCAAAAAGATCATTGTACTTTTCTAAGAAAGTTGATGTAGAAGAGGCTAACACTGCTATAAGGAAGATGTACACTGATGTTGCTATGGCTAAAAGAAGAACAGAAACTGGTAATGTAAATCATTTGTTTTATGATAAACTGTGTCCAGCAGTCATAAGAAACGAATCCAAAAAAGGTGACATTATTGACAGGTACATTTTGTGGGATAAAGTTATTTAACCATTTATATGTATTAGATAAGAAGCATGTTATGAGTTAACTTTTGAAACATTTGACTTGGGTGAGAAATTCATTACTGCTTATAATAAAAGGTCACTGCACACCCTGAAATTTATTTTTAATTAGGAGTTCTGACATATTTTTTAAAATGAATTTAAGACTTCAATTTTGGACTTCTGAAATAACTGAGGAGGAAATTAAAGTTGTTCTGTGATGTATAAATAAGTTAATGAGATTTAAAAATGTTGATTGGTGGTGAGAGACCTTCTGGAATGTAAAGAGGGCAACATTTGTCATTTACCTAGCAATGATTCTATAAATGATCAGAAGGTATGTTAATATAGTGGTGTCAACACAAAACACATTTTTTTGTGGGTCTAACAAGCATTTGATGAATGGATGTGATTAGAGAGAATGTTATCAGATGGAGGAAGAAGGACGTGGCTGTGAACTGTAAAAAGGTATGTAGGAGTTGTGGTGCTTCTGATCATTTATCTTTTAACTGTGGGGCAATCAGTGAAATTGAAAATGGTGAAAGTAATAAAAATCTTATAATTGTACCAGTAAGTGAAACAGATGATTGTCGTGGTGGTAGAGAGTCGGATAAAAAGGTTGAACAATGTGAAGATGATGGAGAAGAATTACTGCATATTCTTGATGTTTAAAATAAGTTTGAACTGTTGAGTTCAAATGTTGGCGAGACAAAGTTAGAAGAAACTGAGAAAGGTCAGTTGCTAAAAGTACATAAAAGGAAGATGAAACTTTCTCAAAAAATTGTTAAAAAGAAAAGGGATAGTATCAAAGTACTTTCTTTAAATGCTTCGCTCCGTAAAACCAAATCTCAGCTGGCTGGGATGTTGCATGTACCAATTCTCCGCTTTAGTGTATCCAATGTTCCAAATGACTGCTATTGAATAAATCCACGAACTGAAAACAAGCTGGTATATGTTGTACTAGATTCAATCTTTAATACGCCAATGTAGCCCAAACAGCTACTGGTAAAACAGCAAACAATAAATGCAATGAAATGCGATAAAAATATAAAACTGAAGTCACAGAATCAGTTTGTCAGTTAAGTGCTTTCACCCGATATAGTCCGGGTTTCTTCAGAACTGAACTGTTAGTTCACAGTCAACATTTTATAACTTTTTTGGCGCCTAAACCAGCCACATATTTGAAAATTTAAAAGTGTATACCACTTAAAATACTTGTATGAATACAATTGTGTGCTTGTATACTTTTACTAAAGTGCATATAAGCCTGAATTAAAAAGCATATAGAGTATCCTAATAATAGGTCTGCTGGACACTTGCATGATATAAATATATTAATAAATAAGGAAATAAATAAATACATAAATTCTTGTTTTGATTAGTTTCAGTACCCTTGTGTAATAAACTGGTTTTGAATTATACACTTGCTGAAAAAACTGTGAGATACACATGTATCAATAAATATGAATGTATATACAAATAATAAAAATAGTAAAGTAGAAATAGAAAGATATATAAGGGATATTTAATTATTTCTATTTATATCAAGTGTAGCATTGTAATTTAATAAATGCGTGAATGTGTGTGTACGTAAATAAATCTCACTATATACAATAAATTAAGAATGATGTTAATATTAATTATGATAGTATAAAATAATGTTATTTATAGTAGTGTGAATTAGTTTTTATGAATTAATTTTATGATTGTGTGTATCAGCATTAATAATGTTCCATTCTCAGTTCATAGGTTCATAGGTTGGTACTAGGCTATCAGCCCTAGGGCCTATACAAGCCTAGCCATAACAATTCCCTGGCTATTTCTTCCCACATTATTTACTTTCCTGGACCCCTGTCTAGCAGGGCGACTGACGTGATCCCTGGGGTGAATTTCCTTTCTCCCATCCAATCATCAAGGTTCCTCTTGAAGAGGTCCAAAGAGGCACTCTGCTTGACATGTATGGGCAATCTATTCCAGAGTCTGGGGAGTCTCTGGGTCAGGAACCTATCCCTCCAGCATGTTTTGTTTATTGTGATGACAAGGTTTAGATCCCTGGAGCGTGTAGCTCTGAGGGATTGGGATTTCTTTAAGTGTAGCATGTCCAACAGCTCTGGGTTTGACATGGCCTTGTATGTTAAGCAGAGATCGCCTCTGAGTAGGCGATATCGACAGAGTATAGCTGGAGTTTTTAAAGGCGGTCAGCGTGGGGCATCTGCTTTAGGCCTGTGATTCTTTTAGTGAGGTATTTCTGAGGCCTTTCCAGTTGTTGCAGATGTCTTGAGAGGTACATACCAAATGGGGCGTTGTATTCTATAATGGGTCTAATGAGGGATGAGTACAGTGGGACAATGACCTCCTTTTTCTGGATGAAAAGCCCTTCGTGATGAGGTGTGCCACATAGAAGGATTTCCTGACTGTTGTGGCGATGTGGTTATCGAAGGTGAGACCACTGTCCACCTGTGTCCCTAAGTCTCTTATCACACTTTCTGTGTTTAGTGTACTGCCACCTATATGGTTATTCATGGATACATGTTTTTTCCCAAAGGGGTTAACAATACATTTCTTGGCATTGAGCTTGAGCCCATGGCTCTGGCACCAAGCATCTGTTTCTGTAAGGCCCTTTTGTAGAGTATCCACATCATTTGGGGATTCAATAATGGCTCCCAGTTTGCAGTCATCTGCAAACTTTGTTAGCCAGAGTCCCTTAGTGTTGACCTGTACTTCAGAGAAGTAGATGCCAAACAAGAGCGGCCCCAGGACTGAACCCTGAGGTACTCCACTTGTCACTTGTCTGGAGCTGGATTTGGAGTCGGCTACTTTTACAGTGTGGGCTCTATCAGTAAGCCATTTAGCAACCCATTGGGTGACATAGGGATTAATGCCCAACTTAGTAAGTTTATCTATGATTCCAGAGTGGGGGATGGTTTCAAAGGCCTTGGCAAGGTCTAGATAGGCTGTGTGGACCACCTTACCCTTGTCCATGGCTCTGGAGACTGATTCAAAGAAGTCAATCAGGTTCAGGAGACAAGATCGGCCCTTCACAAACCCAAACTGGGTGGGGTCCAGTGTTTGAAGGTTGCCAATGTCTTTGTTTATAAGTTCCATGATAATACGCTCCATGGCCTTGCAGATAAGGCTTGTCAGACTGATGGGACGGTAGTTTCCGGGATCCAAGGTGGATCCCCCCCTTATGGATTGGGATAACTGTAGCTCTGCACCACTCAGTGGACACGAAACCTGAGGTGAGGCTATGATTAAACATGACACTTAGGTGAGAGGTGCCAGTTCATATTGTAGTTCATGTAGTACACAGCCCGGGATGTCATCTGGTCCCATGGATGCTGTATTCTTGGCTTTAGAGAGTGCGTTTTGTACCTGTGTGGCCGTTAGTTGATCAAAAGCTTAGTATTGATGCACTTCGAAGAAGTTTGTAAATAAGTGAATAAGTAAATAAATGCAGATGTAAGTGTAAATGTGTTTGCATATATATATATATATATATATATATATATATATGACAAAACTTAACTACACAATGCATAGTTTTATTCAATAGCAGTCATTTGGAACATTGGATACACTAAAGCGGAGAATTGGTACATGCAATATCCCAGCCAGCTGAGATTTGATTTTACGGAGCAAAGCACTTATTGGTGAACTCTTTCATTACTTTACAGTTATTTGTTATGACTTTCAGTTGTACTTTCTTTAAATGTCAACAGTTAAATGATAAAAGAAGACTAGCAGTATTTCAGTGGTGTCAAAAACAGATATGTAATATTTTATATGATACAAGGAATTTAAACAGATATAGAAGGAATCAGACTGAGGTAATATGGGGAAAGAAGTGAAGATGGAGTTTTGGGGATGAAGTGCATTCATGTATAATGCACCCTGTTAAATGAGAATATAAATTTTTTGGATTTTATTGTAGTTATATGTATATGTGATTTGCGAAATGAGAATGTTTGGAGATTAATAGGAATGCATGCTTTTTTATACATGGCAAAAGAGAAGTGTTTCAAGAAATTAAGATTTATTTCATGGTTAAATTGAATATAATTATGATATGATACTTTAACTTTAGAAAGTCTCGTGAACATTTGGAAAGATGTTAAAATATATAAATTGATTATTAAACAATGACAGTTGCAAGTAGGTGAAAGAAGAGAATTTACATGTATAAAAAATAAAGACTGATTGTCTTTTTTTTTTCTGAAGATTTGATAGAAGAAGGATGCAGAAAGTATGAGGCTTATTTTTCAGATCATTTTAGTATATGTTCATAAATTTTTACTAATAAATGATATATTGAAGGCAAATGTATCAACATGTTACTGGCGGATATTGAAAATTAGGAAGGATATAAAGTTATAATGAACAAATTATGGGGATGGTCACTGTTCTGTGATGCATTATCCACCATTGCTCTAGACATTCATAAAAAGGTGTTAAGAGAAATATCTTGAATATTTAAGAATGGAAAAGATTTTTTGTAAAAAATGAGATACAACTTACTACAAGGGTTACGTAACTGTTTTTATAATGATGAAAAATATAGAATGTTAAACAAAAAGGAAATATATGAGGAAATTTTGATTAAAATTAACTTGTAATTGTAGAGAATTTTGTTCAGGATAAGATAGAAGAAATGTATCCCTTTTTGGAAAGATGTTGAAAAGTCAAAGGTAGGATATCATTTAAATCGGAAAGTGGAGAAGTGAAGTTTAAATTAAAAGAGGTTTTGGAGGTAGCTACAAAATTTGTATCAAAATTATATAAGGAATTTATTAGATATAAAAAGATCAGATGGAATGTTAAGAAAATAAGTGAGCTAGACAATAATTATGTAGTAAAAAGACTGATGTCAAAGAAATTAATGAGAAATGTTATAATAGGGAAATCAAATATGCCTGACCCCGATAGTTAAGTTATGATTTTTATAAGAAAATGTATGAAAATAAGAAAATCTCCAGATTATGAATGTTTGGTTTACACAATGATGTAAATGATAACATATATGAAGGTGGTGTTACATTTATTTACAAGAGAGATGATAGAAGAGATGTAAGAAACTGGAAACCTTTAACTCTGAATAATGTAGGTCAGATCCGACCACAAGCTAATCAGCCTAGACATCCACATCCCCAATTAGGGAAACCATCGTAAAAATCTTCTCCATAGCCAACTTCACACTTCTTAAGACAGAAGTGGCAAACCTCATGACACCCATGCAGATGGACAATAGAGGTATGACTGCCAAATCCTACACAAATGCACTTTATAAGCACTTACACGAGTGCATGGATCATGCTATCCCTAATAGAACCAAGATGTTATCCTCCAAAAAAAGGAAGCCAATCTGGTGGTCCTCTGCCATAAACAAACTCTACAACAGAAGAAAGAAACTGTTGCAAAAAAGAGCAAAATCCCATGACTGGAGGAACTCCCTGGTCAACCTCAGTAAGAAGCTGAGATCCCTCATAAATTCCTCCAAAGCTAGTTACGAAAACAAAATTGCCACTGTCTCTAAAGACAACCACAAAGCATTCTATAGCTATGTCAAGAATCTAAATGGGAACACTCAGATCTACTCTGAGTTACAACACAATGGCACTAAATATACAGAACCAACTGATATTGCCAACATCCTAGCAGATAGGTTCAGTGCTAACTTTACCCCCCTCTCACCCCCTAGAGGGCTCATCTGTATACCGGAAGAATGCAAAGTTCCTATAATCACGGCTGCACAGGTAAAAAACACACTCTCCAAAGCCAAGACCACAGCATCCACGGGACCTGACAATATCCCAGGCTGCATTCTACATGAACTACAGAATGAACTGGCACCCTACCTAAGTACCATGTTCAGTCATAGCCTCGCCTCAGGCTTTGTACCCACTGAATGGCACACCGTGACATTTATCCCACTCCACAAAGGGGGAGCCACGACGGACCCCGGGAACTACCGCCCCATTAGCCTGACGAGCCTGGTCTGCAAGGCCATGGAACGTATCATTGTGGAACTCATAAACAAAGACATTGGTAATCTCCAAACTCTGGATCCTAACCAGTTGGGATTTGTAAAAGGCAGATCATGTCTCCTAAACCTGATTGACTTCTTTGAAGCAGTCACCAAAGCCATAGATGAGGGTAAAATGGTTCACACAGCTTATCTAGATCTCGCCAAGGCTTTTGACACCACCCCCCACTCTGGAATTATAGATAAGCTCACTAAACTAGGTATAAATCTGTATGTCACAAGATGGGTTGCCAAATGGCTCACGGACTGAACCCACACTGTGAAAGTAGCGGATTCCAAATCCGACATCAGACCAGTGACAAGTGGAGTACCACAGGGTTCAGTCCTGGGTCCTCTCCTGTTTGGTATCTACTTCTCTGAAGTGCAGGCCAACACAGAAGGTCTTTGGCTAACAAAGTTTGCAGATGACTGCAAACTAGGAGCCATAATCGAAACTGCTAACGATGTGGACAAACTACAAAAGGGCCTCACTGAGACAGATACCTGGTGTCAAAGCCATGGCCTGAAGCTCAATGCCAAAAAGTGTATTGGCATCCCCTTTGGTAAAAACTCTGTACCCATGAACTACCACATAGCTGGTAGTCTACTTAATGCCGAAAATGTGATGAGACCGTGGGACACAGATGGATAGTAGTCTCTCCTTTGATAATCACATCGCCACAGTGGTCAGGAAATCCTTCTACGTGGCTCATCTCATCACAAAAGGATTCTCATCCAGAAAAAAAGAGGTCATTGTTCCCCTCTACTCATCACTCATTAGACCCATTATAGAGTACAACGCCCCTTTTGGTATGTACCTCACAAGACATCTACAACAACTGGAAAGACCACATTAATACCTCACAAAGAGGATTACTGGCCTCAAACAGATGCTCTATGTAGACCGTCTCAAAAACTACAGCTTTACTCCATCGCATATCGCCTACTCAGGGGCGGGCTCTGCCTAACATACAAAGCTATGTCAAACCCAGAGCTGTTGGACATGCTCCACTTAAAGAAATCCCAATCCCTCCGAGCTACACGCTCTACGAACCTAAACCTTGTCACCACAATAAATAGAACATGCTGGAGGGATAGATTCCTGTCCCAGAGACTTTCCATACTCTGGAACAGACTGCCTATCTATGTCAAACAGAGCTCCTTGTTAGCACTCTTCAAGAAAAATCTTGATGATTGGATGGGAAATGGGAAATTCACCCCGGGGATCACTTCTGTGTTTGTGCTCAACGGGGGCACAGGAAAATAATTTCCTTGGGTGGCAAAAGCCAGGGTACATTTTTTGGCTAGACTTGTATGGGCCCTAGGGCCATTAGCCTAGTACCTACCTATAAAATATTAATGAAAGTTGTGTGAAAGATGGTAGATACGATTAAGGAAAGATATTTGGATGAGGGTGTTTATGGTCTACAAGGAAAAGAGATAAAAGAAACTGTTATTGTTAAAGAAGTCGTAAGTAGTATACATGAAGGATATGATAGAAAAGCTGCGTTATGTGATATTGCTAAACCTAATGATAGTGTTTGTCAAAAAGATGACTGACATTATAACTCAAATGAGAAGAGATAAGTTAATATATTTAAATCTATTTAAGACAATTCATATAGAAGATTTTTTGATTAATGGATGATTTGGGGATGAAAATAAGATTGAGGTGTGTCAAACAAGGGGTATCCATTAAGTGGATTTTTATTTTCATTAATAATGAATGGTGTCATAAGGAAGGCAAAAATGTATGAGGGTGTAGTTCAGATATGTGATGGGGCCAAGGTACCTCTTCATGTGGTATATGCTGATGTAGTTTTTTTATATGATTTAGTTCTTATTACTAATGTTAGAGGATGGTAAAAGAGGCAATGATAAACATTGAGGAATATATTGGGTATACTGGCTTGAAGATTAACAGAAATAAAAGTAAGAGTTTTGGAGATGTTAACATTTATTTTTCAAAAATTGAAATCAAACTGTGAGATTTAAATTTGGTAATATGAATACAATGTAAAATGTTGCCTTCTTGTATTGAGGTCTCCATGTTTGAACTATCTCAAATCTTACCTATTAATCTTCTTAAACAGTTTCTTTCTCCCAACCTAATTTTCAATCCCTTACCAGTATTCCTTCTGGAAACCCTATGACTAATGCCCTAATCTTTCTAACCCACTCTGTAAATACATTGTACTCCTGCATACCTTCATCTGCTCTGCACTTTATTTTTAGTGCTCACTTCCTTCTTTTCTAAACCTCCTTCTTACTATGACTCCCATAAATTACCTTAACTTGCTTTCTGGACTGGCACTTTTGTAAAAGAATCACTCCTCTGTATCTTGCTTTCTTCTGTTAACAAGCCAGTTCCCCATCACACAAGATAACAATACATCACAGAGATAACATTAAAAAGCTCATGCAGCAATTTCAGGCAGTACTGTTCTACCAGAAATTGATAACCCCTCAGCATTAACTACCTCTGCATATCTTTGTTATGGTGTAACCCTTCCGCACAATCCTCCACTTTATTACTTACCCAGTATTTATAAACATTTGCTGATTGTTCTGGGATTTTTATTATCCCATCTATATTAAAATTATTATTAAAATTAAAAATCTTGCATGTGTTTCAACATACATTTCCACAAGCTAAGCCTTCCCTGTTTCCACGTATGGGCAATCACTAAACCCGATCATGCCCCACACTGACATCCATTCTCTCTCTCACCTCCATTTTCTTGTGAGATCTCCCCAGTAACATATTATGATAGGTATATTTGACAGTACAGAAGTGCCCAGCATATATAGTTTCTCTAACCATAACACTTGTTTACCTTCCACCATAGTAAAACATAAAAACACCCTCCTGCCCTCCCAGCATGTGGAATTACTTTTAAATGCGTTTGCCATACTAATTCCCAAAACATATATTTTATAATATATAAAGTCTCTCTAACCATAAAACATTTATAATCTTCGACCATATTAAAATATAAAAACACCCTCCTCCTCTCTCAGCATTTGAAATTATTTATAGATTTTTTTTGCCATACAAATTCCCTACCTGAACATTTTGTATATACATTTTTGTCTATTTGTATATAATTTTTTGTGTATATGTTTGTGTATAAATGTAAATAGAAATCTAACTACTCTGTAGTTGAATGGAACTTAGTATAATGCAGTGTAAGCAACTGGAGCTTTTCTCCTCTAGCCTCCACTGAAAATGGGTATTACCCAGTCAGACTTTCACAGTACTTGAAGACAAATAAATAAATTACCATATGTAATGGCTTAGTTGAAAACCGCACCCTAAATAAAACATTGTCATGGACTGACATGGAATACGCAAGTCCTGTCTAAATCTGTACCACCATATATTGCTAGATTTTAGAAAAACAGTCCGCCTCTGTTTAACCAGTAGGTCAGTTGTACATGTTTTATCCAAGCTCACCACCTTTAACAGGGATGAATCTCTGACATTTTTTCTGGCTCACTCCCTTACACCTCCTCTTCTAGCCACTCACCCAGTCATATCTAGGGATATATCCTCTCTGGTCTAAGGGGAAACCAACCTGAACTATTTGCTGCAAGATGTTCCCTTCTGCATAAAGCTAAAACACAAGTTTAATTGAACCCAGAAGCCAAGCTGCGGAACAGTAAAAAAAATAAAAAGACGCCCAGTAACTGCGGAGCTAGTGGGCATCAGTGTTTTTTTTTTTTTTTTTAATTTGTGAAATACAAGTTTGCAAGAAGCAACAGCCACTTCTCCAGCTTAAGCCGCAATTACATCCTATCTGCTAAATGAAAGCCTAATGTAGACAATGTGTTGTCCAGCCTGTAACTCCCCCAGTTATACCATTGGGGTGGGGTATATGAGCTGATGGCCAGGTACCAGACAAGGATATAATCAGTGCCATTTACATAGTGTACCACATCCTTGTCATGCCGTAAACCACCAGGTGAATATTGCACTTCAGCCCAACACATTTGTAAGTGTTCCATCTTCAAATGTTGGGCTAGGTTGTTGGCTGCTCTGGTTTTAGTTCATTTGGCAATAACTACCTAAACTATTCACAACAAGCATTCCCTTTCCAGTCATTTGCAGCAAGAACCCCCCTCCTACTCTTATACCAGATGAACATACAAGTATTGCATAACAATCTACAACCTGCCCATGGGTACCCAACAGCCATCATCCTGATGGACTGCCATGTCACCTAAGAAAGACATTAATGTGACAGTCATTACATGGATTAAAGTCTTTCAGCACATGGGTGATATCAACATCAGTGTCATCATGTATGTGCATCAGGGCCAAACCACTTAAATGATCATCATGATCATCAGTCACTGTGTTTCTCAACAATTTTTAATGCATTGTAGTGTGCAGAATGACTTCTCTGTGAATGCAATACTCAGCTGCACGGTGGTCAGAATTGTTAATGCACTGTTTATATCTAGATAAAATAGTGAGTTCAGCAACTATAGGGTTGTAAGGATGGTGGTTGCAGCTTATCCCATGTCACCCCTCTTTGTACAAGCCAATGTCACCATCATATTTTCTCATGGCATCATTCATGCTGTTAGACTGCAGTATGAGTGATAGAATTTTTAAAAAGTTGCACGCATCCTGCTGCAGTTTGTGTGGTCCACCGCTTGAAGCCCATAAGCTTGTTGGAGGACGTCACACACATTTTTATCTTTGAATCGTATCTTGGTATCCACCTTGGTTCAGATTAGTGTTGCCATATTTGCTGCTGTGTGTAGCTCAGGCCCTTTCACTTTTAGCAGAAGTTCAAGTTGGAATCACAGCTGCAAGTTCTTCAGTCAGCTTATGTTCAGCTGAAGGGATGGCTGTTGTACTTTGAAGACCTGAAACTGCTTCTCCAGGAAAATCTGATTGCCTGACTCCACTCAACATTAAATCCTTATGCCCGAAAAGAAAGAGGAAGCAAGTGAGAATCATTGCCATCTCAAATATTATACTTTGCTCAAAACTCTTTTATTAAACTTGTACATTTGTGTATTATATACAGATGCTGTGAATGTTCAGTGTTCACAATACAAGCTCAATGCCTAGAAAGACCTTCAAAGAGCTTGCTTCCAGTAAAGACAGGATTAAAAGCTCTCCTACCCACCTAGCAGTCTGTTATGCTTAGAAGACGTAACTAAGTCTAATTTTCTTGTACTCAAGGTTATAGTATCCCACCACGTACAAGCCCTACCTAAAAATGAATTCCGACAGACACTAGCGCTACTATTTTTTATATCACCTAGGAAGGACAAGAGTAGGAGAGGTGGCCACAGCAATAGCCGTGACAGAAGCAGAAGAGGAGGCAGCCACCTCCATAGAAGGGAGCAGGCCCTTCATAACTCATTTGGCCCATCGGGGGTCGCCTGTCATTGCACCTGACGGCATGGTCCTTGTTTTAAATGCATGATTCTTGATGCTCACTGCTAGAAAAAGTCTTTAATTCATGCCAACTTCATGATTAATGTGCTTTCTAATGCATTAACAATGCTGCTTAAAATGCCTTACCTGCTTGTAAGTGATCCTTCACCCAGCTCTGCTGCTGTCGCAGGCACAGACAAGTTAAATGGCATGTTTGTAACAGAATAATTTTAGTTCACAGTGTATCACTTCATATAAAAGGCTACTGCATCATCATTTCATGATATTCAGAAATTACTTACCGATGAATAGATGGTCCTTTTGTAACTACTTTTGATGTCACAGGGCTCAGGAGCTTGTCAGCATGCCAGCTGCAAAAAATTTGCTGCTCAGTGCTATGTCGGGTATCAAAAGAATAAAGATTTTAACTTAACAAATCTAAAAGGCAGCTACAATTTCTGACAGCAGGGCTGCCTTTTCCTGCTGAGGATGATTTATCACCCTTTGAGATGCACCTCGTATCTGTTTTTGTTTTATTGTTGATGTCATCCGTACAAGAAATGAGCTCAGAATTAGTAAATGCACATCCCTGCAGCATAGGATAAATAGTGATCTGAAGTAGTTTACTTCATTTGATCTTCACCCTGTGGGTGCTGGATCTGTATTGGATCCGAGCTGGCAACTTCACTAGCATCTGCTCCAAGCTCCTCCCCTTACCCATAATACACCACCTCCACCTTCCAACCCCCAGATCTCATTTGCCATGGCTAGCCTAAGCATCGTAATTCTTGAGCTCCAAGTTGAGTACGGTTTCTATCTTTGATTAGTATTTTGTGTGTTTGTGCTTGCTAGTGTAGGTTTCCTCTCTTCCTCCCCTCGCTGGTGCGTAGAGTTTAAGGCCTTTTTCTTAGCTTTTAAGTAGTTAGGTAGTTTATAGTTAGTCTCCCCCTCCCCTCTCAGCCTTCTTTGTGCTTGTCTGAGTGTGTGGTGAGTTGTGTGTGTTGTTTAAAACTTGTTTAAAGTTTGTTCTTGTTGTGGGACATGGCGGATCTCCCCAAACAAGTTTTTAAGAAATGTCCTGAGAGTGGCCACAAATTATTGCCTGCCGATGGCCACACTCTGGGTGCGGCCCATTTAGCCACAGATTGTTCTGTTTGCGTGGGTTTTTAACCCACATGCCCTTAAGGATCGGTGGGCCAAATGAGTTATGAAGGGCCTGCTCCCTTCTATGGAGGTGGCTGCCTCCACTTCTGCTTCTGTCACGGCTATTGCTGTGGCCACCTCTCCTACTCTTGTCCTTCCTTCTCCACCCTCCCAGACTGGGACTCATCCACCTAATTCTAAGCCTGTGGAAGCGGAGTGTAGAAAAGGCAGAGAGAAGGGGAGAGAGAAAGCACAGACCAGAGAAGAGAAAGAGGTCCCAGGACCTTTTGGCTCAGTCAGGACCTCCTATTAAAAGTCAGCCTAGGCACCGTGACTCCCCTCAGCTCCGATCTCCTAGATTTTCTCCAGAGCTGGAGGAGTCCGGACCACCCTCTAGAACCTCAGATCCCCGACCCACCAGGTCAGAGTCCGTGGCTTTGTCGTGGTCCGCCCACAGCCTATCTGAAGTCGACATGGATAAAATGATGTGGAGATTTATTCGCACACAAATTCAGATGGGAATCTTGCCAGCCCCCTCTCCCTCTGGAGGGGGGAGCTTGCTTCCCTTCTTTACACCTATATCTCTTCTCTGATCCAACCCCCAGTTTCAGAGTACATGGATCCGGGGAGGCCCCAGTCAGGGGATTGGCACAGACGGTACCTGTTTCTTCTACGCCGGCAGCTGCCTGGAGCATGTCGGATCCAACTAGTACAGATCCGAGTAGCTCTCTAAGCCAGAGCCTGGGTGTTAGGTCCAAGGGGGTGGAGCTGTTTCCATCGGCTCCAACGTTGGGTCAAGGTCCTCCCCTTGGAGTGCCATCTACTTCGGGCCTAGCTCCAATTCTCACATTGGATCCAGGGAGAGCGGTTCCCTTAATGGTGTCCCAGGAAGCTCGCTGTCCCTTGGCGTTCGACGTTGTGGAAAGGGTTCTCTCCAATGGATCGAGACCCCTGACTATATCTTTGGACCCCCCCCCCCAACTCCTTCTGCTTTGTGTATTAATCCCATCATTTTACCACAGGGACAGCCTGTGCTTGAGGAGCCTCAGGTGGTTCCCCCTGAGGAACAAGTGGTTTGCGAGTTCCCTCCAGACAGCCCCACCGGAGAGGTTCCTCGCAAGCATATGTGCAAGAGGGGGCACTTGGACTCTTCCCCGGAGTCCCTCACTGAGGGGACAGATTTGGATGATGGGGAAGGTTCCCCCAGATCACTTCCCGAGGATGTCTTCTTTAGAGACATCATGGAAATCTTGCACCAGCGGGGAGGTTGATCCTCCCCAAAACCCTCATCGGACGAATCCGTGTTCCTGGAGGCTTTCAGCGTGGGCCCATCTACTTCCTGGGTGTCCTCTCCCATGGACCCCTTGGTGGACTTGGTCACCTCACGGGCTTGGAAGGAGCAGGACACTGTGGAACCAATCCCTAAATGCCCGGACAAAATACTGAGCCCCCTACAGACTGACCGGCTTGGAATAAGGGGTCCCCTGTAGACGCTATGGTGGTAGTAGCCGCCACCAAAAGGGAACTAGCCCAGGAGAGTTCCTCTGTCAGTCCCCCTGACCGTGAGTCTAGGATGATGGACCGCCTAGGGAAGCGGGTCTATGCATCAGCGACCTTTTCTATTAGGGCACTGAACTACCTGGCCCACATTACTAGACTACAACGCGACCTGGTTAAGGAACTGAGTCTTCCCCAAAGTCCGTGTCACAGGAGGACAGGGCCACATTCTCCGTGAGGATGGCTACCTTGACAGGGGTTTCAAACACGTCCATGTGACTCCTCTCACACACGACTAAAGGAGCTGGTAGGGTGTCTGGGTCCGGCGCGTCCATGAGGCATAACGCCTGGCTCAGTTTATGTGAGTTCACTGAACCCTTCAGGGTGTCTTTTGCGAAAGCCCGTTATGACGGTTCTTCCCTCTTTGGTAAGACCGTCCGAGACACATTGGTCCAGAGTGAGAAAGACGGGAAGACACTGTCTGCAGTCTGAATCCGCTTTTTGAACCCTCAAAGATCCTTTTCCCAGAAACAGCGAGGGCAAAAGAAGATGTGGTTCTGGAAGTCTCAGTATTCCCGGGACACTCAGGGCTCTTCTTCCCCTAGAGGGTCTATATAAGAATCGCAAATGTTCACAATGTCAAATCTGACATTGTCGACATGTAAACAGCGAAACCGCAGAACATCAAAGAGGTAAACGGAAATCTCTGTAAAGGAAGATTTCTGTTTACTTCAATGTAATGCGGTCTCGGAGTTGGAATATTTAAGTAGGGAGGGTGTGGGTGGGGAGCAGCCCCCCATGTGGGGGGTGCAGGGGGGCTTGCCCCCCCTGCTTAAAGCAAGTAGGTCTATTTATTGACTTTTTGTGATGTTTTTATTAGTTGTTTGATGTTACTGGACTTAGACGATATGGTGTCGATCATATCGTATTCGAAGTTCAGTAACTTTGAGCATCTAATATAAATCCACGACAGCCCAGAGGTAGAGGGGGTCCGAGGAATTTTGGGTCTCGAGAACTTTTTTCGGACAGACCCGTGCAGCAGCCCTGAGGGGTTTCCCAACTGCTCAGCTTTGGAGGCAGTCGGGGGTCGCCTGTCATTGCACCTGGCGGCATGGGACTCCATGTCATCAGACCATTGGGTGCTTCAGATAATTTCCAGAGGCTATTCAATCCCATTTGTGGTTCCTCCTCCTCCTTACAAACACCTCTCGGACTTACCACCCACGTAAAGGGAGGCAGCAGCGCTAAAAGTTTCCAAGCTGCTAGAGAAACGAGGCACCGAACCCAACCCCCCAGTTCAGACCGGATCGGGCATTTACTCCAGGTTCTTTCTGGTGCCAAAAAAAATGGGGGACTTGAGGCCCATTCTGGACCTATCAACTCTGAACCTGTCAGTTGCCAAAGAGAAGTTCCGGAAGGTCAATTTACAGTCCATCATGCCATACCTGCAAGAGAGCGACTGGATGTGCGTGTTCGACCTCCAGGATGCTTACTATCACATAAAGATGCACAGATGCTCCAGGAGGTTCCTCTGCTTCCTGCTAGGAGCCAGTCATTATCAGTTCTGAGCCCTATCCTTTGGTCTCACTACAGCCCCCAGGGTGTTCACCAAAGTGATGGCAGTAGTAGCGGCTCACCTGAAGTTTCAGGGGATTCAGGTCTATCCTTACCTGGATGATTGGCTCCTTACTGCTCCCACCAAGCGTCTACTTTGTTAGACCAGAGATTATTTCCTAAAGCTCACACACTATCTAGGGATTACAATCAACACAGCCAAATCCCTTCTGAATCCTGTCCAGGTGATAGAATACATAGGGGCACAAATAGACATGCTACAGACAAAAGTTTTCCTGACCACGGAGAGAGTTTGAAACCTAAGGATGCATGTCGCCTTCATTTACTGATCTCATCTTCCCTTAGCAGAATCGGTATTAAGGGCCCTAGGTTCTATGGCAGTGACGATAACACTCCTTCCATGTGCTCGGTTACATATGCGAGTACTACAGTGGACTCTAGCGGTGCAGTGTTCTCTGTTGGATCGTCTGTTGTTGCACCCAATATACCTCAGCTGGATCCGCAGGTCGTCCCTTCTTTGGTGGATGCAGTCTTTGGAAATTTTGGAAGGACGACCTTTTGTTCCAGCTCCTGCCCAAGCCACAGTGACCATGGATACCTCCCAACTTGGGGGGGGGGACATTATTCGGGATTGACAGTCCAAGGCTTGTGATCCCCAATCGAGACCAGTTTGCATATAAATGTCCTGCAGATGAGGACGGTCCTTTAAGTGTTGCAGGCCCTTCATGCCTTTCTACCTCTGGGAAACATTGCAATCCAGTCAGACAACATGTCAGTGGTCTGGTACATCAACAAACAGGGAGGGACCAGATCTTACCCCCTTTGTCAGGAGGCCGTGAGAGTTTGGGAAAGGGCGATCTCCACCGGCCGTTTTCTGATAGCAACACATATTCCAGGGCGGTCCAACATTCTAGCGGGCAAACTAAGCCGGACTATTCTGCTGCCTTACTCTGAATCCTTCAGTAGCAAAGCAGATCTTTCTAGAGTGGGGTCTGCCTTGCTTCGATCTCTTCGCATCTCCTTCCATCGCAAAGTGCAACGAGTTCTTTGCTCTGAACCCCCAGCAGGGGGAGTCCCCCAGAGACGCTCTAGTCCATGCTTGGCCTCCCGGTCTTCTTTATTCTTATCCTCCTGTACCCCTTATTCCGAACTTTCTACAGAAAGCTTGTCGACTGGGGAGCAAAGTAATCCTCATTGCCCCATTTTGGTATCGCCAGGTATGGTTTCCCTTCCTTTGGTCTCATCTTCTGGTGCCACCTTGGATCCCAGATCCCATTCAGGATCTCATTTCGCACCCCTTGAGCGTCCCTCATCCACATCTGGACAGTCTGAGGCTCACAGCTTGGCTGCTCCAGTTCCCTTAATTGCTAGGACTCCTGGATTGTCGTCTTCGGTCAAATCTATTCTGGTGGCAGCTCATAGTCGTCCACCAGGAGGATTTATCATAGCAAATGTAAGCATTTTTCCTTTTGGGCTTCTCAAAGGAGTTTAGATCCGTTCATGCCTCCCGTTCCGGCTATTGTTAATTTTCTGGCAAATATTTTTCAGCAAGGGGCTAGCTCGTCTATGGTCAAGAGTCAACTAGCTGCCATTTCTCATTTTCATGTGGGCGAGAATTCTGCTTCTTTAGCCTCTTCCAGACTGTAAAGCTTTTATCAAAGGTACCTTTCTCTTACGCCCTCTGGTCAAAGATCCCATTCCCCCATGGGACCTTACTATGGTGCTTCAAGCGTTGGTTGCTCCTCCTTTTGAACCTGCAGCAACCATGGATCTTAAGTTTTTTGTCTTGGAAAACAGCTTTTCTAGTAGCCATCACTTCTGCTAGGAGGGTTGCAGAACTGCAAGCAATGTCTGTCAAGGTTCCATACATGATTTTCCACAAGGACAGGGTTTCTGTTCGCACCAATCCTTCCTTTCTCCCAAAAGTAGCATCGGAGGTTAATATCAGTCAAGCTATCAGTTTATCTGTTTTCTTTCCAAATTTCACAAACAAAATGGAGTACAAGTTGCATTTGTTGGATGTTCATAGACAGTTATGGTTCTATTTACTCAGGACAAAAACCTTTCGTAAATCTGACCAGTTTGTGTCCTTTTCTAAACCTTTTTTGGGTAAACCTATCTACAATGATAAAGGTTTGTCTCCCTCTGGACAGGTTAAAGCTCATTTGACTAGGTCCATGGCTACTTCTACGGCCTTTTGGTCAAGAGCATCATTAGACGACATTTGTTCTGCGGCTACTTGGTCCTCATCTCATACCTTTATTTCCCACTATAAATTGGATTTGATTTCTTGAAGGAGAGCATCCTTTGGTTTTGCAGTGCTGCAGAATATATTTCCATGAGGGCCACCCAGGTATTTTAGTAGCTGGGGACTCTGTCCCACAGGTTGAAGATCAAATGAAGTAAACTACTTCAGATAAAGAAGGTATGTACTCACCATAACGTTCCATCTGAGTAGTTCTACTTCATTTGTCTTCAACCGTCCCTCTCTCCTTCCCCTTGACCTTACCATATGGACAGTGTTATAGCTGGTTTTTGGTGTGTAAGGTGTTTTTGAGGTCGGGTTGTTCAGTGTAAGGTGTAGCAAACTTGATCTGAGGGTTGGAAAGTAGTGGTGGTGTATTATGGGTAAGGGGAGGAGCTTGAAGCTCAGCAGATGCTAGTGAAGTTGCCGGCTTGGATCCGATACAGATCCAGTACTCAAAGGTTGAAGACAAATGAAGTAGAACTACTCAGATGGAACGTTATGGTGAGTACATAACTTCTTTTTATCCAATGAAAACTTGCAGTGATGTGATGTTGGCCAGAAATCTGTACAACTGACCCGTACCGGTTCATTTCTTGCCATATCTAGGCTTAAAAAGGCTCTTGTGGTTGTTAGGTTCATAGGTGATTACCAGACTATCTCCTCATTTTTAGTATGAGACTAACTTTTCTTTTTCATCCCTTGTTATATGCACTTCACAGTCATGCAGGAGAGAAAAAAATTTCACACATATCACAATCAGCCAATTACCTCAGAATGGATATTTCCATACCCCAAACAATGAAATAAGTAGCAAGAAAGTGTCATGCTAAAACAGCTCCCTAAAATGCTCAGTTTGTATTGTATCATTAAACTTCATTATAATCATTTCTGCATTTTGGATCTTGGGTCAAAGAAAAGTGGCCATGTTCCTAGATACCAGTACATAAAGTTTTCTACATGTGTGGAAGGCTAGTGCAGCCTTATTTGTTTTCTCTTCCAATATGCAGACTCTTGGGTGCTGTGTATCATTTGTCAGTGGTATTTCATGCTATGGACCCCCCTTAAAGCTTTCCATAGTCTCCTCCAGACCAACCCACTGTATTCCCAGAGGTTTTCCATTCTCTTTTGGATCAGGGCAGCATATTCAGCCTGTTCCACCCACCCAAATGGGAAGAGGATTTTACTCCAGAATGTTTTTGGTTTCTTGGAAGGAGGGAACTTGGAGACCAATTCTGGAAGTCTCTCTCCTCAACACTTTTTTCAGGGTCTATTCTTGAAAGATGCTATCTCTTCAGACTTTTCTCTCTTCTTCCCCAGGCCTTCTTGGTCACTTTAGACTTTGAGGATGCCTATCTTCACATCCCTATTCATCCTCTGTTTACAAAATTTTTACATTTCTCTGTTTCTTTCATTTTCAGTTCTCTGATTTGCTTTTTGGCTTTTCTACTGCCCCAAGGGTATTTACTGACTGCCTTTCTCCTGCCATTGCCTTTTGCAGGCTTTGAGGGATACAAATATTTCCTTACTTCGGCGATCTGCTCATTCAGACTCATTTTCCCAGCAGTCTTTTACAAACTCTTCATTTTACCATTTGTCTTGTACAAAGTCTGGGGTTCCCCATCAATCTCAAGAAGTCCGTGCTTAGACCCACCCATGATCATATTTTTCTCGATTGCAGGATTTGAAGCACTCCCATGTTGGCCTCTATTCTTGCTCACAAGGTTTTGTCTCCGACAGCCTTCTTCCAGTCTCATCTCCATCTGTCCACTGTCACAGCCAGAGAATTTCTCAGGATTCTGGGGTTCATGGCCTTCACCATTCCCATTATTCCTCTTGCCAGACTCCATGTGAGGAAGCTTCAGTGGTACCTGAAATCAGTGTGGCTTCAGTATTGCCACCCCCTTTAGTTCCCTATTCCTTTGCTTCCTTGTCTCAGTCTCAAGCTCCAGTGGTAGATTCAGCAAATTTCTCTCATTCCAGGACTGTCTTTTCATACTCTAGTTCTTATCCAAGAATTGTTCTCAGATGCCTCAGACCTGGGGTGGGGCACCACTTGTGGCCCCCTGAAAAAATTCCAGGTCTCTGTCCTCTTCATCAGAGGTCAGACCATGTCAGCTTAAAAGAGGTGAGAGCTCTGCTTTGGGGATCTGCAGGTCTTTCATTCTCCTTTTCTCCTATATTCCCTGAAAATCTTTACAAACAATACAACCATGTTGTGGTATATCAATGAGCAGGGGGGTATGAGGTCTTATCTCCATTGCAGACTGGTTCTTCAGGCCTGGGATATGGCTATCAGTTGTCAGGTGACTCTTCAGGCAATCTACATTCCTTCAAAGCACAGTCTAGTGCAGACTCTCTGAGCAGGTCCAGAGCACAGGCTTACGAATGAATGGATGCTTCACAGGAATGTGTTCCTGGACATGGTCCATCAGTGGTGTATTCATAAGGTAGATTTTTTTGCCTCCCCAATGGACAGACAAATCCCTGTATTCTGTTTGAGAGTATAAAGTCCTTTGACTTGGAAAGTGGACACCCTGCCTTTTCCTTGGAAGGGAATGTTTCTGTATGCCTTACCACCCTCCTCTGCTGCCACAAGTTCTGCACAATATCAGTCAGGACTCTCCCAACATCTTATAGGTTCATAGGTGTTTATTAGGCTAATGACCACAAGGGCCTTTTTAAGCCTAGCCATGCATCCCAAATCTCTGACAAGTTCTGATACCCTTGATAAGTGTAAGCAGGGGTTTGGGAGATGGACCATTTACATGTTACCTGCGTACATTAGAGACGTAGGTGCCAAACCAGGGATGAATTTCCACTTTCCCCGTACAGTTGTCCAAGTTGCACTTGGATTAGGGAGGAACTCTGCTTCACATGGATGGGGAGCTGTTCCATAGATGTGTAAGTCTGTAGGATGCATACCCATCTCTCCAGCAGGACCTATTTACATCACAGGCAAGGTTTAAGTCTTTGGAATGGGTAATTCTGGTGCTGTTTGTTGTGTGGATATGCAGGGGTTCCATCAGAGTGGGGCTGACAATGCCCTGTATGCCAGGCATAGATCTCCCTTCAAAAGTCTGTAGGAGATGGAATACAGGGATAGGGCATTGAGGCAGTCTGCATAGGACATTTTAACTTACGCCCTGTATTCTTTTAGTGAGGAACCTATGTGGACATTACAATTGTTGGATATGCCTGGTTAGGTACATAGCAAAGGGGACATTGTACTCAATTATAAGTCTGATGAATGCCGAATGCAGTGGAGCAATGACTTCCTTTGTCTTAGATGTCATACCTTTGTTTATAAGTTGTGCAGTATAGAATGATTTCCTCACTACTGTAGACACATGATGGTCAAAGGCTAGATTACTATCTATGTGTGTCCCAAAGTCCCTGACTATTGGGTCAACTCTGAGGGGTGTGTTGTCAATATGATAGTTACCAGGGATGGATGACTTCCCAAAGGATACTGTTATGCATTTCCTGGCATTTAGTTTTAGTCCTTAGCTTTGACACCAGTTGTTTCTGTGTCAGCCCCTCCTGGAGAACATTTGTGACGGTGCAGACTGGAGAAGTTGTTGACCGCAACTGAGCTACAAAATATAAGTATCTTGATTTTTTTTTTTGATTAATTTACAGATTACTGTTTTTACAATTTAATATATATAAAGCACTTTGTCTATTCAGTATCTTCACAAATCCTTATCTGTTTAAAAACTTTCATTTGTCTCTCTAGTGCTTGCTGTCTGTAGGCTATTGTGTAAACTGAAACATTTCCTCTGTGTAATTATCTCTTGGCTAGTGGGGGCTGGTTCTTTTGTGTTCTTGTAAAAAAAAAAGAAGTTTCTGTCTTTGCACACAGTGCAGACTGGAGAAGTTGTTGACCGCAACTGAGCTACAAAATATAAGTATCTTGATTTTTTTTTGATTATTTTTACAGATTACTGTTTTTACAATTTAATATATATAAAGCAGTTTGTCTATTCAGTATCTTCACAAATCCTTATCTGTTTAAAAACTTTCATTTGTCTCTCTAGTGCTTGTTGTCTGTAGGCTATTGTGTAAACTGAAACATTTCCTCTGTGTAATTATCTCTTAGCTAGTGGGGGCTGGTTCTTTTGTGTTCTTGTAAAAAAAAAAAAGTTGTTTCTGTCTTTGCACACAGTGCAGACTGGAGAAGTTGTTGACCGCAACTGAGCTACAAAATATAAGTATCTTGATTTTTTTTGATTATTTTTGCAGATTACTGTTTTTACAATTTAATATATATAAAGCACTTTGTCTATTCAGTATCTTCACAAATCCTTATCTGTTTAAAAACTTTCATTTGTCTCTCTAGTGCTTGCTGTCTGTAGGCTATTGTGTAAACTGAAACATTTCCTCTGTGTAATTATCTCTTGGCTAGTGGGGGCTGGTTCTTTTGTGTTCCTGTAAAAAAAAAAAGAAGTTTCTGTCTTTGCACACAGTGCAGACTGGAGAAGTTGTTGACCGCAACTGAGCTACAAAATATAAGTATCTTGATTTTTTTTGATTATTTTTACAGATTACTGTTTTTACAATTTAATATATATAAAGCACTTTGTCTATTCAGTATCTTCACAAATCCTTATCTGTTTAAAAACTTTCATTTGTCTCTCTAGTGCTTGCTGTCTGTAGGCTATTGTGTAAACTGAAACATTTCCTCTGTGTAATTATCTCTTGGCTAGTGGGGGCTGGTTCTTTTGTGTTCTTGTAAAAAAAAAGAAGATGTTATGTGATCCTACATCGCCTACATTCTGTACTGATGGGCTCGGAGCCGATCCCTCGGCTCCGACTCGGCACGCTTATGCTATAGAGCGAGGCCTCTTATTGGCTGAGCTATCTTTATCCCAGGATGCACCACCACTAATCCCCCAGATCTCGTTTGCCGCTTACAAGCTAAGACATGGTCTCAACTTGGCTGGGCTAAGTACTATTTATTTAGGCTTTTTCCTGTCAGAAATTTGCTTGATTTAAATCCAAAAGCTGTTTTAACAGCTATTGTTGTTATACGAGTGTGTATTAGTAGTTTTGGTAGAGGATTTCGTGTTTTTTCCTGTCAGGGAAGGTTTTCCCGTTTAAGTTAGAGGGGCCTTCCCCTGTTGTTTCTACTACCTTGGTTTTTTGTGTGTGGGTCAAGTACCCGTTTAAGTTAGAGGGTCTTGACCCTCTCTATCTCTCTTCTTCTGTAAAAATTGTTTCTTTTACTGTATTAAAAAAAAATTTTATTTAAAGTTTAAAATTATTAAAGTAGGGATATTTTATTTGCTGTAACCCTTCTTTTTGGTTGTAGACAACTGTGTTTGACTTTTTGGCTATGTCTAAAGAACACAAACCCTCCGGGTTTAAGAAATGCACGAGGTGTGGTTTCAAAATGTCCATAACGGACGACCACTCCTCGTGCGTCTATTGCTTAGGCGCCAAGCACCTACAAGAATCGTGTAGCGTGTGTCACGCCTTTTCATCAAGAGTCCTCCAGGAGAGGAAGAACAAATTAATCCTGAAAGGGTTAATCAAGCCATCCTTCGAGGAGGCTTTATCTTCCTCTCCTTCTCCTTCTAAAAAGAAAAAAGCGTCGGCTCCGACCAGTCAGTCGGAACCGACTGCAAAAATCTAAGCAGACTTCTCCATCGGATCCACGGACTTGGAGCCGAGGCGGACGGTCTGCCTCGATGCCTCCAGCCTCGACCCTCTGGTTTGAGCCGAGGACTGGGGCATCGAGGCGGGTCACCCTCATCGGCTCCACTGATATTGGAGCCGATAAGGGTTACCGGCTCAGACTCTTCCCCGGGCGAAGTCCTTATCGGCACCGAGGGAAATTACCTTGAGATCTCCCTCGGAGCCGATAGTGGTAGAGTCCATTCGGAGCCGGTCCCCGAGCCCTTCGGAGCCGATGGAGAAATCGGTTCGGGCCCGATCGGTATCCTCTAGATCATCCAAGATGTCTGATTCGGACATCGATAGGGTGCTCCTTCGACTCTTCCAGTCTCCGGTGTTCCAAAAGCTAGTTTCGGCTCCAGCCCATTCAGCTTCGGAGCCGATGGTCCACTCCCCTACTGTGGTTCCTCCTCCAACAGCTTCGGCACCGTTGGAGCCGGTGCTGGTGGAACCTGTGGAGGTTTTAGGGTCGGGCCCGACCCTTGCTCCAACTCCGGCTCTTGGGTCGGAGTTCAGTACACGGACTTCTTCCTTCGGCCCTGGGGGGGAGGCTTCGGGATTGATGCTTTCGGTCCCAAGTCTCCCTCTTGGTGCGTCGGCGGGAGTGCCGTCCACTGTCGTGGCCACGGAGGTGGAACCCTCCCAGGATTCTGGTGGTCCCACCTTCAGGGCTATGAGGAGTGCATTAGCCAAATCTTCCTTGGCTACCTCCACGGTTTCCCCAGCTCCTTCCCTGCATACGGAGACTGGGTCTTTGGCAGTCCCCCTGTCCTTAGACAGCGGAGCCCCCGGGCCTCAGTTTACCCCCGCTGGGGTTTCTCCCCCTCCTGGAGGTCCTTCTGAAGCCTCTTCGGAAGAACCCCCAGGAAAAGATCGTGCAAGAGGAAGCACGTTGACTCCCCTGATGAGTCTCTTACATCAGAAACTGATCTTGATGATGCAGAGGGGTCCCGTAAGTCATCCTCGGATGATGTCTCCTTTGCAGACATCCTGGAAGCCCTAAAACAACGAGGCGGCTGGCAGTCCAAACCTCCCTCTGCTGATGAGTCGGTGTTCCTGAAGGCCTTCGTGGCTCAACCCTCCGCCTCCTGGGAGTCTCCGCCCTTCGATGAGCTCTTGGATTTGATCTGTCGAAGGGCGTGGGAACACCCAGACTCTGTGGAACCGGTGCCTGCTCGTCTGAATAAGTTCCTCTCGGCGCCCCCTGAAAAAGAGTTTCTAACTAAAGGTGTGGCTGTAGATGCTTTGGTGGTGGCATCTGCTACCCAGCAAGATGTAGCAGAGGCTTCGACGTCCGTCCGTCCTCCTTATAAGGAGTCTAGGAGCATGGATCGGTACGGAAAGCGCACCCTCAGTTCAGCGGCCTTTACACTGAGGTCCTTGAACTACCTTATGTACTTTACCAGATTTCAGAGGGATCTGATTAAGGAGCTATCCGATACCCTCTTGGGTAACCTGCCTGAGGAGCTGGCCCAGACGGTTGGCTCTCAGCTGGCTACAATGTCATCCATTTCGAACTCGTCCATGAGGCTCATTTCTTATGCGGCCGAAGGGGCGAGTTGAGCGGCGGGTACAGGCTTTGCTCTACGGAGACAAGCCTGGCTCCGCCTGTGTCATTTCGCGGAGGCCTTTAAGTCTTCCTTTGCCGACGCCCCCTTTGATGGGTCCTCCCTGTTTGGACCCAAGGTAAAGGACACACTAACCCGCTGTGAACAGGAGGGTAAGACTCTGACTGCCGTAGGGGCACGATTTTCCACTCCCTTTCGGCCTTATCCCAAGGCTAAAAGAGGAGGGAAAATGTGGTTCCGTAGATCTCAGAAGCCTTACCCCTCTCAGCAGGAGGATTGCCCTTCCAGAGGCAGAGGAGGGGGAAATTCTTCCGGAAGACGCCGTCCCAGAGGCGGCAGAGGCCCTCGCAACACTGGAGACCGCGAGTCCTTTCGTGGCTCTTCAGCCTTTCATAGTCCCTGAGGGATTGCCCGGCTGTGCAGCTCCGGAGCCAGTCGGGGGTTGTTTCTCGAAGCACCTAAAGGCCTGGGAAGGTATCACTCAGGACCCGATGGGTGCTTTGGATTATCACCGGAGGTTACTCCATCCCATTCTCTCATCCCCCCCCCCAGTCCAAAAAAATCCCGGACCCGCCACCCAGTCAACAGGATACCACAGCCTCAGAAGTTTCAAAGCTGCTGCAAAAAGGAGTCATCCAACCGGTCCCCGCAGACCAGATCGGATTAGGGACTTACTCAAGATTCTTTTTGGTGCCAAAAAAGACCGGGGACTTGAGGCCCATTTTGGACCTCAGCATCCTAAACCGTTCAGTCAGAAAGTCCAAGTTCCGAATGGTCACCCTACAAACCATTCTCCCATTGCTGGAGAAGGGTGTTTGGATGTGCTCCATAGATCTCAAGGACGCTTATTACCATATCATGGTACATCAAGCGTCCAGGAGACATCTGCGCTTCAGCCTAGGAGGCAGTCATTTTCAGTTCCATTCGCTGCCCTTTGGTCTCACCACAGCCCCTAGGGTGTTCACCAAATGTTTGGCGGTCGTGACTGCTCACCTGAGAAGTCTAGGATTCCAGGTGTTTCCGTATCTAGACGACTGGCTCCTAACTGCCACCTCCAAGCATCTACTATTGCGGAGCCTACAAGCCACTATATCACTGGGCAATTCCCTTGGAATCAACTTGGCCAAAGTCTGTGTTGCTGCCATCTCAACGCATAAGATTCATAGGGGTAGAGATAGACTCAAACCGAATGCGGGTCTATCTACCTACAGACAGGATACAAACCATACAGGCTCAAGTTCGAGCCTTACTTCCCAGATCCAAAGCCCCAGCCAGTATGGTCCTGCAGCTATTGGGATCCATGTCCGCCACGGTTCTTCTAGTTCCCCTGGCAAGGTTGCACATGAGAATTCTTCAGTGGCTTCTTTCAGCTCAGTGGTCCTTTCAGGAACTCCCTCTCAGTCACCTCATATGGATCACGGAATCTTGCAAATGGGACCTTCGCTGGTGGCTAGTGCCCTCCAACTTGGATCAGGGACGACCCTTTGTTCTACCTCCTCCGGCGGCCACTTTGACCACGGACGCCTCCCAGACGGGGTGGGGGGGGCATTCCCTGGGCAGGTCAGTCCAAGGCAAATGGCACTCGGAAGAGACTTTACTTCATATCAACATCTTAGAAATGAGGGCAGTACTTCTGTCCCTTCAAGCCCTTCACGATTATCTCCCTCAGGGCGTAATTGCTGTTCACTCAGACAACATGTCAGTGGTTTGGTACCTGAACAAACAGGGAGGGACCAGATCCTATCCTCTTTGCAGAGAAGCCATGAGAGTTTGGGAATGGGCAGTCTCGACCAAACGCTTCCTAGTGGCTACTCACATACCGGGCAAGTCCAATGTGATAGCCGACAGATTGAGCAGAACCATCCTCTCTCCTCACGAATGGTCACTGAATATGACAGTTGCAAGTCAGATTTTCAGCAAATGGGGAGTTCCGTGTTGCGATCTCTTCGTGACTCCTCTGAATGCAAAGTGCAAAGAATTCTTCTCCCTAACCGCGGCTCCGGGGAAGAGCCCCATGGACGCACTAGTCCATCCTTGGCCCACCGGCTTGCTTTATGCCTTCCCTCCAGTTCCTCTCCTTCCCAGGGTGATTCAAAAGGCATCTCTCTTGGGGAGCAAAATGATCTTAATTGCTCCTTACTGGCCTCGTCAGGTGTGGTTCCCCTATCTTCGGAAACATGCTCTGGAAGGTCCATGGTTCCTGGATCAGATCCCAGACCTACTGGTTCATCAGTCGGGACTATTCCACCAGTCCCTACACACCTTAAAATTGACGGCTTGGCTCCTCCTCTTCCGACGATAGTCAGGAGTCATACATTGGATCCAGATGTTGTGCACATATTATCTTCGGCCCATAAGTCTGCTACAAAGAAACTGTATTCTAGCAAATGGAAAAGATTTGCTATTTGGGCTCAACTCTGGGGCCTGGACCCCATTTCTATTCCCGTGGCAGAAGTACTAAAATTTTTGACTTCTCTTTTCAATCAAGGCTCTTCAGTTTCTACCATCAAGGTACAATTGGCAGCAATCTCTAATTTTCACGAATCCATAGACCCACCTTTAATGAGCAACAGATTGTGTAAGACCTTCGTGAAAGGTTCTGCTCTATTAAGACCTCCGATTTCTCATCCTGCACCTCCATGGGATCTCGATATAGTGTTACGCGCCTTGACTTCTTTCCCCTTTGAACCGGCAGCTACATGTGATCTAAAGTTACTATCATGGAAGACAGCCTTTCTGGTGGCGATTACTTCTGCCAGAAGAGTTTCAGAGCTTCAGGCTTTGTCAGTAAAACCCCCGTACTTGGTTTTTCACAAAGACAGAGTATCCCTCAGGCCAAATCCTTCCTTTGTCCCTAAAGTTTGTTCTAGTTTCTGCTTACAACAATCGTTAGAGCTTCCAGTTTTTTTCCAAAAATACTTCAACAAAGCGGAGTTCATATTCCACACACTAGATGTCCACAGACAGTTACGTTTTTATTTAGACAGGACCAAACAAACAAGGAAAACAGATCAGTTGTTTGTATCCTTTGCAGACAATAAATTGGGCAAAGCTGTCACAAAGGTCACTATTGCCAAATGGATCAGGGACTGTATTACTCAAGCTTATTTTTATTCTAACAAAGAGCTTACTGCCTCTGTCAAAGCTCATTCTACAAGGGCTATGGCTACTTCGATAGCATTTCATTCTAAGCTTGCTATTAGTGACATTTGTGCTGCTGCTACATGGTCTTCCCCGCACACCTTTATTTCACACTACAAATTAGATGTGTCATCTTGAGGACGAGCTTCATTTGGTTCCACAGTGCTCAGGAGTGTTTTCCAATGAGCCACCCGGGATTTAGGTGCTAGGGACGCTGCCCCATCAGTACAGAATGTAGGCGAGATAGGATCACATAACATCTTTTAGTTATGTACTCACCATAACTTTAGATGTTTGGGATCCATCTCGCCTACATTCCTAATAACCCACCCTCCTTCCCCCTTCCTTGGAGATCAGAGGATATCAGAAGGTCCGAATCCTGTTGTTTCATCTTGAAACATCTAACAATGTTATATAATCAAGTTGTGCATGTGTGCATGAATGCGGACAAACAAGATCTGGGGGATTAGTGGTGGTGCATCCTGGGATAAAGATAGCTCAGCCAATAAGAGGCCTCGCTCTATAGCATAAGCGTGCCGGGTCGGAGCCGAGGGAGAGCCCATCAGTACAGAATGTAGGCGAGATGGATCCCAAACATCTAAAGTTATGGTGAGTACATAACTAAAAGTTTCTGTCTTTGCACACAGTGCAGACTGGAGAAGTTGTTGACCGCAACTGAGCTACAAAATATAAGTATCTTGATTTTTTTTTTTGATTATTTTTACAGATTACTGTTTTTACAATTTAATATATATAAAGCACTTTGTCTATTCAGTATCTTCACAAATCCTTATCTGTTTAAAAACTTTCATTTGTCTCTCTAGTGCTTGCTGTCTGTAGGCTATTGTGTAAACTGAAACATTTCCTCTGTGTAATTATCTCTTGGCTAGTGGGGGCTGGTTCTTTTGTGTTCTTGTAAAAAAAAAAGTTTCTGTCTTTGCACACAGTGCAGACTGGAGAAGTTGTTGACCGCAACTGAGCTACAAAATATAAGTATCTTGATTTTTTTTTTATTATTTTTACAGATTACTGTTTTTACAATTTAATATATATTAAGCACTTTGTCTATTCAGTATCTTCACAAATCCTTATCTGTTTAAAAACTTTCATTTTTCTCTCTAGTGCTTGCTGTGTCTGTAGGCTGTTGTGTAAACTGAAACATTTCCTCTGTGTAATTATCTCTTGGCTAGTGGGGGCTGGTTCTTTTGTGTTCTTGTAAAAAAAAAAAGAAGTTTCTGTCTTTGCACACAGTGCAGACTGGAGAAGTTGCTGACCGCAACTGAGCTACAAAATATAAGTATCTTGATTTTTTTTTTTATTATTTTTACAGATTACTGTTTTTACAATTTAATATATATAAAGCACTTTGTCTGTTCAGTATCTTCACAAATCCTTATCTGTTTAAAAACTTTCATTTTTCTCTCTAGTGCTTGCTGTGTCTGTAGGCTGTTGTGTAAACTGAAACATTTCCTCTGTGTAATTATCTCTTGGCTGGTGGGGGCTGGTTCTTTTGTGTTCTTGTAAAAAAAAAATAAGTTTCTGTCTTTGCACACAGTGCAGACTGGAGAAGTTGTTGACCGCAACTGAGCTACAAAATATAAGTATCTTGATTTTTTTTTTGATTATTTTTACAGATTACTGTTTTTACAATTTAATATATATAAAGCACTTTGTCTATTCAGTATCTTCACAAATCCTTATCTGTTTAAAAACTTTCATTTGTCTCTCTAGTGCTTGCTGTCTGTAGGGTATTGTGTAAACTGAAACATTTCCTCTGTGTAATTATCTCTTGGCTAGGGGGGCTGGTTCTTTTGTGTTCTTGTAAAAAAAAAAAAAAAAAAGAAGATTCTGTCTTTGCACACAGTGCAGACTGGATAAGTTGTTGACCGCAACTGAGCTACAAAATATAAGTATCTTGATTTTTTTTTTATTATTTTTACAGATTACTGTTTTTACAATTTAATATATATAAAGCACTTTGTCTATTCAGTATCTTCACAAATCCTTATCTGTTTAAAAACTTTCATTTGTCTCTCTAGTGCTTGCTGTCTTTAGGCTATTTTGTCCCACCCTCCCTCCCTGTTGGTGTCTTGCTCTTATACTTGGTGGCTTTGCAGTTGCCCGCCCCTACTGTGACACACCTCCCAGTCTAGTGTCATTAGCTCATTCTGCTTAAGACAGAGAGAACATTTGATAAGGCCTTCTGTTCCTCCTTTTTCCTGTTCCTCATTTTACCTGTAGGCTAACGCACGCAAGCGCGCTAGCCTTTTAAAAGCATTTATAGCATTTACTGTCTGGTTTTCCTCTGTTTCCTGCAAAAAAGAAAAAAAAAAAAAAAAAATCTTGTTTTCCCGCCTTACTGAACTAGAATAGTCCAGTCTTCAGAGTTTGCTGATCTCGGGGCTTTGTCTTGGTTCCTGTGCTATTCCATATCCTTATTTGGATAAAAGGAAGTGTCTTTGTTCACCAGTGGGAGTGGGGAGCACTGAGCGGCCTATTTGTCCCTAGAGGAGTGGTTCCAGCCAGAAACTTGTAGTCTATTGGCCATTTTGGGTCAATTCCTAGCTCTTTTCAACCACTGTAATAAAGCCGCTTTAGCTTTTAGCTTGTATTCAACTCAGCACAGCTCCTCGTGGTGTCCTGCAGAGTTCTACAAGCAGCAGAGAGCAAAAGAGTGACTTTTTCCTGATTTAAGTATTTTTTTCTGGCTTTTTGATTATTTACTGCTTAGCGACTGCATTTTCGCCTGTTTATACAGCTCTGCATTCTATTTCAACTGTTTTTGTGTTGATTAACTGTTTTGCACTTTTAAAAAGTTATTTGTTGCTTAATTTTACCTGTAGGCTAACACACTCAAGTGCGCTAGCCGTTTAGAAGCATTTATAGCATTTACTGTCTGTTTTTCCTCTGTTTTCTGCAAAAAAAAAAAAAAAATCTTGTTTTCCAGCCTTCAGAGTTTGCTGATCTCTGGGCTTTGGCTTGGTTCCTGTGCTATTCCATATCCTTATTTGGATAAAGGGAAGCTTCTTTGTTCACCAGTGGGAGTGGGGAGCACTGAGCAGCCTATTTGTCCCTAGAGCAGTGGTTCCAGCCAGAAACTTGTAGTCTATTTTGGGTCAATTCCTAGCTCTTTTCAACCCCCTGCTATAAAGCCCGCTTTAGCGCGCTTTGCGTGATTTAGCGCGGAGTTGCCCATAGAGCACCATCGGGCAGCGCCGGTTAAACAAGGTTAAACTATTTCTGGCTCCGTAAAGTCTGCTCTTCAATTTTTCCCTTAGAACTTCTCTACTTGCAATCTAAACAGTCTATTCTCTATCTCAAAAGCTCAGCACTTGCTCCTAAAGCATTTTTATATAGGTAAAGTACTTGTATACTAAACAAAGTACTACATTAGCCTAGAATCCCCTTGGGTACCCATTTCCCTATAGGTCCCTTCTGACTCAGTTACACAGCAAACTTTTTCACTTTTTCTAGCATGTCAAAGGGTCAGTTGCTAGCGTCCTCTCCTGTTCAGCTGGTGAATCTGGGCATCTTGAGGCAATGTTACAATTGCCTCATGTACACAGACAACCCACTCCTTCTACCACAAAACACAAATACATGTGAGAGATGCAACTATATAGCCAAACTGGAGGCTGAGCTCTCTCAACTCAGGACTGGCAAGACCAGACAGGAGGAGAAGGAAACCACGCACACCACAAACCCAGTTTCACATAGAACTATCACAACTGCAAAACAAACACATAAACACACAAAGGCATACTCGGAGGCACTGATCAAAAATCTACCAAAACTACAGAGGCCTCCAAAGCAGACACCCAAGCAACTGCCACCTCAAGACATAAGACATGCAACACATAGTTCTCAAAGTCAGTGTGCTAAACAGTCACAGCCCTTAAGGCCAAACACAATGCCAGACACACTTGTTATAGGTGACTCCATAGTCAGACACACTGACGTCCCACTCACCAGACTGAACAAGGAAAAGATCACAGTAAGCTACCTGTCAGGCGCTAGAATCCGCCACATAACACAAGCACTCAGGTCACTCCACAGCAAGTACAAGTATGACTCAGTCATTGTCCATGCCGGTGTGAACGACCTGAGACGTACCTCCCTGGACTATATGAAAAGAGACATAGAGGAGCTCTCAGATTATGTAGCCCAGGCCGGTATGACCCTGACCCTGAGCAGTATCCTACCCTCACCAAGAATGATGCCACAATAGAGACAAAATGATCAGCTTTAATAATTGGCTTAATTACTGGTGTCATTCTAAGGGGATCCAATGTCTGTCTGCCTGGGATGACATGCTTGACAAGCCACGCTGCTTCGCAAGGGACGGCTTGCACCTGTCACCCCTGGGCTTCCGGATTTTTTAGGCAAGGCTCAAATGATAAACCTACCGCCCTAGAAAACAAAAATGGAGAAAAACTAAGGGTAATACTGCTCAATGCCAGAAGTCTAAACCTCAAGATCCGCGCCCTCGAAGCCCTCCTCAGTATGGAGAACATCGATGTCTGTGCTGTGACTGAAACCTGGTTCAAGGCTCCTGAGAGCACCCCAGCACTATCAGGTTATACCTCATATCATGCGTTCCGGCCCCAAAATCCGGACCGAACCACAAAAGGAGGGGGAGTATCCATATTCATAAAGGATACCCACACCTCCAGGTTAGTGGCAACGCACGAAGCATCGGATACCATCCAGGTGCAAAAACTGCCCTACAGTTTGTAACATGCTACAGACCACCTTCTCAAACTCAGGAAACCCACACAGCCTTCCTGAAGACAGTGGAGAGTATGAATGTCTCTCCAAACACCATCATATTGGGTGACTTCAACTACCCAAACATAGACTGGGAACATTACTCAAGCCCCAACACCCTAGCCCAAAGGTTCCTGGAGTTCATAATCTCAAATGCTATGGAACAACTAGTCACCATTCCCACAAGAGGAGAAAATATACTAGACCTGATCATCACAAACATGGGGACAAAATTCTCTACACCGGAAGTATATCCCTCATTGGTGAGATCAGACCATAAATTAATCTCACTGGAGATCCACATCCCGCCCCCACCCCCAGCAAAAAAGACCACAGTGAAGAACTTCTCAAAAGCAAACTTCACACTTCTTAAGACTGGAGTGGTACCCTTCAAGGCCCCGAGCCAGTGGAAACCACAACCCACGCTGCTGAAACCCTTACAAATGCCTTCTACGAGCACCTCCAGGAATGTATGGATCAAGCAATCCCTAATAAAATTAAGACCCTTTCCACCAAAGGCAGGCGCCCGGTCTGGTGGACCCCAGCCATAAACAAACTCTACAACAAGAGGAGAAAGCTACTACATGACAGAGCAAAATCCCTAAAAGGGAAGGCATCTCTGATCAATACTAGCAAAAAACTACGATCACTCATAAAATCATCCAAGGCCAACTTTGAGAGAAAAATCGCTAATGACACAAAAGACAATCATAAGGCCTTCTTTAGCTATGTTAGAAACCTGGGTGGAAACTCCCAGATATGCTCAGAATTAATCCAAAATGATAAAAAAATCACTGAACCCACAAACATTGCCAACATACTGGCAGACAGGTTCAGTGCATATGTCTCCCCTCCCTCCCCCCGGTTCAGTGCAAATGTCTCCCCTCCCTCCCCCCCAAAAGGAGAAATATCTATCCCACCAGAGTCTAGCCTCCCAAACATCTCAGATGCCCAGGTGAGAGCTGCTCTCTCTAAAGCAAAAAACACAGCATCAATGGGACCGGACGGTGTCCCCGGCTGTGTGCTACACGAACTCAATGAGGAACTAAACCCACACATAAGGCTGCTGTTTAATCTTAGCCTTACTACAGGATACGTACCCAAAGAATGGCAGACGGCAACTGTGGTCCCACTCCACAAAGGCGGTGCTTCTACGGACCCTGGAAATTACCGCCCCATAAGCTTGACGAGCCTTGTCTGCAAAGCTATGGAGAGGATCATAATGGAACTCATAAATAAAGACATTGGGGACCTACAGACACTGGATCCTACCCAATTTGGCTTTGTCAAGGGCAGATCCTGCCTCTTGAACTTGGTCGACTTTTTGAAACAGTCACTAAGGCCATTGATGAGGGTAAGGCAGTTCACACAGCCTACCTTGACCTAGCAAAAGCGTTCGACACAATACCCCACTCGGGCATCATAGAAAAGCTCACCAGCTTAGATGTAAACCCATATGTCACAAGATGGGTTGCAAACTGGCTCAAGGACAGAACACACAGGGTTAGAGTTGCTGGTGCCATGTCAGACTCTAAGCCGGTCACGGCGGTGTCCCACAGGGCTCAGTCCTGGGCCCCTCTTGTTCGGCATTTATTTTTCCGAAGTGCAGGCAAACATAGGGGGATTGTGGCTGACAAAATTTGCAGATGATTGCAAACTGGGCACCATAATTGACACTCCATCAGACACAGACATCCTCCAGAGAGGTCTCATAGAAATGGATAACTGGTGCCAGAGCCATGGCCTTAAGCTAAATGCCAAAAAATGTATAGTCATACCCTTTGGGAAAAACAAGGTAACCCCTAATTACCACATAGGTTGTAATCCATTAAACACGGAAGAAGTTATCAGGGACCTGGGGACCCAAGTTGACAGTAACCTCTCTTTTGACACTCACATTGCCAAAGTGGTTAGGAAGACCTTCTACATTGCCCACCTGATCATGAAGGGATTCACATCCAGATCAGGAGAGGTCATTGTACCCCTGTACTCTTCACTTATCAGATAAATGATTGAGTACAACGCCCCATTTGGAATGTACCTTACCCGACACCTGCAGCAGTTGGAAAGACCCCAAAAGTTCCTCACCAAAAGGATAAAGGGGCTCAAACATATGTCATACGATGCCCGACTGAAGAAACTCCAGCTCTATTCAGTCGCATACCATCTGCTCAGAGGTGATCTGTGCCTGACATACAAGGCCATGTCCAACCCGGAATTAATGGACATGCTCCACCTCAAAAAATCCAAATCCACCAGAGCCACGAGAGCAAGAGACTTAAACCTCAACACGGATATAAATAGGACGTGCTGGAGGGACAGATTCATCACCCAGAGACTCCCTGCACTATGGAACAGAATCCCAGTCCATGTGAGGCAGAGCCCCTCACTGACTCTGTTCAAGAGAAATCTTGACGAGTGGATGGGAGATCGTAGGTTTACCCCGGGAATCATCTCTGTATCACTGCTGGACAGAGGCACAGCAAACTAATGGATATGGTATTCTCATCCTAAGGGGTGGTGAAAGCCACACACACTCTGGCTAGGCTTATAAATGCCCTAGGGCAGATAGCCTAGTATGAACCTATGAACCTATGTGAGATTCAGTGACAGGTCCTAATTTGCAATCATTTGCAAATTTAGTCAGCCAGAGACCACTGGCATTGGCCTTGATTTCTGAGAAGTAAATGCCAAAAAGGAGTGGTCCAAGGACTGTTCCCTGAGGGACTCCACTTGTGACTGTCCTTTTTATAAAGGTGGACTCCTCAGTTCTAACTTCCTGGGTCCTGTCTATCCACCGGGTGACATACGGGTTTGTACCTAACCTCTTGAGTTTGTCAACAATGCCCAAGTGGGGTATTCTGTCAAATGCTTTGGCCAGGTCAAGGTAGGCAGTGTGAACAATTTTGCCCTCATCCATTGCTTTGGTGACCTTCTCAAAGAAGTCCACCAGGTTGAGTAGACATGATTTGCCCTTGATGAAACCAAACTGGGTTGGGTTCAGTGTCTGGAGGTTTACTATATCTCTGCTGATCATCTCCATGATAACTTTATCCATATAAGACTAGTGAGACTTATGGGTCTGTAGTTTCCAAGGTCTGTAGATGGTCCACCTTTGTGCAGAGGGATGACTGTTGCCTTTCTCCATTCATGAGGCATGAAACCTGTTTGGAGACTATAGTTAAATAGTAAGGCTCTGATAGGTCGTTTCATGCTATTTAGAAGGCATCCTGGGATATTGTCTGGGCCCATTGATGCAGTGTTCTTGGTCTTAGAGGGAGCATTAACGACCCATTCCCTTGTAATAGTAGGGGGAATTGTATTTGATGATATTTCCTGACGGAAGGTTGAGGGGGGAGAGAGGAGTAAAGTTGGAGGTGAATTTATCAACAAGGATGGTTGCTATGTCATCTGACTCAGTATAGGTGGTTCCATTTACAATGAGCTTTGCACACAATTGCGTATTGCCTTTGAGGTTGCGGACATAGCTAAAGAATGCTTTGCGGTTATCCTTGGCCTGGGAGGCCAAACTTGCCTCAAATTTGGCTTTAGTATATTGTATTTGTCCTCTGAGTTTGTTTAGTTTGATGAGAGTGCTTTTATCCTGCTGGGTGCTGCACCTCCTAATTTTTGCCATGATTTTCTTCCTTCTGTCATGCAGCCTATTGATTTTGTGATTCCAGCAGGATGGCTTTTTTTTTTTTTGAGAGTTCTGTACTTCCTCGTGGTGGGTACAGCTACCTCTTTGCAGCTATTAACATGCTTGTACAGGGTTTCTTTGAAGAGTTCTGCATAGGCAGCAGTGTTCTCAAGGTTTATGAAAAAAGAAGGGGGACCAGTGTTGTCTGGGTCAAAAGGGAATTACCAACAACAAGGTTTAGAATAGGATCCAAAGCTGCTCCTTGGCTTTCTAAAGAAACCAAGCAAACAGTGCTATTAAGGAACAAACTATGGACAAAATGGAGAACTACTAAAAACCCAACTGACCATCAAAGCTTCAAACACCTTAGAAATGCTACAAAAAAACTCACCCTTCTTGATAAAAAAAAATTTTACCTCCAATATCAAGAAAATCAAAATCATAACCCCAAAAAATTCTGGTTAGGAATCAATAAACTGCTCCATCCAGGAAATTCCAAACCACCTACTCCAGCTAACTTAGCTCAGACCCCACCTAACATAATAGCCAATACATTCAACAACTTTTTTTCTGAAACAGTCACCTCTCTAGCAAGTACCTTGGTTCCCCCCACATCCCTTCAAAATACCTCTCCTCATAACAACACCCCCACTCTAAAATTTAGTACAGTCTCCACAACCTATATTCATAAGCTACTTTCAAAACTTAAACCATGTACTCCTTCAGCCGACCAACTACCAGCTGAATATCTGCAGCTAGCAGCAGAAGTACTAGCATACCCAGTCTCCATCTTAATTAACAGAACAATAACCGAATCTACTATTCCTTCTCCCTGGAAAGTCTCCCATATCATTCCACTGCATAAAGGAGGAAACACTAATGAACTTTCTAATTTCCGTCCTTATAGCCTTACTATCACCACTATCTAAAATTATGGAACGTTGTATACACCATCAACTATTAAATCATCTTCTACATAATAGCCTACTGGCAGACTCCCAATATGGTTTTAGACCTTTCCATAGCACTTCCACTGCTCTTCTCTCCTTTACAGACTCTATCAGCAAAAATCGCAATAACAACCTATTCTCGTCTGATTTATTTCTCAACCTCTGTAAAGCCTTTGATATGGTGAACCATCACCTTCTGCTAGACACTTTGAAATCCCTTTCCCTTGACTCTTTGGCATTGCGCTGGTTTAACTCATATTTGAAAGACAGGAAACAAGTAGTCCTTTGGGACAGCCATTTATCCTCTCAACTCCCAGTCACTATCGGGGTCCCCCAAGGATCCATCTTGGGTCCCCTTCTCTTCTCCATATTTATAAATAACCTGTCTACTTCACTCCCAGCATCCTCATTCATTCAGTATGCAGATGATTCAACACTCATCTGTTCTGCTGTATCTCCAGCTGAACTTCATTCTTCCACCCAAAAAGTCTTTACAGCAGCAGAAAACTGGTTCCAACATATCTGTCTCCTCCTTAATCCCAAAAAAAAAAACAAATTATTACTTTTTTCTCCAACCCTCAAATCTGCCCCTTCTCCTTTTCTATTCTCTCTGACAATGGCACTATCATTACACCTGATTGTTCCACTAAACTTCTAGGTTTTACAATAGATAATCAACTAAACTTTGATTCCCACATTGACCTAACCATCAAAGCTGTCAATAAAAAGATAGATGCCCTCTATAGACTTAAGCCCTCTTTTACAGCAACTACCAGGGTGTCTCTAGCACAAACTCATCTCATCTCTATATGCCTCTCCATCCTTTATCAACCTATCAAAATCTAACCTTCAGAAACTTGCCACATCCTACCACAGCATTGCCAGGTTTGCCACAGGTTCCCAATTTCGTACCCATCATTGTGTTAATCTCAAAAAACTTGGCTGGCTTGAACTTCAAAATCTTATTCTTCTACATCAGTTAGTTACCACCCATAAAATTCTCCATTACCCTACTAATACACCCATACTTAACAACCTTGTTACCCCTTACAGGAATCTTACTTCCCTCCGTTCAGCTAACCAACTGCTAGTAGCAACTCTCAAATCTTACAATAAATCTGGTGACTCCTTGTTCACAAATGTTGTTGGCTCATACTGGAATAAACTTCCTACGGAACGGACTACTTTAGGCTCATCACAACTTTTCAAGAAACAATTAAAGAACCATTTCAAATCGCACTAGCTTTGCCCTTGCTCAAATCCTGACTGGACCACAGCATCCAACTTTCATTATAGTTTCTCTCCATTACCTGTTGTTATACATCCATCTCTTCTACTTGTCTCTCTCACTAGTACTACTCCTCCTCTGTAGCTTACCTAGCATCCACTTGGATATTACTATTCCTATAATATCACGTTCTCTTTACACTAGATATATTACTGCAACCTGTCATCTCATCTATTATTTAAACCTGTATGTTGCTTCCTGCTGTGCAAATCTGGTTCTTAAAACTATTGCCCGGCACAAATGTTTATCATAATTGTTAATTCTGCAAATATTGTATAAACTCTATTGTTTGTTATTATTTTTTTGTTATTTACAATTCCTGTTTCTGCAAAGAATATGGGATTAACGATCCTAGCATTATTTTTTTATCTGTTAAATTGCTGCTGTACTGTCACTATGCTACGTTGGAGTAGTTTTTTTTTTTTCTTTAGATTTTTATATTTGTCTCTTACTGTGCTGTTTTTTTATGTTTATTTACTAGTATATATAGTGGAGCTTTTCTTCTCGGGCCTCTGCTGAAAATGGACATATATCCAGCCAGACTAGCCCGGTCAACAAATGTAAAATAAATAAAATAAAAATAGGGGCTTGACATTTTGCCAGGTTCTCAATTAATAGCAGGAGGTTAGCCTTAGAATAGTTCCTGAATATTCCTGGTTTAGCTGGGGGTCCAGGTTTTATTTTTACTTCAAAGGAGACCGTTTTGTGGTCTGACTGTACCAAGGAAGGCATTATAGTAGGGGGTGTGCAGCACTCTCCCATATTAGTGAGGACCAGATCCAGTATGGTTGCAGACCTGGTTGGTGTATTGACTATCTGGTCCAGGGAGTACTGTCTGGCCCAGGGAGTTGTTGGTAATTCCCTTTTGACCCAGACAACACTGGTCCCCCTTCTTTTTTCATCTGGTGAGGGGCAATCAGCACAAGTTATTACACTGAGTGTGTCTTCTCACACAAGACAAGGGATCTTTTATCCATCCTCACCTGTCCACTCTCCAAATGAAACTGTGGGTAGTAGGGTTCTGATCTGGTTTCAGCATCTCTTTTCAAACCATGTGCTTTGGGTTCAAGGACCCCTACTTCCAAAACAAATCATATATATCTAAACAGAAGAAACAAATTCTGTTTGGTGCCTCTTTTGCTATCAGGATCCCTTCTTAGTAGGGGCTTCTCTGGTTCTCTCTTATTTGTGTGATCTGCTGATCTAAACAGAAGAAACAAATTCTGTTCGGTGCCTCTTTTGCTATCAGGATCCCTTCTTAGTAGGGGCTTCTCTGGTTCTCTCTTATTTGTGTGATCTGCTCCACGCTGGCATGGCATTCTTAAAGGTATCTTTCATATCAGGCACCAGTGGAAACCTTTTCCTTTTAGGGACCTCAGTTTTGTTCTTGAATAATGGACTCAGGCTCCTTTAGAACCTGCTAATTCAGTTTCCTTGCAGCTTTGTACTTGGAGGACTGTTTTGCTGTTAGCCCTTACTTCGGTTAAGACAGTGTCTTAAATTCAGGCTCTTATGGCCCGTTTCTCCTTTTTCATTTTTTGCAGAGACAGGGTGTCTCTTCCTGCTAATCCCTTTTCTGCCTAAGGTGGTTAACGAGTTGTGCCTTAATCTATTCAGCTTCCATCCTTTTTTCTTTCTCCACTGTCCGCCAGTGAGAAGGTTCTCCAAGTATTGGACTTGCATAGACAGCTGAGATATTATTTGGTAAAACAAAGGCTATTTGCAAATCTTTTCATCCCAGAATTTTGGGTTCAGCTATTTCCAAGCAAACCATCTCCTCCTGAATTTCTGAAACAATTTTCTTTTGTTGTTCCGTTCATGGCAAATGTCCTCCTTTGTCTGTAAAGGCACATTCTACTAGGATGGTTACTTTTTCTGGTGCCTTTTTCAAGAGTTTAGGCACCAATTCCATTGTTGAAGCTGCTATGTATTCTTCTGTTCGTATTTTTACTAAGCATTACAAACTGGATGTTGTTTCCTGAGCCAGGGCAGGTTTTGCCAGGGCAATTCTGCATGAGTTTGTTCAGGGCTCTTCTGTGCCTTTCTCCTCCCAATCTTCTTCTTAGCTGTTGTACTCGCCCTTCAGTGAAGAATACTGCAACAGTGATATGGAAAGATATAGTACAGTTGTGTAAAATCTTACCATAACAGTAGATATCCTTCTGTTCACTGTTGCAATGATCGGTCCCTCCCTCCCCTCTCTGTTATGTCTCTCTTGTCTCTGTCTTTTGTTACCCTCCTGGCTTGAGGGGCTTTCATCTCCTTTCCCTTCTGAACTTTTTTCTGCTGGGTTTTGTTCATCCTGGGGTGATTTAATTTTGAGTGTTTGCATACGTCACCTTTATACCCTATACAGGGAGCATACGTGAGATGTACAGTGCCTGTAAAATCTAAAAGCTTTGATATATGGGCTGGATATAGGGTTATCCTTGGCAGAAGATCCCTTCAGTGAAGAATACTGCATCAGTGAAGTGGTCATCTACTGTTGTTAAGATTTTACACGACTATATTCTCCGAAGGAATAAGAGAACAAGTAGGGTTGGATCTTTTATAGCATGAAAGGCTAGACATAGATCTCCAAGGAGGAGTCTGTAAGAGACTGAGTACAGAGAAAAGGCTGCCAGTCTGTCTTGATAACTAAGGTCTTTGGGTCCACTGATCTTTTTAGTTATGTATGTGAGGTTTCTCAAGTTCTGTGATATGATGAGATAAATATATGCCAAAAGGTGCATGATATTCAATATTGGGTCTGATAAGATATGAGTAAAGGAGAATTAAGACTTCTTGGATCTAGTGGAGATGCCTTTGGAAATTAGATTGTCCAGATAAAAGGCTTTTTGGAACTACTGTGGAGACATGATGGTCAAATGATAAGGAATTATCAGTAAAAGTACCCAGATCCTGTACAGCATAATCTGATTAACACCCAATTTACAGTCATCTGCAAACTTATGTAACCATAGGCCTGAAGTGCTTACCTGAATGTCTTAGAAATATATGCCGAAGAGGAAAGTGCCCCAAAACCGAGCCCTGTGGTACACCACTGGGAACTGTTTTGCTTTTAGAAGTGGCACCTGCTACCCTAATCACATGGGTTCTGTCAGATAACCAGTTAGATATCCATCACACAATAGAAGGATTTATATTCAGATTTACAAGTATATCCATAATCTTGGCATGTGGAATAGTGTCAAAGGCCTTGGCCAGGTCTAGATATGCTGTATGCATTTCATAACCACTATCCACTGCCTCAGTTACTTTTTTTAAATAAATCAGTGAGGTTAAAGAGGCAGGACCTTCCTTTAATAAAGCCAAATTGATGAGGGTTCAGGGTTGAGATTTTCAATGTCCAGATTAACGAAGTCTGAGATAATGCATTCCAAATCTTTACATACAAAGCTGGTGAGACCAATGGTTGTGTAGTTGCCATAGTCAGTGATTGGGCTGCCATTGTGTAATGACATTGCAGTAGCTGTTTTTTCAGGAATGTAATCAGTGGAGAGGCTTAAATTAAAGAGTTGATGTAGGGGTTCAGAAAGGCCATATTTGGCACTGATAATAAGGCAACCTGGTATGTTTCATAGTTTAGTACTAGGCTATCTGCCCTGAGGCATTTGCAAGCCTAGCCCTAGAGATGTGGCTTTCGCCACCCCATGTAGTGGTACTAAAGTGTATAGAATAAATTTAGAATACTGTGCCTTTGTCTAGTAGTGACACATTGAAGACCCCGAAAACAGAAGCACCACGATGAATGCAGCAATAAGAGGCAAATTCAATGTGAATGGAAAATACAAATGAAGCAAATAGCGTAGTAAAATTTATTTCTCCGCTTTCGTCGAAAGACTTCATCATCTGATGAAGTCTTTCGACGAAAGCGGAGAATTAAATTTTACTACGCTATTTGCTTCATTTGTATCTTCCATTCACATTGAATTTGCCTCCTATTGCTGCATTCATCGTGGTGCTTTTGTTTTCTTGGTTTGGTTTTGGCATTTTGGTCGAATTACATTGAAGACCCCCTTACTTATTAAAATTAGTTTACTGTGCCTCTGTTAAGTAGCGATACAGGGGTGACCCCTGGGGTAAACCTACGATCTCCCATCCACTCGTCAAGATTGCTCTTGAAGAGAGTCCGTGAGGGGCTTTGCCTAACATGGACTGGGATTGTGTTCCAGAGTATGGGAAGCCTCTGAGTTATGAATCTGTCCCTCCAGCATGTTCTATTCATGTTTGTACTGAGGTTTAAATCTTTGGCTCTCGTGTTTCTTATGGATTTTGATTATTTGAGGTGGAGCATGTCCATCAATTCCTGGTTGGACATGGCCTTGTATGTCAGGCACAGATCACCTCTGAGCAGGCGGTATGCTACTGAATAGAGCTGGAGTTTCTTTAGCCTGGCAGCATATGACATATGTTGGAAACACTTGATCCTCTTGGTGAGGTACTTCTGGGGTCTCTCCAGCTGTTGTATGTGCCAGGTGAGGTACACACCAAATGGGGCATTGTACTCAATCATGGGCCTGATAAGGGAGGAGTACAGGGGCACGATGACCTCCTTTGATCTGGATGTGAACCCCTTCATGATAAGATGGGCAAGGTAGAAAGTCTTTCTAACCACTTTGGCAACGTGTGTGTCAAATGAGAGGTCACTATTAACTTGGGTCCCCAGGTCTCTGATTACTTTTTCGGCACTCAATGGGTTACTGTCTATGTGATAATTTGTGGGTATTTTGTTTTTCCCAAAGGGCATGACTATACATTTCTTGGCATTCAGTTTAAGGCCGTGATTCCGGCACCAGTTGTCTGTTTCGGTGAGGCCTTTCTGTAGGATGTATGTGTCAGCTGGTGTATCGACTATGGCGCCTAGTTTGCAGTCATCTGCGAACTTTGTCAGCCACAACGCTCCCATGTTTGCTTTCACATCTGAGAAGTAAATGCCGAACAAGAGGGGTCCCAGGACAGAGCCCTGTGGGACACCACTTGTGACTGGCTTTGAGTCTGACATGGCTCCCGCAATCTTGACTTTATGGGTTCTGTTCTTTAGCCAGTTTGCAACCCATCTTGTGACATATGGATTTACTTTTAAGCTGTTTAGTTTTTCTATGATCCCAGAGTGGGGTATTGTGTCGAAGGCTTTAGCCAAGTCCAGGTAGGCTGTATGGACTGCCTTGCCCTCATCAATGGCTCTAGTGACTGTTTCGAAAAAGTCAACCAGGTTCAAAAGGCAGGATCTGCCTTTTACAAAGCCGAACTGGGTGGGATCAAGTGTCTGTAGGTCCTCAATGTCATTGTTTATGAGTTCCATAATAATTCTTTCCATAGCTTTGCAAACCAGGCTGGTCAAGCTTATGGTGCGGTAGTTCCCAGGGTCTGTAGTGGAGCCTCCCTTGTGGAGTGGGACCACTGTTGCTCTACGCCGGTGTTCGGGTACATATCCTGTAGTAAGGCTAAGGTTAAATAACATTTTATATATGCGGGTTTAGCTTCTCTTGGAGTTCACGTATCACGCAGCCGGGTATACCATCAGGTCCCATAGATGCTGTGTTTTTTGCTTTGCTGAGAGCGGTTCTCACCTGGACATCAGAGATGAAAGGGAGGTTACATTCAGCTGGGATGAGTATTTCTTCTTTTGGAGGTGAGGGAGGGGAGAAATTAGCACTGAACCTATCTGCCAGAATGTTGGCAATATCTGTGGGTTCGGTAAATTTTTTGTAGTTGTGTACGTTGTCAGGTCCCACAGATTAAGTATTCCTATTTTTTAAAAGGCCTGAGAGAACTTGGTCCATAGTATTTAAAAGAGATGGCTGAGATTGTGGAACTTGTAGGATAGCTATAACTGTGGATGGAGTAAAGTTTGCACTAAATTTGTTAGCTAGGATATTAGATATTGCCTTTGTGTCAGAGAGTGTAGCATTCTTGTGAATCATCTCTGAACACTGTTGTGTTTTAGTTCTTCACTTCCTGACATAGTTAAATATTTGCAGTTATTTTTGGTTTTAGTGGCTATTTTAAAAACATCTTCATCTTTAAGCTTCCTGATGGTTCCCTTAAGCTATTTGTTTGCTTAAGTGTGCTATTAAAGTAGGTAAAATGAGACCTCTTATAAGCATAAAGCAGTTTCCTTCTCTTGCTACTATCACTTATTTATACAGGTATTTCCCACTGGGGTTTACTTTTAAACTTACTGTCATAATGGTTGTGGATTGGGACTGCCACATCAATGCAACAATTTAAGTGGGAGTACAAGTCTGAGGCATAGGTAGCAACTTCAGCAACAGTATCTTTCAGAGGAGAATTATAGCAGAATTTGTCATCGAGTGATTAAAGATTTACTTTTGAGACATCCCTAAACGCAGAGCTGTTTATAGGGGAAATATCACCAGTTTTAAAAAAAGAGGTAACTAAATTGTAGTCTGCTTTAATAAACCATGATGATACACATATGGAACTGTGCAGGAAGTGACCTCATCTTTGTGAGGATTAGATCCAGGATATTGGGGCCCCTAGTAGGATGGTTATTTGTGGAAGAAAGTTAGCATTTATAATTTCAAAGCAGCACTAGGCATGACAACCACTGGCAGTTTAGGCCAGCCAGTTTATTGATGGATATTTGAAATCCCCCAGTAGAAAAGTCTCTGTGGCAATTAGTATTATTTAGGGTGATTTGGAATTCTAGTAGTTCACATGTGGTGTCTCAAGGAATCTGTTTTGAGGTGATGATATCCATAACAAATACTGATGTTTACCTACAATTGCCAGTGAATTTGAAGACATAATAGACATTATACCCAGGAACAGAGGGAGAGCTTCCATTTCTCTGAAAAATTATACATGTATAAATGTGCTCAATTTGCAGAAATGCTTCAAGTTTGACTTTTTTGTCAAGACACTTGGCATTGAGTAGAGCCACATTAATGTGTTCCAAGTTAGAACTTATTATGTTGGAATGTTCATCAAATGGACTGTGCCTAAAATGGCACTATTGGGACAACAAAAACTTTAGCAAAACCCTTGGTAAGAGAGGTGAAGGCCATCCCTGGCAAAGCAAGACGACTAGTCAGCCATCTAATTCCAAGCTGGCATATACTGAATCTCCCTTGAATGACACTAACTGCATAGCCCATTATTAAAGACAATTATCTTGTCTTTGAATGTTGTAATCATTCTGGGTGATTGCAAAATACCACTCCAGACACATGCACAGCAAGCTGAAATGGGTCTATATCAGAAGAGGGAAAGCTGAAAACAGCAAACGCTCTTATATTGAACTTAAAAAAAAAAAAAAAAAACGAAACCACACAATGTTGAATGTACGGAACAGCGATTTTTTTTTTCCCCAGGGAAAAAAAACACTGCTCAAAAAAAAAAAATGTACAGACAAAATATAGTGGGGGGCTTTTCCCCCACCCCCAACTTAAATATACCAACTCCAAGATCGCACCACAGTGGAGGAAACAGCAAAGTCCCGAGAATGGCCCAACGACTTTTTTTTCTTGGGGAAAAAATCGCTGTTCTGGCTGTTCGACATTATGTGGTTTCATTTTTAAGTTCGATATAAGAGCATTCACTGTTTTCAGCTTTCGCTCTTGTGATATAGACCCAGCTGAAACGTATCCTTCTACATGTCCTTCTGGGTAGAGTGTCAGAGGTCATTCATGCCATATGGACCACTATCAGGTCATAATCATATTTATCTAGATCGAGAGGTCTAAGACTGATGGTTACATACCAGATCCTAGATCCAGAAAGACAGCTAGGTGTCACCCTGTTCTTTTCCAACCTGATGCGCATGGTGTCTGTATGCCTTAAGAAAGAGACATCTGTTATTAAAACATTACCATGGTTTGATGCAGTCTGTGTTGGCCATAACGGTTTGGATTCTACACCCCCTATGACTCTTAGAGGTACGTGTCTTAGGTGTGGGGGTGAAAGTGGATGTGTTGCTGTGTATACTAATATCTGAGGTTTCTTAGTCTTTAGCTTGGGAGGTTTTAGGCACTGGTCTCTTAACAACCTCAGCATAAGTTGGTTTAGTGGAATGCTGTGTGCTCTGTGTGTATATATGTTGTGCTTACAGAATGTGTTCTGAGCTGAGAATGTACTTTCCAAGTTAAGTAAATACTTGCATTTCTCACATACTGAATCTTTGTGAGGTAACAATGAAGAGTTTTTGGTAAGCATAAGGCAGTTACTACACAGTCTCAAAGTACCTAATGCTATCAGGCTGGATACAGAAGGGGAAATAGCTGACTGAGATTCCATACTGTACACTACAGATGAAGGGGTTATAGAAAAGGTTAAGAAGAAGATAGCAGATTGGGCTAGAAAAAGATAATAAAACTAGGATATGGCTAAAGGATAAAAGAATGAGCTTTGACTTTTGCTTCTAAGCTTTCTTGGGAAGCAAGCAGCAGTTTTGGCTTGACCAGTGAACAGACTACTAGTCCCTCAATCACACCTTCTTCCAGCCACACACACACATGCACAAAAAGTGGTTAAGTAGCCTTTGCCACCACAGTAGGCTAGTAATTTACTTCAGGTTACAGATGGGTGACTCAGACCACTTTTTTCTTCAGATCTGTCTGGTGTTTGTCCATACAGCCACTATGGATCCAGTGATTAGCCACCTCCTCTGCAGCTGTTGGTGTCCCCTCAGTAGGCAAGGGAGAAAGACACTTGTTGGTCACGGGCAAAGGAGTACTGAATGTATCCCTGGTTAGCCAGAATGTAGCGTCTATCCCTGACAAAGCTGTTGCTAGCAATACTGGATCTGTTTGCCATACTTTCTTTTCAAAAAGTGACAGAAAACCAAACATTTAGCTTCTCCTGTGCCAGTTACTCTGAACAGTAGTAATTTATTAGGCTTGGCACAGGCTCTTGATACTTTTTGTAAGGTGGTTTCTGGTTTAAAAAAAAAGATTCCTCTATCCCTGAAGAGGTTCAAGAAGTTGAATCTCTAGGGAAATGTGACTGGATAGATGCAGTGTTTCCTCATAAGGTTTGTGACTCAGATAATTGAAGAAAGACTGTTATCTGATTCTCTCTGTTAGGGATTCTCTTTTCTCTGAGATTATTTCCATAATGAACCATTGTTTCAGTGAGAAATACTGAGGTTTCTCAGTCCCTTAGAAAATATGATTTGCTACAAGTGGAATTTCCAGAACCCTCACCCATCTCCCAGTGCTGTCAGGTTTGGAGGATATACTTGTCACAGACTGTGGTTTCCCTGACAGCCAACATGCTGCCCCTAATTAAAGCAGACGGAATGAACAAAAAGCCTTAGGCTTTCAGGTTTTTATACAGTAGTCCCAGACCTGACCCAGCAGCTATAATTTTAGTTAATGTAGCTGCTGCTAAGCATTTTGTTAATTTTAACCCTCCTCCTGATAAGGACAGCAGAGCTTTTGATAAGTTCAAGAGAAAAATGCATGCTTCTGCAACTCTGATTTTTATAATTCTGAACTGACAGGCTCAAAAGTTTATCCTAATTGTGAAAGTATGAGAAATGATTTGGCTTCATTTTCCTTTTGTGATGAAAAATGTTTGTGTAGTTTAATTTCTTTTATTTCTCAGGTCACTACTCATTGATTGAAATGTGTTTGTGACTGTGTAGATACTACTTGCAGGTTTGCTGCCACTGATACTGGGTAAGGAAGTTTGCCTGTCTGCATTCTCAGGACCTCCCTAGTGATGTCAAAAATTACATTTTGAATTCTCCATAGGACAGAAATGTAGTTTTTGTATCCTGTACGGCAGAGGTTATCAAAAAGTGCGATATGAGAAAGAAGCTGATTTAGGGAATTTCTCAGATTTTTTTTTAGCCCTCTTTCTCTAAATTTTCCTAAGTTTTTTTTCTGCTCCCTTGTCAAAATTTGTTAAGAAACAAAAACAGCCTCAGCAGAATGTTGGTAAGCAGACATTTAAAAGGCAATGGCAGGAAGGTTCCAAAAAGAAAGCAGGACCCCCCCCCCCATCCAGAAAAAAGAACAGACAAGTCAGAATGACTGTGTAAGGGACTGTATTAACCCCACTCTGGCAGTTCCTCACCCCTTCCAGAAAGTCTTAATCTCCATCTGTTTGTTTTGCAACAAATTGTTTCAGACAAATGGGCCCTGAATGGGATCCATCAAGGACAGAAATGGCAGTGAGAGGAAATTCCTCTTTTCCAGAGGATTCCTCCACATTCACCAGACCAAACCCTTCTCTTTCTGCCTGTCTTAAATCATATGCTGCCTCATGGGTAATACAGGCTGTTCCTTTTCCTCAGCTGGGGAAAGAATTTTACTCAAGAATGTTTCTGGTGTCAAAGAAAGAAAACTCCTGGAGACCAGTCCTGGCCTTTTCTTTCCTGAATCAGTTTGTGATAGTGCCCAAGTTTAAAATGCTTTCACTTCACAATGTGTTACCCCTTCTTCCTCATTTGACTTTTCTAGTGACCTTAGATTTAAAAGATACATATCATCACACTCCAATTCATCCAGAATGTTTCTTAAGGTTTTGTGTGTCAGGATCACATTATCAGTTCTCTGTCTCACCCTTTGGAGTATCCACTATTTCAAGGGTGTTCACAAAGTGCCTTGCTCAAGTTAATAGCTTATTGCAAGCTTCAGAGTATCCATATTTTTACATATTTAGACAACTTGTTTGTTTTTGTTGTCTTTTTTCAAAGTGTCAAGAATTTCTCACTTGGGTAGGAGATCTGTTACTTAGGCTGGGATTCCAAGAGAACATTCAGAAGTCTTTTGGTTCCAACTCACAGGATTTCATTTCTGGGGTGCCTACTAGACACCTCAGTACAAAGAGCTTTTCTTCCACAGTAAAAAGAGATCTATATTTACATCTGTTCCAGTGGTTTTCAATTCAGAATTATTTTTCAATAAGGGAATATCTCAGGATTTTGGGTTTCCTGACTTCCATGATTCTCATGATGCCTCTTGCAAGACTTCACATGAGAAAAATACAGTGTATCTGACATATCCCTGGCCTTAGCATCAACACTCATTGTCTTTTCAAATCCCAGGTTTGGGATTTGTGAAAAGAGAAATCACTTGGTGGAGACATCAGATTTCTCTGAATTCAGGTCTCCCATTTTTCCCTTCAGCTCAAAATCAGTCATTCACAACAGATACTTCAGATTTTGTTTGGGGAGCGTATCAATTGGAATAGAAGTGCAAGGTCTTTTGGACAAGAAACATGATGCTAGCTCTTATAAAGGTTGTAAACTCTCTTGAGTAATCTTGATCCCCCAGGACCTCTTCAAGTAGTTAGACAATACCACAGTGATGTGGTACATAAACAAGCAGGGAGGAACCAGATCTTATCCCCTACAGGAGACTAATCATATTAACATGAGATGTTTTACAGCACAGTCTCATTCTGCGCAGCAAACAAGCTGAGCAGGACCAAGGCAGACCCCCAAGAATAGAAATCAAATCATGGATTTTCCAAGATTTGATCCCTCTGTTAGGAATTCCTCAGGTGGCCTTTTTTGCTTCTTCTCTAAGCAATCACCTGGCAAAATTCTGTTTCAAGACTTCATGCAGGAGGGCAAATGCCAGTTCTTTTCCTTGAACAGGAATGTTCCTTTATGCATTTCCACCTCTTACACTGATTTCCAGGGCATTTCTGAAGATTCAGAAGGACTCCCTTCTGGCCCAAGCAGTGGGGGTTCCCCTTTCTTTTGGAATTGGCCTGTGGAAATTACCAAAAGCTTCCTCACAGACTGGATGTACTCACAACAAGATAAGAGGTCCCCAAACAACTGTAACTGACTGCCTGAATAATATAAATATATGTATGTATGTGTGTGTGTATGTGTATATTTACATATATATATATATATATATATATATATATATATATATATATATATATATAATAAATATATAGATGGATATGCACAAATGAAAAAGGTTTTCTAGTTTATTCAGGGCTTGCGTTTTTCTGGTTTTGCATTATTTGTGCAAGTTATTATCCTATGGCCTATCTTACTCTTGTATCAGAGTTCATTTGTCACCCATTTCAGCATGTCTGTGGATGGATCCCCCCTCTTTCAGTGCAATTTAATATGAAACTGTTTTTGAAAGGGGTACTACATATGAAGCCTCACAGAAAACTGGAGGCTCTTCCTTGGGATCTGAATCTTTTTTTGTTAGAGAAGCTAACAGTTTCTGCTTTTGAACCAGTTCATCCTGCTAACTTGAGGTACGTAATATGGAAAGGGTCTATATTAGAAGCTCGAATGGTTAAAAGAGTGAATGCTCTTTGATCGAGCTATAAATATATAAGGCACTAAATAGTGAAGACAGGGAACAACGACCCCCCCCCCAGGGGGGGGGGGAATCACTGGGCTGTTTTCGGGAGTTTGCCATTTCCTCCACTGTGGTGCGATCTCAGAGTTGGTATATTTAAGTAGGGGGTATCTGTTTACTTTGTCATGTTTGCATTTCAACCCCCCCCCCCCCCGGGAAAAAAATCGCTCTTCTGTGTTTTCGCCATTTAGTACCTTTGATATTTATAGCTCAGTCAAAGAGCATTCGCTCTTTTAACCGTTCGAGCTTCTAATATAGACCCATATGGAAAACAGTTGTGCTGATCACTCTCACCTCTGCAAGAGTTTGAGTTGCAAGCCCTTTGGGCCAAGCTCATCTCACTTTCTACAGAGACGAGGTTTCTTTGAGGACTAATCCTTTTATGCCTAAAGTGGTATCCCAGTTTACTTTAAACCAATCTATCTTTTTCTTACCCGAATCCAAAAATCAGGGAGCAGGATGCTTAAGTCTTTGGATGTCTACAGACAATTTGGGTACCATCTTAACAGAACAAAATCTCTCAAAACTTTCAAAGTGTTTGTATAAGTGTTTTAGTACCCAGGTAGATGGCAATTGTTGGAGGAGTGATGGAAAAGAAAGAGGTGGCTGGGAACATCTGTTTTGGGAGTTTATTGAGTTTGCGGACTTCTTTGCAGCGTATTCTGTCAAAGGTTTTGGGTGGGCAAATGGGTGTGACTTGGGGAGTTTTTTTTTTAACTGGAATGTGGGATCTTAGTTGCCTTGACATGGTAGGACCTTGCTTACTTTGGTTCAGGTGGCTGTCAAAAGAACAACTGCTAGAAAACTGAAATCAAGTTGTAGAACAACTGTATTTCATATGTTGAATATTGTGGAAGAGATGTAAGAACTAGGGGTGGAATCTTTGGAGAAAACTGGGAGAAGGTTGCATGGAAGAAGATGGAAATTTTGGGAATAGTGTATGCAGAATGTCTTTTGGAAGAGGACTGAGGTTTGGGGGAGGGCAAGAATTGATCAATATATGTAAGGTTGAACTGATGATAAATAGACAAAAGAATATGTATGATATGTGGTGTTTCCAGCTAGGAATATGTTATGTTTTTTGTGTGGGTGGGTGTGTGTGGACATATGTTTGCATATGTCTTGTGATAATTAAAAATAAAAAAAAAAATCTTTTAGAACTTCTGATCAGTTCATTTTTTGTGAAGGCAAGAATAAGGGACAACCTGTGTTAAATCACCATTTCCAAATGGTTGTCTAAAGCTATTAACCTGTTGTTATTTCCACCACAACAAAAGTATTCCTTGCAGGGTTAAGGCCTATTCTACCAGCACCTTAGCTTCAACTATGACTTTTTGGAAAGGGTTAGACTGTAGAAGTATTCTAGAAGTAGCAACTTGGTCCTTGGTGTATACTTTCACAAAGCACTATAAACTAGATTTCTTTTCTAGGTGTAGGCAGACTTTTCAAGGGCTATTCTCCAGGCACCTTCCCCTTCCATCTCCCAGTTAATGTAAAATATGTTAATCTAGCCACATAGCTTAAGCTACTGCAACAGTGATCAGTATGAAGAACATAGTACAATTGTATAAGTTAACTTCCCATCACAGTAGATGTTGGAATGATCACTGCTGCAGTAGCTGCTCCCTCCCAACATTCATCTTGTTTTTTTGTGTTTTTTATACCAGAGTATGGACATGTAGTTTAACATTTCCTAGCAATGTCCTGTCAGGGCTCAGCATTCCTCTCTCAGTTGGCATGAAAGCTCTGAAAGGTTAGGTGCTCAAACCTATCTTTTTAGTCAAGTTAGCTCAAGCTGGATGTGTGGAAGGTGACCTGAAGCTATAGAAGCTGGCTCCCTGATATATGTTATGCAGTATAAATACCATATAGCTTAAGTTACTGCAACCGTGATCATTTGGACATCTGCTTTTACATTGTTTACTTAAAACAACTATGCTTTATCCATTTTGGGAAACCTGAATAAGAGTGAGTCTGACTTTGAGAATTCTAAACAGGCATGGTCTATGCTCAGTAATGCCGCCCAAGTAAGCAGACATTCCATTAAATGCAGCTATGACACTGCAGAAGGTTCCTCTAGGGCACGGGCACTGGTTCGGCTATACACAGGTTTGCCTGGCTTCGCCTTCAGTCCCTCCCTGAAGGATGTCAAGGCCAAGGAAGTCAAACTTGTGGACACCCCTCTTCATAGGGACCTGTTCTTTGGGTCTTCTGTTGTTGAACTTTTTTAAAACCCTGCAGGAAAAAGGCAGTCATGCAGGACTCACTCACCCTCAAAAGGGTAAATAAAACTACAAAAAAGATATCAAGAGAAACCTCAGTGGACGTCCAAGGCTGGAAACGTCTCTTTTCCAGAGAAATTCACAAATAACTATCTTGTCCTTCCTCCCTCCCATCTTGGTCTGCAGATCAGTCTAGGTCTCTTCTGTCATACAGAAATGATTACAATGTGTCTTGGAAAGAACCTCCTTCTCCAAGAAAAATCCCTTTCCCTTGCAAGTCACTCACTTCACGCCTCCACACCTTGGTTCATTGCATGGGAAGTATAGAACTGGTTCCCCCACAGTTCTATTTTTCACTTTTACCTCTGCCAGAAGTGTTTGAGTTGCAAGCTTTTATCATGAACCCTTCTTTCCTTATCTTCCATAAGGATAGAGTTTTTCCCTAAGGGCTAACCCCTCTCCTACACCCAAGGTGGTAAATGAGCTATCTCTGAACCAGTCTATTAATTTGCCAACTTGTTTTCCCTAATCCACAAAACATAAGTGAGCGGATGATTCACTCCGTGGATGTACAAAGGCAGCTAAGATTCTACCTGGAAAAAAATTAAACCTTTCAGAAAGACATACCAACTCCATTTCCTTCCAGATGGGTAGGTTGGGAAGCCTGGTTTTCAAACAAGCCATCACCAAATAGATTTCCAACTCCATCTCTTTCTGTTACACCATACGCATTAAGACCATGCCAGCTAACATGAAGACTCACTCCACTAGAGCAGTCTCCTCTTCTGGTGCCTTTTTCAAAGGCATTGATTCTATATCCATTCTTGAAGCTGCCACCTGGATCTTAGTACATACTTTTACTAAGCATTACAGAGCAAATGCATTTTCCATATCTAGAACCTTCTTTGCAAAGTCTGTCCTCTTTTTGGACTGGTAGACAGCACTCCCATCCATAATCCTGCCATCCTCCTTATTGGGAATTACCGAGATGTATTGAAATACTGCAATAGTGTTCTAAGGAAGGACATAGTACAGTTGTGTAATAACTTGCCATAACAGTAAATGTCCTACTGATCTTTGTTGCAGCATGCTTCCCTTCCTCCTTAACCCCATCTTTCTCTTTCTTGTGCTATGTGGACCGAGGTGGGCAATTACCTTTCCACCTTGTTACCTAGGCATGTTATTAATTACTTGATACAGTCAGGCCTTCTCCAGGGTTTTGCTGGGTTTAGTCTGACGATCCTACACCCATATATCCATTTATGTACCCTATGTTTATGATTTGAGGTCGTACACCAGGCGTACAGAGCATCAAGAAGGTTTTTGGGTTTGTTACCCCAGCTGGACACTGGGTTAATCTTAGCAAGATAACCCCCAAGTACTGGAATATTGCAACCATGATCAGTAGAACATCATCTGTTGTTGCATGTTTTTACAAAGCTTTACTTTCTTTTTGTCATCTCTCCACTTCCTCTTTTAGTTCTGCAAGATCTTATCCTGTCTGCGTCCAACAATAATTGGGATTGAATGACGTGGGATTTTGTAAAGCGGCAGACTGATTTGGATATCATCTCATTCGTCTGTTTCCTGAGCAAATTGAGTTGGCCCTAGAACCTTATCCATGGTGCTCCTTCCCCAGCAAAAGGTTTGGTACCAGTGATATTGGAGATGGCTCCTTTTTTTGTGTGTACTCCCACAGCACCAGTAGGACCTGCTGTATTCGTACTGGTTCCACAGTGTCCAACACACGACACAGATCCTGTTAGCATCTGTGAAGATTGGGTGAAGATAGGTGAAGGCTGCCAGCCTAGCCAGATAGAATTTTTGAGATAATTCTGTCATCTGTAAATATTAATGTAAACCACAGGCTTGTTGTCTTAAATGGTAAAAATAGTGTTACCTGTGGAACTGGAAAATAATGTAACAACAGTGCACTCTACTGACCAAGTAAAGCCTGTTGTGACCCTTTGATATAAACACGGCTCCGGCCAGTCTAGCTGAAGGAATTTTTGTTATTGTTTTAAGGCCAGAGTTAATGGCCAGAATATGCATGCATAAATGTCCTTTATTGCTCTGGTCTCTACCCAGAGGTGAAGAATGTAAATGTAGTTTCTGTTAGCCTGGGAACCCAGGGAAGTGTGAAGAATTATGTAATGTGAACCAGGAATGTGATTTTAAAAACAGAGAGAATCGGAGAGCATTAAGCTTTTTTGTCTTGACCATCCAACTCACCAGTACTGTCTTGCTCTATATGTAAGTTTATCTTAGACTTGTGTTTTCTCTTAGAAATAGCTAAAAACTCGAACGGTTAGACTAAGTGTTTTTCTGTGATGTCAGAACTGTACTACTGAATTATTTTTAGTATTTTTCTCTGATCTCTGAACTCTTAACTAGCACTGTGCAGTAAAAAGTATTGTCTTGTGTTTTGACCACTTGTTATTAAATATTTTTTTAACCCTTTCAACTGTGGCTGTTTTTTGTAGAGAAAATTTAAGCTCCTTAGAGTACTTGCATGCCTTTGGTAAAATTGTACAAAGCCACTTCAATAGCTTTAGCCTTGGGCTATACTACCAATTGGATAATAATATTGCAGAGTAATAACTGGACACCCTTTTAAGGGCTTTGAGTAGGAGATGAGGTGCATGGCAAAGAGAGAGGTGGCGAAGGATAAGGCATTTGAAGAGTTGTATGAAAGGTTGGACACTAAGGAGGGAGAAAAGGACCTGTACCGATTGGCTAGACAGAGGGACCAAGCTAGGAAAGATGTGCAGCAGGTAAAGGTGATAAAGGATAATGAGGGAAACATACTCACAAGCAAGGACAGTGTGTTGGAGAGATGGAAAGAGTACTTTGAGGGGTTGATGAATGAAGAGAATGAGAGGGAGAGAAGGTTGGATTATGTGGGGATAGTGAATCATGAAGTACAGTGGATTAGCAAGGAAGAAGTAAGGATAGCTATGAAGAGGATGAAGAATGGAAAGGCTGTTGGTCCAGATGACATACCTGTGGAAGCATGGAGGTGTTTAGGTGAAATAGCAGTGGAGTTTTTAACCAGATTGTTTAATGAAATCTTGGAAAGTGAGAAGATGCCTGAGGAACGGAGAAAAGGTGTTTTTGTACCGATTTTTAAGAATAAGGGCGATGTGCAGAGCTGTACTAACTACGGAGGGATTAAATTGATCAGTGACAGCATGAAGTTATGGGAAAGAGTAGTGGAAGCTAGGTTAAGAAGGGACGTGATGATTAGTGATCAGCAGTATAGTTTCATGCCGGGAAAGTGCACTACAGATGCGATGTTTGCTCTGAGAGTGTTGATGGAGAAGTACAGAGAAGGTCAGAAGGAGTTGCATTGTGTTTTTGTAGACTTAGAGGAGAGCATATGACAGGGTGCTTAGAGAGGAGTTGTGGTATTGTATGAGGAAGTCGGGAGTGTCTGAGAAGTATGTAAGAGTGGTACAGGATATGTAAGAGGGTAGTGTGACAGCGGTGAGGTCTACGGTGGGAGTGACGGATGCGTTTAAGGTGGAGGTGCGGTTACATCAAGGATCAGCTCTGAGCCCTTTCTTTGCAATGGTGATGGACAGGTTGACAGACGAGATCAGACAGGAGTCCCCGTGGACTATGATGTTTGCAGATGACATTGTGATCTGTAATGAGAGTAGGGAACAGGTGGAGGAGACCCTGGAGAGATGGAGATATGCTCTCGAGAGAAGAGGAATGAAGGTCAGCAGGACTAAAACAGAATATATGTGTGTGAATGAGAGGGAGGATAGAGGAATGGTGAGGATGCAAGGAGTAGAGGTGACGAAGGTGGATGAGTTTAAATACTTGGGATCAATAGTTCAGAGTAACGGTGAGTGTGGAAGAGAGGTGAAGAAGAGAGTACTGGCAGGATGGAGTAGGAGGAGAAGAGTGTCTGGAGTGATTTGTGACAGACGAGTACCAGTAAGAGTGAAAGGGAAGGTCTACAAGAGGGTAGTGAGACCAGCTATTTTATATGGGTTGGAAACAGTGGCATTGACAGAAAGGCAGGAGTTTGAGCTGGATGTGGCAGAGTTAAAGATGTTAAGATTTGCACTGGGTGTGACGAGGGTGGACAGGATTAGGAATAAGTATATTAGAGGGTCAGCCCAGGTTGGAAGGTTTGGAGACAAAGCCAGAGAGGCAAGATTACGTTGGTTTGGACATGTGCTGAGGAGGGATGCTGAGTGTATTGGGAAAAGGATGCTAAGGATGAAGCTACCAGGTAACAGGAAAAGAGGAAGGCCTAAGATAAGGTTTATGGATGTGGTGAGAGAGGACATGCAGGTGGTTGGTGTGACAGAGCAAGATGCAGAGGACAGGAAGAAATGGAAACAGATGATCCACTGTGGCGACCTCTAACGGGAAAAGCCGATAGAAGATGATGATGAGTAGCTGATAAATATTAGTGGGTAGTGGCAGCTGGTACTACCATATAGTCTGGGAAAAGGGGGCACAGCTGGAGAACCTGTGCCAGCCTTCCCCAGCAGTGTCTGTGTGGTTATATAAACTCTTCTCAAAGTGTGTGTGTGTGTGTGTGTGTGTGTGTGTGTGTGTGTGTGTGTGTGTGTGTGTGTGTCAGCTACTTGGGCAGGGACATGAAGCACTGATTGGACAGAGAAGGTGCTGGAGGTTTTAGCTTGCCCACTAGACTGAGATCTGGACCCTATATCTGTGTCAGTGGGGAGTCTTATTGGGGACCTGGTGAGCAAGGGAGCGACCAGCCCCGGACTGACTGTGATCTATGCGTGCTCTTAAGGGAAATTGCACTTTACTGTTTGTATTTATCATTTTGTCCTATATGAGATGCCCCTCACTGGTGTTAGTGGTGATGACTGAGGCTCCTTAGTTGCTGGGCCAGGGCACAGGCGTCACAGCATCTGAGGTGTCTTGGTGCTGACTCTTCAAGTCCAAATCATGTGCTTTGTCTTCAGCTGTGATGTGTTCATAGGTTCATAGGTAGATACTAGGCTATTGGCCCTGAGGCCTATACAAGCCTAGCCAAAAAGGTACCCTGGCTTTCGCCACCCAAGAAAATTATTTTCCTGTGCCCCTGTCAAGCAGAACCACAGAAGTGATCCCCAGGGTGAATTTCCTATTACCCATCCAATCATCAAGATTTTTCTTGAAGAATGCTAATGAGGAGCTCTGTTTGACATAGATAGGTAGTCTGTTCCAGAGTATGGGAAGTCTCTGGGACAGGAATCTATCCCTCCAGCATGTTCTGTTTGTTGTGGTGACAAGGTTTAGGTCCCTAGAGCATGTAGCTCGGAGGGATTGGGATTTCTTTAAGTGGAGCATGTCCAACAGCTCTGGGTTTGACATAGCTTTGTATGTTAGGCAGAGATTGCCTCTGAGTAGGCGATATGTGACTGACTAAAGCTGGAGTTTTTTGAGTCTGTCTGCATAGGGCATCTGTTTGAGGCCAGTAATCCTCTTTGTGAGGTATTTCTGCTGCCTTTCCAGTTGTTGTAGACGTCTTGTGAGGTGCATACCAAAAGGGGCATTGTACTCTATAATGGGTCTAATGAGTGATGGTTAGAGGGGAACAATGATCTCTTTTTTTCTGGATGAGAAGCCTTTTGTGATGAGGTGTGCCACGTAGAAGGATTTCCTGACCACTGTGGCGATGTGATTATCAAAGGAGAGACTACTGTCCACCTGTGTCCTAAGGTCTCTTATCACAACACTACCGCCTATGTGGTAGTTCATGGGTGGAGAGTTTTTACCAAAGGGGATGACAGTGCACTTTTTGGCATTGAGCTTGAGACCATGGCTTTGACACCAGGCATCTGTCTCAGTGAGGCCCTTTTGTAGGATGGTCCACATCATTAGGAGTTTCGATTATGGCTCCTAGTTTGCAGTCATCTGTGAATTTAGTTAGCCAAAGACCTTCTGTGTTAGCATGTACTTCAGAGAACTAGATACCAAACAGGAGAGGACCCAGGACTGAACCCTGTGGTACTCCACTTGTCACTGGTCTGAAGTCTGATTTGGAGTCTGCTACTTTCACAGTGTGGGTTCTGTCAGTAAGCCAGTTGGCAACCCATCTTGTGACATAGGGATTTATGCCTAGTTTAGTGAATTTATCTATAATTCCAGAGTGGGGGAATATGTTGAACGCCTTGGCGAGATATAGATAGGCTGTGTGAACCATCTTACCCTCATCTGTGGCTTTGGTGACTGCTTCAAAGAAGTCTATCAGGTTTAGAAGACATGATCTGCCTTTTACAAACCCGAACTGTGTGGGATCCAGAGTTTGGAGATCTCCAATGTCTTTGTTTATGAGTTTCATGACGATACATTCCATGGCCGTGCAGAGTAGGCTTGTCAGGCTAAAGTGGCGGTAGTTCCCGGGGTCTGTTATGCCCCCCCCCCTTTGTGGAGGGGGATAACCGTCGCAGTGCGCCATTCAATGGGCACAACGCCTGAGGTGAGGTGTTCAGCGCTGTTCTTGGAGTCTGAGTCCTTGGTGTTCAAGGCACTGACTGCAGTTTCAATTTCAGATCCACCACCCTGTGTGCCCCGGATCTATCTCATTCCACATCTGCCGGATTGCAGTCGATACTGGGGCTGGTGTGTTTGTGGCCATGGGATTATGTGCTGACCTTTGAGTTTTTCGAAAGGATTGTAGCCCACTTGTCTGTGTAGACTTGGGACATGCCACCTCTTTCTCCTACACCCATTGACATTATTCACTTGATGATCTTGGGCACACATCTTTGATCTCAGGGGCAAAGTCAGTTTGAATGCCCCAAACCCTTCCTTCAGCAGGAAGTCAAGATCTTAGAACAATTCACCTAGCCTTACACCAGGAGCTTCCCTGTAAGCGCACATGTAAGAGGAGACATATAATACATCACCCCAGATATCAACCCCTTATTGAAGGGGAAGGTTTCATAGATTAGTACTAAGCTAACTGCCCTTGTGAGCCATTCTGTAAGCCTAGCCAATTATCCCTTGTGAGACTCAAACCCTGCACCTTGTGTTTGTAAGGCAAACACCTTAACCATTAGGCCACCATCCCTAGGTCTTCTCCTGAGGACACCAGATTTAGTAAAATCTCAAAGATGATGAAGCAGAGGGGGATACCTGGACCACTAACCTACCGTCTTCCGGATAAAAAGGTTCTTTTCAAGGCATGCAGGCTTACTCCCTGTGCTTCCTGGATGCTCTCTCCTGCTGACCAAATGATGGATCTGGTGACAGAGTTGGCATGGCAGGAAGCATTTGTTACTAGGTTTATAATGAAGAAGCCAAACAAAATTTTGAGACCCCAGAAGGACAGATTACAGTGGAGTAGAGGCACTCTGTTAAACTTTATTATTGCAGTGGCTGCCACCAAGCAAGAACTCTTCAGAGTTTGGGGTTCCACCCCCTAACAAGGAGATGTTCATTGTGTTGCCCTGCTGCAGTCATCACACTTGGGTTATCCTGTCGTCAGGCGGTCCCGCAGTCGGCCTGAATTCCAAAGTCTTGGTCCGGCGTCGGTTGCTGTCGCTTCTTCCCTGACGTCAGTGCGCCAGGGGTATATAAGAGGCATCCAATGCCATTTTCTTCAGTCTTTCTTGCCGCGCATTGCCCGAAGCAGAAGCAGTTCGCAAGTGCCGGTCGGGCGACACCTGAGATTTTCGAATCGAGTTTCAGTCCGAAGTCTTCAAAGCTAAGTACCCCATTGGGGAACCTTTTCTTGCCTCAGTCCGATGTCAGAAAAAGTTAACAATTGCATTTCTTGTGGGAAGCAAATACCCCATAAGGACTTTCATTCTTATTGTATACCTTGCCTAGGCCCAGACCACGACGTAACTGGTTGTCGGTTTTGTGCTAGGTTCAATAAGCGAACTATAAAGCGACGCTTTGATTTCGCACGACAGTACTTCGGCAGGAAATTGAATTACACTATGCCGTTGGTGCAGCCAACTACCGGCGTGCATAAAAAACGCAAAGATAAAGACAGGCAGCCTAGATCCAAGCCAGACTCCGAGGCCTCGGCTGGGCCACTCGCCGGTTCTCCGGTTTTCAGTGAGGAGCCTACGCAGCCCCTGGCTACCGCAGAATTGGAACCCCAGACCGCTTCGGATTCTCTAGCAGAGAGTTCCAGGCCGACGCAGCCATTTTCTTTAGGCCCTACCGACGACATTGCAGAAGGAGAAGCCGGTGCTGTAGAAACACCTTCGGTTTCAGAAGGTGTCTTCAGATAGACTACTCTCACCATAAAATCTTATGCTAAGCTTAAGACTCCACTAAAACCAAAAATGACTGTACTTCAGTCTCCAGTTCAAGGCCCCATGCCTAAGAAAAAGATGCTTAAAATGACTGAAGATTTGATTTCTTTAATCGGGGGTTCCCAACCCCCCCCCAACAAAAGGCCTAGACAAGAGGAGGAGTATGCCGCCTCTGATGAAGTGTCTATTTCCTCAGGCTCCTCTGAGGAACAGGATTACTCATTTTCCCCCTTATGAAGATTCTGATGCTGAAGATTCCATTCCCTCAGCTTCTCCCCCTGAAGACTATTCCTTTGGGGAAACCTTACATACCATGAGGGAACATTTCCACTGGGAAGGTCAGGACTACTCCGACTCAAAGAAAAGGCTCCAAGAGTTTCTTTTACTCCCCCAGCAGAGACCACTTGCTATCCCCCCAGTTTTAGACATTGTGGATGATGTTTACTTAGAATCTAGTCTAAATCCAGATTCTCTGCCTCCTGCTCCAGCCAAACCAGATAGATACTATAGAGTTCCTGACTCACACAAATTCCTTTACAAAAGCCCTGTTGCTGACCCAGAGACAATCTCCCAGTGTCCCAAAGGGGCTAAGGCTTCTATGGCTAAAAATCCTGTACCCTCTGAAAGGGACTCCAGAGCACTAGATAGGTGAGGGAAGAAGGTTTACACCTCAGCTACTCTAGCTATGAGAGCACTAAATTGTGAATTTCACATGCTTAAATACCAGCAATTCCTAATGTCTCAAATAAAACAAAAGATGAAGCACGCACCCTCAACAGTCTGAATTCAAGGAAATGCAGGATCTGTTGCATGCAGCCGAACAGGTGGGCAAACATACTTTTACAATGTGGATTTGATTCCTTGGAAGCTTCTTGTAGAGCAGCTGTTACTGGGTCTGTTATACGTAGGCATGCTTGGTTAAAGGAACAAAACTCTGCCTGATCATGTTAAAGCAAAGTTACTAGATGCACCCTTACAGCAGGATGTCTTATTTGGGGTTTTAAAGAAAATGGAGGATAAGGCAAAATGTATGCAGACGGTCAAAGATTTCTTACAGGTACAGCCCCCACGCTTCAGCAGAAATTGGCCAACAAAAAATTGGTCCTTTCCAGCTTCTGACAAACCACAGAGGGGTAAATACAGGCGCCCAAGGGGCAGAGGACAAGCACAAATCCCTTACAAATCTCGACAATGGGGCACTGCAACACAGAAAGGAGGAGAAGACAGGTCCCAAACTACTAGAAGGTAAACACAATGACTTAAACTTCAAACTGCCAAGCAAAACTCTCTTGGCAGCTCCCTTGGGAGGAAAATTAGCACTTTTTGCAGACAACTGACACATCGTCACAAAGGACAAATGGGTCCTAGACATTATCTCACAAGGATACAGATTCCATTTCCACACCTTGCCAAGGATAAAAGGAATGCCAAACCTGCCACAAAATCAATGGGCAGAGGTGCAAAAACAAATTAAAGCTCTCATGGACATGAGAGCCATTCAACTGGTACCTTCACAGGAGCAAGGCCAAGGATTTTACTCAAGGCTCTTTCTAGTCTACAGAAAGGACAATGCTTGGAGACCCATTCTGGACCTTTCAATTCTAAACACCTTCTTGCAAGTACCCAAATTCAAGATGCTAACACTACAGCAGTTTCTTCCCATGTTGGACAAGAAAGCTTGGCTAGTAACGTTGGACCTCAAGGAGGCATACCTGCATGTCCCTATCAGACAAAATTGCAGAAGATACCTCCATTTCATTGCAGGTTCAACCCATTACCAATTCTCTGCACTGCACTTTGGCTTATCTACTGCGCCCAGGGTCTTCACAAAATGCCTGGCACCAGTAATTGCATACTGCAGACAAAGAGGAATTCAAATATACCCATACCTGGATGACTGCCTCATCCAAGCAGAAAGCAAGGGCATTCTCTTACAACATCTGGCTTTTGTAAAACACCTATTAAGTTACCTAGGGTACACAGTAAACGAAAAGAAATCAAAACTAGTGCCCTCACAAAATATGACATTCCTGGGTGCCAGCCTGAATACAACGGCCCAGATGGCTCATCTGACGCCAGACAAAACAACTACAACTAACTCAATACTTCAAAACAATGGCAACAAAGACCCAACTCCCTGCAAGAAAAGTTCTGCAGGCCTTGGGCTTCATGGCATCTTGCATACTACTAATACTATTTGCAAAGCTGCGTATGAGGAAATTACAATGGTACCTAAAAAGCGTGTGGACTCAACACAGCCACAGCTTGGAAACAATGATACCTCTCATTCCCTGCCTTCAACAGGAGTTCCTATGGTGGTCACAGGCATGTCACCTCAACAAGGGTCAGCCTTTCACCTTACCCCCAGCCAGGCAAACTATGACAACAGGTGCATCGGGCTATGCCTGGGGGGCACACATGGTAAGACGGTGCGTTCAAGGCATATGGGCTGCAGATCAAAGGAATCTGCACATCAATCAAAAAGAAATGCTAGCTGTACAGAATGCCCTGACAGCCTTCAAGGACCTCTTACATCCAGGACAGCTTACAATAAGGACAGACAACACCACAGTAATGTGGTACATAAACAAACAAGGGGGTACACACTCCTACCCTCTATGCAGGCAAGCAATGACCTTGTGGAACACAGCATTGGCTTACCAAGTTCAATTACAAGCTCAATTCCTGCCAGGAAAAAATAACACATTGGCAGACGACCTAAGCAGAAACATCATGGATCCCCATGAGTGGAAACTGGATCCACAAGTATTTGCAATGATAACTCAAAAATGGAGGCACCTAGACATAGTTTTGGGGGCTGGCAAACAGGTCTATCAGCTAACAAAATTTTGTACAAGGACATTTCACCATCAAGCTTGGAAAGTTCATTCATTTGGAATAACCTGACAGTATATGCCTTCCCTCCATTGCCCCTTCTCACAAAGGTGCTGCTGAAAGTCAGGATGGAGAGACCCCTAATGATACTCATTGCCCCAAACAGACCACGCCAGCACTGGTACCCACTATTAAGGAATATGGCCCAGGGCCCACTATGGATTTTACCACAAATTACTCATCTGCTCACACAGCAAGACAATCAGATTCTACACAGCCAGCTCAAAACCTTAAATTTGGCTGCATGGCAAATCACCTAAGCAACCAGCCAGCTCCTCTTTCACAAGCTGTTATGGATGTTATTCTGGAAGCCAGGAGGCCCAGCACCAGGAAAGCCTACTCAGACAAATGGAAAAGGTTTTGCACCTGGAACCAAGCTAAAGGCCAAAATACCCTTCAGCCGGACATACCTCAGATTCTACAATATTTAACTGAGATGTTACACAAAGGGCTTTCTTTTTCATCTATTAAAATCCACGCCTCAGCTATTTCAGCTCACTACAACATGGATCCTCCCTTATTTTCACATCCACTTCTAAGGCAGTTTCTCAGAGGGGCCAAAAACATTAGGCCTCCCAGGAGAGCACCAACACCAACTTGGGACCTCAATTTTGTTCTGGAAAAACTTACACTACCTCCTTTTGAACCAGCTTTCTCAGCTGACTTAAAGTTTATATCATGGAAGACTGCCCTGCTGCTAGCAATTACTTCAGCCAGAAGAGTCTCAGAGCTTCAGGCAGTAATGGCAGTAGAGCCTTTCCTCATTTTTCATCAAGACAGAGTTTCTCTACGAACTAACCCCTCCTTTATGCCTAAGGTGGTATCCAGTGTGGCTCTAAATCAAACCATCCATTTACCCACCTTCTTTCCAAATCCACAGAACAAAGGAAAAAGGCTCCTGCATTCCTTGGACATTCACAGGCAGCTACATTACTACTTGGATAAAACTAAGGTTTCCGGAAAATCTGACCAGCTTTTTGTATCCTATGCTACAGCATCACAAGGAAAGGCTATCTCAAAACAGGCCATTTCCAAATGGATAGGACATTGCATACGTTTTTGCTACACCCACCATGGAAAACCAGTTTCTGCTAGCATAAGGCCCCACTCTACCAGGTAAGCAGCTACATCTACAGCCTTCCTCAGGGGTGTGCCAACCAAGGATATTCTGGAAGCTGCAACTTGGAGTTCAGTACACACCTTCACCAAACACTATCACTTACCACTTTACTCTAAGACTAGAGCTGGCTTCGCCACTGCAGTTTTGCAGGGCCTTCTAGCCTCCTCTAACCCTGTTTGACTCCACCTCCCATCCTTAGCTTTGGGATTCTACCCAAGTGTGATGACTGCAGCAGGGTAACATGATGAACATAGTACAGTTTTGTACCTACCATAAATGTAGATTTTCGAGTGTATACCGTGCTGCAGTCCAGGTTACCCTCCCTCCATCCCCTCTGACCTAACTAAAAGCTTTCAATACTTTATCTGATACAACCTTTGTGGTGTATTTGCTTATAGCTGGAGGGATGTTTTGTTTGTGCTAAACTTTCATTATTGGTACTATCTACTGACCACCTTTTGGGGGGTACCTGACATCTGGGGCAAGAAAAACTGAAGAAAATGGCGTCGGATGCCTCTTATAATACCCCTGACGCACTGACGTCAGGGAAGAAGCGACAGCAACCGGCGCAGGACCAAGACTTTGGAATTCAGGCCAACTGCGGGACCGCCTGACGACAGGATAACCCAAGTGTGATGACTGCAGCAGGGTATACACTCGAACATCTACATTTATGGTAGGTACAAAACTGTACTTTGGGGATGGTTGATTGTCTAAAGAAATGAATTTACAGTTGAAGTTCTTTTTTTTGAGCACTGAACTACCTTGCATATATGAAGAGATTCTAGTGAGGCCTAGATGAGCAAATGCTATATTCCACTACCCTTTAGAAACTTGCAAGCAGCTGATGTCACAGGTGTTCACTATGTTCACCATTTTCTACCTCTCTATGAGGCTGGTAATAGAGCAGATGGAACAGTAAGAACAGCAAACACAGGCATAGCTATGATTTTGAAGTCAACTTCAAGGCATCATTCATTAACTCCCCTTACTATGTAGTAACTCTGGCAGTGGAGATCCTTTTAATGAATGCCACCTGTGAGGCAGAGGATGTCCTGAAAAACAAGGCTTCAGAGCTTCCTTCTGTGTGACGCTTCCTCAACATTTCTGTTGAGTTGCCTGACCTTCTGTTCTTTGGAGGCAGTAGTGGCTATTTGTCTCTTCACCTGGACAGATGGATGATCATCAGACTGGATGAAGAACATAATATTCAGAGGCTATATAATTCCATTCTCAAGACCTCCAAAGATAATTTCTCAATCAGTCCCAGATGTACTACCTCATCAGAGAAGTTCAAATGGAAAGGAGCTTTTGCAACTCCTCTAAAAAGAGATATACAATCAATCCCACCAAATGAGATTGTGTATAGAGTCTGTTCCAGCTTCGTTTTACTTCTCAAAAAGTCAAACAACTTCAGACCCATTTTAGATTTAAACAGCCTAAACCATTATGCAAAGTAGACAAAGTTCCTGATGGTCACTGTGCAAACCAGGTTTTTGTGCTTATAGGAGGGAGATTGGAATGTGCTCTGTAGACCTTCAGGGGGCTTACCTCCACATAAAAATTACCAAAGCTTCCAATAAGGTACCTCCACTTCCATCTGGGAACCAGTTATTAGCAGTTCTGGGCAATGGCATTTGGCCTCACCCCAACCCCTTGGGAAACTGAGTGTATGTCCATTTTGAATGAAACAGTACTCCAACCAGGGTTCGAATCTTCTCTATTCAGAGCCAGAAGAACGCACAAATAACGAATGAATGAGATAGAAAAACTCACTTTATTTAAAACACGAAACAAAGCTTTCGGGTATAACCCTTCCTCAGTGTTTGTTAATATATTTTAGACTTAGACTAAGAACATTTTCATTATATAACCAGGACAGACAAATACCACATGACACAGCTCACCTATAAGATAATACGTAAGAAACAATCAATTTAACAATTAAAGCTACATCACTATATTTAAAATCATGGTAAGCGCAAATACATTATTAGTATTTTAAAAAGTATACATCATAAAAAATTTTGCGTGATCGCAATTATATAAAATGAACAATACATAGCACATAAAAACAAAAAAGATATAAAACATTTAATGATACTGTTTCTGTCTGAATTCCAACATTGGTTTGATGGTAACCACATTTGTCTATCCTGGTTATATAATGAAAATGTTCTTAGTCTAAAATATATTAACAAACACTGAGGAAGGGTTATACCCGAAAACTTTGTTTCGTGTTTTAAATAAAGTGAGTTTTTGTATCTCATTCATTCGTTATTTGTGTATGTCCGTTTTGACAGCCCAGCCCACCTTAGGCAGAAAAGGTTCCTAATTTTTCTATACATGGATGATCGTCTTCTCACCACTGCATCAAGCGAGTCCCTTTTCTTAGCCAGTGACTATTTGCTCCATTTGTATCTGCTCTTAGGCATCTCTGTCATTTCAAAAAAAATCCCAGTTGGAAGTTTCCCAGACTCTAGTCTTTATAAGATGCCATCTGGACTCATGGCTACAGATTCTGAGGCTTCATCTAGATAGACCAACAATCTTGTGGTTCTTGACTTTTAAAGCTCTAGCTGTTCCTATCTTCAGCTAATTCACATATTTTGCTAATACAAGGCTTAGTGGCAGTTGCTATTCGGCTAGTTCCTCATGCAAGGTTCTACATGAGGGTGTTACATTGGACCCAGAGCATGCAGTAATTTTAGTTGCTGGATTCAGTGTGCAAACCTGTTCATTTTCCACCTCTTGCATATGTTTTCTAGACGGTAGATCTAGTCTGTCACTATTTCATTGGGGAGACCATTCATCCTGTCCCTTCTGAAGGTCACAGTGACCATAGATAGTCCCTGTCTGGGGTAGGGGCATATTTTAATGAGAGAACAGTCCAAGGGATGTGAACTCAGCAAGAGGCCAACCTTCACATCTTTATCTTTGAGATAAGGGCAGTTCTGTTAGAGTTGCAGGCCCTTCAGGGCTTCCTTCCTCAGGGTGATGTCTATCCAGCCTTCAGTGGTATGTTACATCAACAAGAAGGGGAGGAACCTACTCTTATACCTTGTACTTAAGTCATTTTGGTGTGGTAGTGGGCAAAGTCTACACAGTACTTTATGATAGCATGCATTCCAGCACAGGCAATCTACCTCGGGGGTCAGTTTCAGTAGATGTCTGATGCCTCACAAGTGGTCCTTCAACCCATTGGTTCACATTTGATATTCGTCTGCTGATGTAGCCTTTCTGCGTTCTTTTTGCTTCTTCATCCAACACCAAATGCAGCAGCTTCTTTACTCTAATCTTTCCACAGAGACACTCTAGCCCATTAGTGGCTTCCCAGACTCCTCTGTTCTCCCCCTCCCATTGCCACTAATGACAAAATTCCTTCAGAAAGCATCCCTCTGCAAGGCCTCAATCATTCCCATAGCCCCTTCTGGCCGATGCACGTCTGGTTCCCAGTGCTGAGGCTTCACTTCAAGAAGCAGCCATGGCTTCTAAATATCAAACTGGGCCTCCTATCTTACCTGGACATTCCGTCCGTCATTCTGACCTCTTGATTTTTTCAGTTTCCATTGTTGGCCAAGGATCTTTCTTTCCCTTCTAGAATGATTCATATGCTTTGTTTCTCAGAAAACATTTACTGGCAGGCTTTATAGGAGCAAATGGACATCTTTTCCATTTAGGCCCTTCAACATGGATTAAACTCTGTTTTTGGCCCATTTACTTTAGTGTTAGAGTTTCTGGCCACCCTTTTTATTTCTGGTGTTAGCCAATCTTTCATCAAGGTCCATTTAGTAGCTGTTTTGGGTTTCCATCATAGTTTTTATTCAATAACCTTAGCTTCCCATAAAACCTGTAAGGCTTCCCTGAAAGGCACTTTTCCCCCTGACACCACCAGTTGAAGACTGCTCACCCACTTGGGATCTTAAATTCTTTTCACTGGCTTTAATGACTCCTCCCTTTGAGATAGCTTCCTCAGCTGACTCAGTGTTTCCCTCTCCCTTGGAAGACCTTGTTTTTGGTTGCTATTACTTTAGCCAGAAGAATATCAGATCTGCTTGCTCTCTCGTTGAATTATCTGTACTTTTTTCATAAGGATAGGGGTTCCTTCAGAACCATTTCCTCCTTTACAGTCAAGATTGCTTTCAGTTTTACTTTAAAGAAACCTTCATATGTGCCATTTTTTCCAAATCATAGCAATAAAGGAGAATGCTTGCTACATAGCCTTGATGTTCACAGGCAATTAGTATTCTACATACAGTAGATATAAAAAGTTTACACACCCCCTGTTAAAATGCCAGGTTTTTGTGATATAAAAAATGAGACCACAATAACTCCTTTCAAAATTTTTCTCACCTTTAATGTGACTTATAGCATGTACAATTCAATTGAAAAACAAACAAATCTGTTAGGGGAAAAAAACATAAAAAATAAAAAAAAACATACAATGCGCTGGTTGCATAAGTGTCCACACCCTTAAACTAATACTTTACTGTGTGTGCACACCCTTAAACTAATACTTTGTTGAAGCACATTTTGATTTTAATTACAGCATTCAGTTTTTTTTGGGTACACACCTGTCAATTAAAGAGACTCTGATTAACCCCAAATATAATTCAGCTATCCTAGTAGGATTTTCCTGACATTTACTCAGTTGCCTGCTACAGCAAAAGCCATGGTTTGAGGAGAACTTCCAAAACATCAAAGGGATCTCATTGTTGAAAGGTATTAGTCAGGAGAAGGGTACAAAAAAATTTCCACAGCATTGGATATACCATGGAACACAGTGAAGACAGTCATCAAAAAGTGGAGAAAATATGGGACAACTGTGATGTTGCAATGAACTGGATGTCCCTCCAAAATTGATGAAAAGATCAAAAGAAAACTGGTCAGGGAGTCTGCCAAGAGACCTACAGAAACACTGATGGAGCTGCAGGAATTTCTGGCAAGTACTGGTTGTGTACTACATGTGACAACAATCTCCCATATTCTCCATATGTCTAGACTGTGGGGTAGGGTTGCAAGACGGAAGCCTTTTCTTTCACAGAAGAACATCCAGACTTGGCTAAAATTTGCAAAACAATAATCAAGTCTCTCAAAAGCATGTTGGAAAATGTGTTATGGTCTGATGAGACCAAGGTTGAACTTTTTGGCCGCAATTCCAAAAGGTACATTTGGTACAAAAACAACACTTTGCATCGCCAAAAAAACACCATCCTCACTGTGAAGCATGGTGGTGGTGGCAGTATCATGCTTTGGGGTTGCTTTTCTTCAGTTGGAACTGGGGCTTTAGTCGAAGTGGAGGGAATTATGAACAGTTCCAAATACCAGTCACCTTTGCCCCAAAACCTTCAGGCGTCTGCTAGAAAGCTGAAGATGAAGAGGAATTTCACCTTTCAACACGATAATGGCCCCAAGCATACATCCAAATCAACCAAAGAATGGCTTCACCAGAAGAAGGTTTGGAATGGCCCAGACCTAAATCCAATAGAAAATCTGTGAGGTGATCTGAAGAGAGCTGTGCACAAGAGATACTCTCACAATGTGACAGATATGGAGTACTTTTGCAAGGAAGAATGGGCAAATATTGCCAAGTCAAGATGTGCCATGCTGATAGACTCCTTACCCAAGAAGACTGAATGCTGTAATTAAATCAAAAGGTGCTTCAACAAAGTATTAGTTTAAGGGTGTGCACACACAAGAAAGTATTCATTTAATGGTGTGCACACTTATGCAACCAGTGTATTGTACATTTTTTATTTTTTATATTTTTCCCCTAATAGGTTTGTTTGTTTTTCAGTTGAATTGTACAGGTTATAGGCCACATTAAAGGTGGGAAAAGTTTTGAAATGATTTATTGTGGTCTCATTTTTTATATCACAAAAACATGGCATTTTAACAGGGGTATGTGAACTTTTTATACCCACTGTACACTGCACAAAGCATTTTAGAAAAGACCACCAACTCTTCTTTTCTTGTGCTTTTTCTATACTGAGTCAGGAAATGTCTATGATCACCTTGTCTGGATGGCTGTTTGACTGTATGCTTTTTATATGTCATGCTGACAGCAGAGTTTTATTGTGTGAATCTGAGGTGTAGTCTACAAGGTCAGTTACAACCGCCACAGCTTTTTTTTGTGAAGTTTGGTTGTGGATGATATTTGTACTGCTGCCAAAGTGGTCTGCTGTGCACATCTTCTGTAGACATTCCAAGCTAGATGCGAGCTCTAGGCTAAGATCATCATTTGGAGCTACAGTGCTTAAAGGTATCCTATCATTATGCCACCAAGGGCATTTGATAGCTGGTGATTCTATCCTAGCAGTTGAGCTGGACAGATTGGCTAATCATAGATACAGAAGTTATGTACTTACCGTAATCTTTGATCTTGGATATCCCTAGTCCTTCCATTTTTGTCAACCTGTCCACATTCCCACTCCAAATTCTCCTATTTTCCCATCTCTGGACAAACTTTGTAGATCCATACTGAAGCCTGTCCTCCACCTGAAGTTACATCTTTGTGTCTTTCATTTTATTCCATTTGTGATCTAGGTTGTAAACTTGATCTAAGAGCTATGGGGAGAAGGCAGGTATATCATGGGAGAAGGGAAGGGAGCTCATGCTTTGGAGAAGCTGAAGCTGCCAGTCATATCTGACAGATGCTGGATAAACCCATCAGTCATCATGGACAGACTAGGTTTAACCAAAATCAAGAGAGCTATGGTAAGTACATAACTTCCTTTTTGTTTCATTGGTTTTATATGTATATGTTTGTCCTTTCTAATATTTGAAAGTATTTCTAATAATATAAATATCTCCCTAGATGAATCATCTCAAACTGTGAACCAGAGAGAGCCAATAGAAAAGGCTGTTATTCTTCAGCTGGGGACCCTCTTGACTGCTTTTCATGAACTAATTCAGACATCTTTACCCTCAGGAAGTTGTATTGATACCCTTCTGAAGGAACTGGCCAAGATGTATACCATTCTCACTTCCTTTGTTAAATATGTAAGTTTATAACATATATTTTTTCACATGTACAAACTCTTCTTTTGGTGTGTATTTGGCATACATGGCTGGAACTCACTGTCATCACTCCTTATATAATAACGTAGTTGAGACTTGCTGTTTTTTTATTAACATCTTTATTATCTTCACACATTACATGGCGGCATGGGTAAACACACAGTTATAAAAGAGAAAACAAACCATTGCAAAGATTTTTCCTTTTCATGGTATTTAAGACATGTTGTTAATATTCTTATTGTAATAGAGCTTGTATGTTCAGTAGTTGCTTACTTGAGGAAAGATTACAGAGAACTTATAACTTCTTTTTTTCTAGAGACAATGCCCTTATGAGATTAGTAATATAGAATGCCATTCTTACCACTGTGGAGACCTGGTGATCAAAGATATGGTTGCTGTCAACCTGCGTGTCCAGGTCTCTCATCACTGAGTATGTACTTAGGGTGTTGCTATTGATGTGGTAATTAGCAGGAACATCGCCCTTACCAAAAGGGACGATAATGCATTTTTTTTGCATTGATTTTAAGGCCATGACTTGGGCACCAATCATTTGTTTGTAGGTTGTTGACATCTTTTGGAGATTCTATGACTGCTCCCGGTTTGCAGTCATCAGCAAACTTTGTCAGCCAGAGACTTTTAGTTTTTTGTACTTCAGAGAAATAGATTCCAAACTGTAGAGGTCCCGGGACTTATCCCGGTGGAACACCACTAGTTACAGGAATGCTGTTGGAGGTGGATTCCCCTATTTTGACTGTGTGTGTTCTTTCAGTGAGCCAGTTAGCGACCCATCTAACGATATAAGGGTTGCTACTGAGCTGAGTTTGTCAATGATGCCTGAGTGGGGGATATTGTCACAGATTTCCCTTTGTCCACGGCCTTGGTGACTGTCTTGAATAAGTCCACCAGGTTTAACAGGCATGAGCTCCCTTCAACAAATCCAAACTGAGTAGGGTCAAGTGTTTGGAGGTTACCTATATCTTTCTTGATAATGTCCATGATCATTCACTCCATGGCATTGCAGATAAGGCTAGTCAGGCTAATAGTTCTGTAGTTCCTGGGGTCAGTGGAAGCACCACTTTTGTGCAAGGGGATAATGGTGGCTGTTTTCCATTTAGAGAGGAGGAAGCTGGTGCTTGAGTATGATTGAAAAGAGTACCCAGTGGTGTTGCTAATTCTTGTTGGAGGCCATGTAGGACACATCCTGTGATGAATGCTGTAATTGAGGAGTGTGCTTTATTTTAACTTGTCTGCAGTATTCATATCAGTTGCTTGATAATGTTATGCCAGTATGCATTAAGAAGCATACATTACATAAATATGATATCATTCTTTGAATGGCATATCTTTTGCCTTTTGATGGTATGGAATTGTGGTGGTGTATGTGGAAGGGGATATAGAATTGAATTGCAGTGTATGCCACAGAATGTAAATGTATATGTGTGGTCATGTATGTGATGTGTGGAAGTTACATACAGAGTGTGTGTGTGCATGCTGGTACTGTAGAAATTGTGCCCTTATGGTGTCAAATGTCATATTTTGTGCACGTGTAACATGTGTGGGTGCTTCAAAGTGCGATGTGTTTGCTGTCATTGCTATTTGGCATAGTTATCAATGCATTAGGCTGCTGCATTGGCCTGAATTCAGGTGCTTGCTTTGGCACATGCGCATTGGATTAAAGGCTGTAAAGAGATGGATACAAACTGATAGTGAGTATGTGTGTATTGTGGTTGTTGTAGCACTACACTGTGAAACACAGCTACAGGAACTCGTACCTGATAGGCCCATGTGTTTGCCAGCTAATATTAAGCAGAGTGTGTGTTACTGCAGCAGATGTGTGTCGTGAAGAGCAGACATTATCAAGTATTGTTTCATTTTAGCCATTGCAGCAATTTATTTACATGCTTTTTATTTCATTTCTTTATAGGTGGTCTGAGCTCCATGGTTCACTGAGACTTTGTGTATGAAAAGATCAGTGTGTGTATATGTCCGTTTTGTTTGCTGGTTGTAGTAGACATTTGCAGAGTGGCTATGGTGGATGATGTACAAGAACTAGCTAAGCAAATGTCTACTACAACCAGCAAACAAAACGGACATATATCCACACACTGACTGTAGTAGACATTTGCAGAGTGGCTATGGTGGATGTCGTACAAGAAATAACTAAGCAAAGTGTAGGTGGGAGATGATGTGGGCTGGAGAATATGTAGTAAAAAACAGTTCACAGAATTAAAATAAGCTACTCTGAAATTGTCGATTTGTTACCTGCAAATTTCTTCCAAATTAATGTGGTGTAGAACATGCTGGCTCAGATATCTGTTTTTCACTTCTCAAGAAGCTGTCAAAATTTGGATACACAGAATTTAATTGATGGTTGTAGCAGTGTACATTTTAAAGCACTATTAAGTTTAACTGAGGTAGAAAAAGTGTGCACACTGTTATGGACAATGACAGATGGCTTTGTATTATGCTTAAGGAGAAATTTAATGAATAATATCCAAAAAGATACATAACACAAATCTCTGTGAATGCATGCATAATAAAGCAAGGGTAAGGAAAGGTAAAAGCCAAGGTGGCATCGCAGACCTGACTGAGATGTGGCAAATCTTAAGACTGCATTGTTGTGTAAACCTGTCTGAAATAAGACTGTTAATTTCATGCTAAACAGTACTATGTTTCAAACATTTCCATGTCTGTGATCAGCTATTATCTGTGAACGTTACAGGCATTGCTTCAAGTTTAAAAATATTTCTACATATTAAAGATTGGTAAAAAGCATTTTATAACATAATTTACTGCGAAAGTGCCATTCAGATAACAGGAATAAGGAGAGATGTGAGCGAACACTTTTACTGGCACACTTGGCAGACTGCAGAGTAATCTTTTTGATGTGTATTTTCATGCATAGGTAACTAATTAGCTAAACATTGCAGGGTAGGAAATGTGATACTCTTGCTGGTTGAGGGAATGACTGTAGGAGGAGTAACTTTGGAAGGAAAATAAACTCACTAAAAAGTCTGTTATCTCAGTAATTAGTTGATTTTTTGAGAAGCTTGTTTTACTGAATGTGTAACACATCAGTAGGAGACACATTTGTAAGAGTCACTGCAGAATAGTTCATTATACCTTTACTGATGGCTCTCATAGTTAGCTCTACTACTCATTTTTTCCATTCTAAGTGAATGCAGCTGGGTGGGATCTGACAGTCCAGCCATAGGCAGTGTGATCTCATCAAGTATTCCCTCACAGTTCATTATGGGGGAGGATTTGTCTTTGGAAGAAGAACAAACTGTATGAGGATGTCTGCCTCCAGGAAGGTATGCAGGGTTACAAACAGAATAGAATTAGCAGTAACTACTTTTTTTCTGGTGCATGCAGGTTAGCAGTGTGCACAACTTGAAGAGAAAATAAAAATATGTTGTTTCAGTTATTTCCCATAGTGGTCCTTTAAGACTTGATTAATTCGCTATATCAGGATCAAGCTTTACTAGGACCATTCTCAAGGGGCTCCTAGACTCTTGTCCTTCCACCTCCCAAATGTAGTTAACTAAAGTAATCTACCCATATAGCTAAGGCTACTGCAGCAGTGATCAATATGAGCATAGCAGAGGTGTCTAAGTAAAACTTACCATAACAGTAGATATTTGAATGATCACTGTCGCATTAGTCACTCTCTCCCACTATCTACCTTGTTTTTTGGTGTGTTTCTTATGCCAGGGTGTGGAAATTTATTATTATTATTATTTTTTGTTATCATCTTTGTCCTTTCGGGGCTCAGCCTCCCTCTCTCTGTGCTGGCAGAAAAGCTCTGAAAGGCTTTGCGCTGAAACTTGTCTTTTAGTTAGCTCAACTCAAGCTGCCTGACAATTAGGGAGTGTGGAAGGTCCCCTGAAACTTTGGAAGCTAGCTAGCTGTTATATCCTTGGCAGGATATAACCTATATAGCTAGGCTACTGCAGCAGTAATCATTTGAACATCTGCGGTTTTACTTACACAACTATACTTTCTAACCACTAATGATTAACTGCATGTACCTGCAAGTTGCTTGTCTTCAATTAAAGTAGGTGTTTATGGGGGGGGAAAGCTAATTACTTTGCAAATGCAAGAAAGAACTATCTTTTTCATCATTTTCTCTCTTTTAATTTTTTTGCTTAAAAAAATTGTGCACATCTTAAACTAAGAACATTACTGTATACATGGATGCCTATGAAAATGGGAAATTATCATCTTAATTCTATATGTAATAAGTACACTTTTATGTTAAATCCCCAGCAACTCAAGATTGCAGGGTTATAAACTTTAACTCACCTTCACTAACGATGTAAATCAAGCCTGGAAACATTACAAGTAAGAAATAGTTTTCCTGCTTTAATATCACTAGCATGTATAGAAACCCTGCACCATATAAGTGGATGGTCTTCCCAAAACCTTACCCTGAGGAAATTGTGTTCTTGGAGGCTTTCAGATCCAAACCATCTGCATTTCGGTTGTGTGTGTGTCCCTCTCCCCCCTCCGCTGATGCACTTGTTGACTTGGTATCAGACAGGGCTTGGAAGGACACGGACACTGTAGAACCTATCCCCAAATGTACAGACAAAATCCTTAATGCCCCCTCTAACCGACCCCATTGGACCAAAGGAATCCTGGTAGATGCCATGTTTTTTGCAGCAACCTTCAAGAAGGAGCTGGCCCAAGAAGGCTCCACTGTCCTTCCCCCTAACAGGGAATCTTGGGCCATAGATTTGGCAAGAGAGTGCATGCCTCATCTACCTTCACCTTTCAAGCCTTAAACTGTCTTTCCCATTTTACTAGGCTACAGAGGGATTAAATCAAAAAACTCTCTAGCTCGGTCCCAGAGTTCATGTCTGAAGAGGAAAGGAAGTCCTTCTCTTCCAAAATGCCACTCTAAAGTCAATTTCCAATGCATCCATGAAGATAATCTCCCATGCTGCAAGAGGGTACCTCAAGGGTCACCGGTTCTGGCATTGCCATTAAGCACCATGGATGCGGCTGTGTGACTGCGGAACCTTTCAAGGTATCTTTTGTCAATGCTGCTTTTGATGGCTCATCTTTGTTCGTTTAGGCCCACTGTTAGAGAGACACTTTCCTGTAGTGAGAAAGATGGAAAGACCCTGCCTGCCATTGGAATCCGTTTTTCTACCCCACAAAGATCCTTATGCAAGAATCAGCATGGGAGAAAACTGTGGTTCAAGAAAATCTCAGGTTCCTTTTCAGGAATCACAGGGGATTTTCCCCCAGAGGCAGAGGGGGGAAACAGTTGTGATGGTAGATGCTGCCCACACAGCAGAGGGGGTCCACAAAATAAAGGGTCTCGAGATCCTTTCAGAGACAGACCCGTTCAGTGCTCCTGAAAGGTTGCCTGACTGTCCTTCTCTGGAGGCAGTCGGGGTGTGCTTATCTTTGCACTCAGAAGCCTGGCTAGCCATCACAAATGACTGGTGGGTGTAAAGGATCATATCAAGAGGATACTCCATCCCCTTTTCAAAAATCCCCAAAGCAAAGAACTTCCTCCCAGATGCCCCACCCAATCAGAGAGAGATAGCAATGTTGCAGATCTCAAAGCTGCTCCAAAAAAAAGAGTCATCCAGAAGGTCCCTCCAGATCAATTTGGATCAGGTATTTACTCAAAATTCTTTTTAGTACAAAAAAAAGTTAGGGGACCTGAGGCCCATCTTGGATCTGACATCCCTGAATGAGTCAGTAAAGAACTCAAAGTTCAGGATTGTCACAGTTCAGCGCATTTTACTTCTTATGAAAATGGATGACAGGGATGTGCTCAACAGACCTGAAGAATGTGTACTACCACATCAAGATGGACAGATGCTCTAGAAGGTATCTCCGCCTCAAGCTGGGAGCTAGACATTTTCAATTCAGAGCGCTTCCTTTCGGTCTCGCTTCAGCCCCCAGGGTGTTAGCACATGCATAGTGGTAGTTGCAGCTCATCCAAGACAAGGATTCCATGCGATTCCTTACCTATATGACTGGCTCCTAACCTCTCCAACCAGGCATTTACTTACCCAAGCCAGGGACTATCTGTTACAACAGCATAACAATCAACATGCAAAAATGTCAAGTTACAGCCTGTTCAAAACATTGACTTCATAGGACCACATCTGGATACCCTGTCTACCTCCAGACAAGATTTCATTGCTAAGACTACATATCAGGCAGATTTTAGCAATTCCAGCTACTTCAACAAAACTAGTACTCAGAGCCTTGGCTCCATGGCTACTACCACAACCAGTTACCAACAGCATGTCTACGTATGGAATTCTGCAATGGACCTAAGCAGTCCAATGGTCATTACACCAACACCCTTTAAGCTACACAATCAAACTATCACAAGTGTGCAAAGATCCCTCTAGTGGCTCCACTCCTCTGAGATCCAACAAGGATGCCCCTTTGTCCCCCCCCCCACCAACGTCCCGTTGACCACAGACATCTCCCAGTTGGGGTGGAGGGGGCATTTCATGGGTTGGATGGTTCAAGGTACGTGGATGTCACAGGAGACCAACCTGCATATCATGTCCTAGAGACAAGGCCAGTCCTTCTGGTGTTGCACGCACTAGACAGCTTTTTTCATCCATTGACTATGTGTTACAAACGGACAACATATCAATAGTATGGCACATCAACAAACAAGGGGAAACTAGATCCTGCCCCCTGTGTCGAGAAGCAATGATGAGAGTGTGGCCGTGGGCGGCCTCTACCAACCTCTTTCTGATCGTAATGCACATTCTGGGGGAGTGCAACATCCTGGGAGGACAGGCTCAGCAGAGTATTACTGATGCCTCATGAGTGGTCTCTGAATCAGTCAGTGGCAACATGCTTTGCCACAAATATGGTCAATTTTGCTGTGATCTCTTTGCATCTCCCCACAACAACAAATGCAGCAGGTTCTTTGTCTTGATTCTCCCTTAGGACAGTCACCCTTAGATTCTCTAGTCCATGCTTTTCCTCCTGGTCTACTTTATGCTTTCCCACCACTTCCCTTGATCCACAAATTTGTTCAGAAAGCATTAAGGTTGAACAGCAAAGTGGATGCTGCAACCATGTCCAGATCTACTGTCCCATCCATCAGTGCAAACTCGTCCTGATCTCCCAGACCTAAAATTTAACCACATGGTTTCTCCAATTCCAATGATGGCTAGACATTCCAGGCTTTCTTCCCACAAGTCATCTACTACGAGAATCTGTAAAAGCAAATGTAAAAGATTCTCTATATGTGCTCAAGAGAAGCAACTAGATCCTTTTATTGCTCCTATTCCAGCAGTTTTACATTTTCTTGCGTTTATTTTCCAAAATGGGTGAGTCACTCTATTTTATTTATTTTATTTTATTTTATTTTACATTTGTTGACCAGGATAGTTCGACTGGATACATGTCCATTTTCAGCGGAGGCCTGGGGAGAAAAGCTCCAAGGTCACCAAAATTAGATTAAAATGCAGTATATACAGTAGTTAACATATCTAAGCAAGCAATAAGGTTTATGATTACAATTTTACAGAGGTTACATACCTAGGCAAATAATAGTAGTTCTGGGGTTAACGAAAATCAAAGACTAGGTCTTCATTAAGTAGTTCAAGTCAGCTAAGCATGCTGTTATTAACTCATACAGTTATTTACAGATACAATATTTACAATGGTTACATGCCAAAACACATTAGAGTTAGACAAGGTATAGGTCAGGATAGTCCACAGATAAGCCAAAAAAAGAAGTTATGTAGTTACCATAATGTTCAATGTGAGTTCATCTCGCCTTCATTCTTACTGATGGGTTTGGAGCCAATCTACTACAAAGCTCGAGGTTTCCAGATAGCTCAAGGCCAAGTCCCTATCCCATGATGCACCTAGAGTTACCTCAGATCTTGTTTGCTGTGTATAATAGTACCATATGTCATTCTGTAACTCCATAAGAGAGAAAGTATAGAAGGGACGAGTGACCAGGAGGGATCTAGCATCTGGGTCTTCTGAAAGCCCAGGAAGGGGGTAGGAGGGAGGGACGTAAGAATGAAAACGAGATGAACAACTCTCATGGAATGTTATGGTAAGTACATAACTTCTTTATGTGAAGCTGTTCTATCTCGCCGTTCATTCTTACTGATGGGTATTGTCCCATGCACCATCTATTTTGGGTGGCTCACGGGAGTATATTTTTTCAGGACAGTGGATCCAAAGGTAGCCCTGTCAACTTTGTAATGAGTGATAAAGGTATGAGGTTTTGACCAAGTGGCTTCTGCACAAATGTTATCAATAGGAAGTCTGGCAGAAAAAGCAGAAGATATAGAAACTGCTCTGGTTGAGTGAGCTTTAATTTTATGCTGTAAGGGCATATTGGCAGCTGAATAAGCAAAGGTGATACAATCAATAACCATTTAGACAGAGTTGTTTTAGCCACTGGCATACCTTTCCTGGACTTTGAAAAGAAAACAAAAACCTGATCTGATTTCCTGAAATCTTTTGTTCTATCCAAATAAAATATAAGTTGTCTGTGAACATCAAGTTTGTGCAGCATGTATTCCAGATTGTTGGAGTGATTGGGGAAGAAAACTGGCAAATCAATAATTTGGTTAAGATTGGTTTCAGTGCAAACCTTTGGCAAAAAAAGAGGGGTTTGTTCGAAGTGAGACTCTGTCAGCATGGAAAATCAAGTAAGTAGGTTTAATGGATAAGGCCTTAAGCGCCGACACTCTGCGGGCAGAAGTAATAGCCACTAAAAAGATAGTTTTCTATGACAAAAATTTGAGGTCACATGAGGAAGCTGGTTCCAATGTAGGAAGAATAATGCGGGAAAGCATAAAATTTAGATTCCATGGAGAATAGGGAGATTTCACAGGTGGTCTGATATGAAAGGTCCCTTTAAGAAAAGCTTTGGATAATTTGTGTGACATAATATTCATTCTTTCAAATCCAAGATGAAAGTTAGAAATGGCAGCAAGTTGAACACGGACTGTTGCAGCTACAGCTCCTTTATTGAAGGTCATGGTCAAGAATTCTAGTATAGAGGCCACAGGAGCTTGGTAAGGATCAATATTGCTTTTAGAGACCCATGTAGAATTTTTTTTTCCATTTGCTAAGGTATAACTTCATCTTAGAGGATTTATGAGAGGATAATAGAATTTGCTTTGTCTCATTGGAAATGTTATGGAAGCTAGCTATGATGGGAATTGGAACAGCCAAGCTGTCAGCTTCAGGGACTGCAGAGAGGGATGAAGTTCCCCTGACGAGTGCATCAGAAGGTCCAGAACTGGGTCCAGAATCCAAGGGTCCTCCAAAAGATGAAATCGAAGGAAGGGGAACCAAATCTGACGAGGCCAATGAGGGGCTATAAGAATGATGGTCTTTCCCAGAGATTTTGCTTTCTGTAGAACCTTGAGTATCAACGGGGTTGGTGGAAAAGCACAGAGGAGACCCGGAGGCCAATCGTGAACAAGTGTGTCCCTTGGGGCTTCTCCCAGAGGGGAATCAGGGCAAAGTAGCTTCTGCATTTCGTGTTCATGTGACTGGCAAAAAGGTTGCAGCAAGGGTGGCCCCACCTGCGGAATATCCTGTCCGCTATTTCTTTCTTGAGGGACCACTCGGACAACAAAATTGCTCTGCTCAGCTTGTCTGCTATCACGTTGGATTTCCCCAGAATGTGCATTGTTAATAGAAAGCGCTGGGTGGAAATTGCCCCCTGCCATACTCTTAGGGCCTCATGGCAAAGGGGGTATGACCTGGTTCCTCCTTGTTTGTTCAATTATCAGACTACTGACATGTTGTCTTTCTGAATCGCAATTATACCTAGAGGAAGAGAGTCCTGGAAATACTGCAACACCAAAAGTACTGTTCTCATCTCTAAGACATTGATATGCAGATGTGTCTCTTGATCGGTCCATGTGCCTGGGGCTGTTCTTCCCTGAAAATGTCCCCGCCACCCTATCAGGGAAGCGTCCATGGTCACTGTGGTCGCTGGTGGGGGTAAAACAAAGGGACGTCCTATCATGACATGAAGTAAGGTCAACCACCACTGAAGATCCTGTTTGCATGAGTTTGTGATCATTATCAGGTGCAAAATGGGGAGCTCTTGGTAAGACCATTGCGTGAACAACAGCCATTGCAGAATCCGCATGTGTATACGACCCAGCGGTATGGCCAAAATTACTGCTGCCATCATACCTAACAATTTTAGAACTTCTGAAGCTGGAGCCTTGTCTTTGGATATCAGAATGCAGACCTGCTGATAGAGTAGTAAGACTCTTTCTACTGGAAGTCTTAGTGTGGTGATGGTGGTGGTCAGTTCTGCTCCGATAAAGATGATATGCTGCGATGGCAACAAGGCAGATTTTTCTGAGTTTATTGTAATGCCCAGCTGGCTGCAGAGTGATAGTGTGGATTCCCTGGCTTGAATGAGTTGATGCCTGGTGGTGGCGTCTCAGGTGAGCCGTGACCACTGCCATGCATTTGGTGAACACTCTGGGGGTTGTAGTGAGACCAAGGGGCAGGGTTTGAAACTGGTAATGATTGGCTCCCAGCTGGAAGTGCAGATGATCCTTGGATGGCCTGGCTATTTTTATGGGGTAGTACGCATCCTGGAGATCTATCGAGCACATCCAGTTGTCTTTCCTTAAGAAGGGAAGTATCGACTGAAGCGTGACCATCTGAAACTTCTCTTTCTTGACAGATCTGTTTAGTCTGCTGAGGTCCAATATAGGTCTCCAGTCCCGTGTCTTTTTTTGGAACTAAAAAGAATCTTGAGTAAGTTCCGGATCCTGTCTGGTCTGCAGGGACTGGTTGGATGACTCTTTTTATTAGCAACGTTTGGACCTCAACTGTTGCTTGTGCCCTGTAACTGGGTGGAACGTCCTGGATTTTTCTTGTCTGTGGAGAGGTTGTGGCGAATGGAATGAAGTATCCTCTGGAAATGATATTTGTACCCAGTTGTCGTTTGTTATTTTGAGCCAGGTGTCTGGGTACAAAGATAAGCGACCCCTGACTGCCTCCAGAGCAGGACAGTCGAGCCTCCTTTCAGAAGCGCTGCTAGGGCTTCCCAAAGAAGTGATCTCTGTCACCCTGGTTTTGCGGACCCACTCTGCTGCGAGGGGGGCATCTTCCATTATTGCCCTCTCCTCTGCCTCTGGAGGGGGGTTCACCACGTGTGTCCTGAAAGGCTTTTTGGAACCACATTTTTCCTCCCTTTTGACCTTTGGGGTAGGGTCCTAGTAGGGGTGGAAAAATGGACTCTGACGGCAAACAGAGTTTTTCCCTCCTGCTCACACTTGGTCAAAGTTTCCTTAACTTCGGGCCCGAAAAGGGACGAGCCATCAAAAGGGGTATTCACAAAGGATGACTTGAAGGGCTCCGCGAAGGAACACAAGCGCATCCAGGAGTGCCTCCTAAGAGCAACACCTATACCCGCTGCCCTGCTCATTCCATCAGCTGCATATGAAATGAGGCGCATGGATGAGTTAACAATGGAGTTGAGGGTAGCAAGCTGGGAGGCAACTTTGTCTGTAGCTCCTGCAGCTACTGTACCTGAAGAGCATCCACAAGCTCTTTAAAAGATCGCTTTGTCGTCTCGTGAAATGGGTTAAGTAGTTAAGCGAACGGAGTGCAAAAGTCGCTGAACTAAACATGTACTTCCCATATCTATCCATGATCCTAGAGTCTCTGTTAGGAGGATGGATAGAAGAAGTTTCTGTCATTTCCTTTTTGGTGGCTGCCGCCACCACCATGGCATCCACTGGCACACCTTTGATCAAAAAGGATTCATCTTGGGGGGCAGATATGAACTTATTAGGCCTCTTAGGGACAGGCTCCATGTTGTCTGGAGACTCCCACGCCCTTCGTGAGACCAGCTGCATAAGCTCATCGAAGGGCGGAGACCTGAAAGCCTTCAGGAGAACCGAATCGTCTTCAGTAGGGTTGGTGGACTGCCAGTCATCCCGCTGCCTAAGGTTTTCAAGTATCTCTGCAAATGAGATATCCTCAGAGGGGGATCGTGGGGACCCTTCTGATTCATCCAAGTCAGTATCAGATGTTGAGGACTCCTGAGAGGAGTCTAGTTGTTTCCTCTTACAAACTCTCTTCCTGGGAACCTCATCAGTGGGAGCTTCTGGTGAGGTCTCGGAAGAGCATGGACCACCTAATGGGGCTTCCTGAGGCTCTGGGTCTCTGCGCTTTGCCAGGATCTGTGAAGCAGACACAGGCACTTTAGGGGATGAAGAAGCCAGACCGTACCTGAGGTCGAGAATGTCTTAGGAGACATAACTCTCCTCGTGGCTTCGAAAGCACCTCTGCTCAGATGCAAAGGGACCGATGGATCCGAAGAAACCGTTAATACCCCCGGCACCAGAACAGTGGGCTCCGAGCCCGAGGTAGGAGCCGAGCTCGTCCGAGCCTAGACCCCGAGAGACAGAGTCGGAATGGACAAGTCGGTTAGACTATCCTCCCCAGACCTGACCAGAGAGTGTCAGCTCCTAGAGTCATCGATCAGCGCCGAAGACACTGGAGCAGGCGTCAGCTCCGAAGGCTCCGCAGTCAACAAGTCCGGCTCCGAAGGACCAGTGTGGCTCGAAGGAGGAAGAGTCGTAGTGGGCATAAGGGTCTTTGACTGTGAAGCCGCTTGGGTCAGAGCCGATAGCAATTTTTAAAAGGCTGGTGCCTGTAAAAGCTTCTGCACCACACGATCCAAATCTGAAAGACTAACAGAAGACCGAGATGAACGGATCGATGGTACCGACTGAAGTAATGGAGACTTTGGAATTTCAGATACTGGTTCCAAAAAGAAAAGACAGTCTGCTCCGAGATCTGTGGAGCCAATGTCACTGACGTTTTTGATTTTTTTGATTCCATAGAAGTCTTGGAAGACTTTGAGGACTTACTAGATCCATCCTGGTCACTCAAAGCCTCCTGGAAGGAAGGTTTCAATAAACCCCTATCAATCAGTTTCCTCTTTCTGTCTTGGAGAACCCAAGAAGAAAAGGAATGGCATATGGATCAGGTTTCTTGCAAGTGTAAAGCACCTAAGCAATAAACACAATTGACGTGGCAGTCAGTTACAGACATCTTCTGCCCACATTTAGGGCATTTTTTAAACCCTGAGTTGGGGTGTTTGTCCTTATCAGCCATGACAGAAAAAGGAACACACCCAATAATCAAATTTGAATAAGCCTTCTAAGAAAAAAACAGGCTAAATACAAGCTGTTAAAACTAAGGCTAACAACAAGCAGATATATAAATTAGCCTTCTAATAAAAGCACACAAGCCCTTAAACTGAGGCTAAGAAAAATGCACACACTTTTATCTACGCAGATAATATCAATAGTCACCAATCACTAAACTGTACACTACTAAAGTTAAGTCTAAAGCTATGACAAAGGTCACTAACTAAGCACACAATACTATTACTAAGAAAAAAGGTGAAAGAAGGTCACTGATTAAACAACTTTTAGTAAGAAAAGTTAAATAGGCCTAATAAAAAACGAGGCCAAATATACAAGTATGAAAAGGCACACAAGATAAAGGGAAACTACAGATAAAGCTGTAAGAGCTTATCAAGCTAACTAACTATATATTCAAGAAAAATATCAATAATATTTAGAAATGTAAAAAAGTAAGGTTTTTACTGGCCTGAGCTAGCGAGAACCTCCGATCTGTTGCAGCAGCAAACTCGATCTGGGGTAACTCTGGGTGCATCATGGGATAGGGACTTGGCCTTGAGCTATTTGGAAACCTCGAGCTTTGTACTAGGCTGTCTTGGAGCCAAGGGATCGGCTCCGAATCCATCAGTAAGAATGAACGGCGAGATAGAACAACTTCACATTAACTATTTTAGTCTCATTGTCGAGAAGACGGGTTTGCTACATTGACATAGCCAGTTTAATGTCAAATGTTGTTTAAGTCTAGTCTTGAATTGGCTCAGAGAGTTGAGCAAAGTAATTTTGGTTGGGAGAGAGTTCCAGGATCTGCTAACAGAGTTTGTGAAGAGAGAGTCACCGGCAGAGTTTTTAGTTTTGATAGTCTGGAGTGGAGCTTTTCTCCCCGGGCCTCTGCTGAAAATGGACCTACGTCCAGTCGGACACTCATAAATAAATAAATAGTAATTTATTAGAGGATCGAACTGGCTGGTGATTGTGATAGGGAGTAATAATATTTTTAAGAGCAGGAGTATCTTATGGGTGGTTATCATGAGGTTATACTGGATCACGCTGGGTAGTTCTAGCCCCCCAAGCTGGTTTAGGTTAATGCAATGGTGAGTCCTATAAGGCAGGCCTGTAGCAAGTCTGTCAATATGGTTATAGCAGATAGAGAGTTTGCTGAGGACAGATTTGTTTAGACTGGAGAATATCGAGGATATATACAGTAGAGTTGAAAGTATGAGAGAGCGAGCTATGGCAGATCTAGCAAGAGGGTTTAAGAAGGCTTTTATCCTGTAAAGTGAGCCTAGTTTTTTTATTAATGGTCTTTATAGATTGATTAACATGTAAGTCGAATTTGAGAAAACACCTAGCAGTTTCGTAGAGGAATCTGGGGAGATTATTGTGCCATTATTAGATTTAATGGTAAAAGTGAATGCAGTAGACCTGTGTGTTAGTGAGAATAGCAACAGTTTTTTTGGGGGGTTCAGACGATGACGATGACGAGAAAGCCAGTTTTCAATTGTGTTAAAGGTGGTTTGTGTAGCAGACCAAAGTTCGTTTGGAGAAGTGGCTGAGCAAATCAGGGTGGAGTTATCGGTGTATTGGACACAGCTGTAGGGATAGCAGAATAGAGGTCGTTAATGAAGATGGAGAAAAGAAGGGGGTTCATAGGTTGGTACTAGGCTATCGGCCCTAGGGCCTATGCAAGCCTAGCTATAACAATTCCCTGGATATTTCTTCCCACGATATTTACTTCCCAAGGCCCCTGTCTAGCAGGGTGACTGACATGATCCCCGGGGTGAATTTCCTATCTCCCATCCAATCATCAAGGTTCCTTTTGAAGAGGGCCAGAGAAGCGCTCTGCTTGATATGTATGGGCAGTCTATTCCAGAGTATGGGGAGTTTCTGGGTCAGGAACCTATCCCTACAGCATGTTTTGTTCATTGTGATGACAAGGTTTAGATCCCTGGAGCGTGTGGCTCTGAGGGATTGGGATTTCTTTAAGTGGAGCAAGTCCAACAGCTCAGGGTTTGACATGGCCTTGTATGTTAAGCAGAGATCGCCTTTGAGTAGACGATATGCCACAGAGTATAGCTGGAGTTTTTAGACGGTCAGTATATGGCATCTGCTTTAGGCCTGTGATTCTTTTAGTGAGGTATTTGTGGCCTTTCACGCTGTTGCAGATGTCTTGTGAGGTACATACCAAACGGTGCATTATACTCTATAATGGGTCTAATGAGGGATGAGTACAGTGGGACAATGACCTCCTTTTTTCTGGATGAAAAGCCCTTAGTGATGAGGTGTGCCACATAGAAGGATTTCCTGACTGTTGTGGCAATGTGGTTATCGAAAGTGAGACCACTGTCCATCTGTGTCTTTAAGTCTCTCATCACACTTTCAATGTTTAGTGTCCTGCCACCTATGTGGTAATTCATGGGTACATGTTTTTTTCCAAAGGGGATAACTTGGCATTAAGCTTGAGCCCATGGCTCTGGCACCAGGCATCTGTTTCTGTAAGGCCCTTTTGTAGAATATCCACGTCATTTGGGGATTCAATAATGGCTCTCAGTTTGCAGTCATCTGCAAACTTTGTTAGCCAGAGTCTCTTAGTGTTGGCCTGTACTTCAGAGAAGTAGATGCCAAACAAGAGTGGTCCCAGGACTGAATCCTGAGGTACTCCACTTGTCACGTGTCTGGAGCTGGATTTGGAGTCGGCTACTTTTACTGTCTGGGTTCTGTCAGTAAGCCAGTTAGCAGCCCATCGAGTGACTTAGGGATTTATGCCCAGCTTAGTAAGTTTATCTATGATTCCAAAGTGGGGGATGGTGTCAAAGGCCTTGGCGAGGTCCTAGTATGGATCCCTGGGGTACACCTAGTGTGTTGGGTAGTAGTTTAGAAAGTTTGGTTTGCCAAAGGACAGCCTGTTGTCTGTCTTTCAGATAGGATTAGAACCATTGGATGACTGTGTTATCTAGGCAGAAAGTTTTCAGGTTATGGATTAGTAATTGGTGATCCACCATATAAAATGCCTTGGAGAGATCCAAGAAGAGGGCTGAGGATATGATCTGAAGTAGTTACTTCATTTGATCTGCAACCTGTGGGAGTTGGATCCGAACCGGCAGCTTTCCAAGCTTTAAGATCTGAGCTCCTAGCTCCTCCCCCCTACCCATAATCCTTTACTACCAATCACATTACCTCAGATCGTTTTTTGCCGTGGCTAAAGACAGTTGCTTCTTAGTGAAGAGCTCCTGGTCTGGTGAGATTGTTCCACTTTAACAAAAAAAAAAAAAAAAAAAAAAAAAAACTCTTTTTTTCCTTAGTTTAAATTTGTCTCTCCGCCTCCCCCCCCTAGTGTTTGGGTGTGTGTGTGTGTGAGAATTTATGGCTGAGTCTAAGGCTATATTTTCAAAATGTACTGAGTGTGGCCACAAGCTTTCCCCAGCTGATGGCCACACTCAGTGCGTTTTATGTCTGGGGGCAGCACATTTGTCGGAGGCCTGCCAAATTTGTGCGGCCTTCAACCCTCGGGCACTTAGGGACAGGAAGAACAAGCTTATCCTGGCGGGAAAACTCCCTCAGGAATCGGCTTCTTCTTCCTCTCCCAGCCGGGTTCAAGCTACTCCTGTAGCTTCGGCACCGGCTACTCCCTTAGCTGTACCCGGGACTCAACCTCCCTTATCGGGTACTAGCTCTGTGGAGTCTGGTTCTTCTTCCCACAGGGAGAAGAAGAAACATAGAGAGAGAGAGGGCCATACTTCAAAGAGGCGGGCCGAGTCTCATCTCTCGGCTCCGCCTGAAAAGATTCTGAAGTCCCCTGAGAGGGTCTCCGGATCCTTGTCCTCTCGGCTCCGTTCACCTTCCTTTTCTCCGGAGCCGGAGGAGGAGGATAGGTCTCCCTCGAGGTCTTCGAGGCGGCCCTCCCGGCCTGCCTCGACTACCTCCTCGCGGTCTACTAGAAGCATCTCCGAAGCGGACATGGATTGGATGATGCGAAGATTTTTACAGACCCAGATGCAGATGGGGATGCTCTTGCCTCCCCCCCCCCCCCTTGGGAGGGAGTGCAGCCCCCATTTTTGCCCCGATCGCTCCTTCTCAGACCCGTTATCGGGTCTCGGAGTTGTCGGATCCAGGCCCTTTCGGATCCGGGGATACGTCGGCGCCAACAGGGATAGTGTCTTCGACGCCGACTATACCTTCAAGCTTGTCGGATCCAAGCTCTCGGGGCCGAGGGTTGAGCATCGGATCCAAGGGGGTGGTTGTGTCTTCGGCGCCGATTGGAGCGGAGCACACCACTACCTCAGGTCCGATTGCTTCGGCTCTGACCCCGATCCTATCCTCGGAGCCGAGGAGGTTGCTTTCTCAGGCTGGTGACAGTGAATCTCCCTCGGCTTTTGAGGTGGTGGAGAGGGTACTGTCGAGGTCATCCAGGTCCCCGACCGGGCCTTCGGATCCATCCCGTGCCCCCAATGTATCAGGGTCTGTCTTCAATCATCCGTCCATCTGGACAGCCTGCCCAAATCCTCCAGTTAGTTCCTAGGGAGGAACACCACCCGGTGGACGAGCCCTCTTCGAAGAAACACAGAAAGCTGGTTACACCGGCTATTAAAAACGGAGCCTTTTGAAAACAGTTCGAAAAAGGCTTACTTTTTATTAAAATCCACAGCCCCGCCGAAGAGGTGCCTCGGAAGCACCAGTGCAAAAGGAGGCACCTGGACTCCCCCGAGTCCATTACCACGGATACGGATTTGGACCTGGGTGTCCCCCCCAGCTGACCCCTTGGTGGACCTAATTATCACCACGGCTTGGAAGGAGCCCGACAACGTGGAGCCTATCCCAAGACGCCCAGATAAGGTCCTCAGCCCTCCCTCTGATAGACCTTCTTGGTCCAAAGGCATGCCGGTTGATGCTATGTTGGTGGCGGTGGCCACTAAGAAAGAACTTGCCCAAGAAAGTTTTTCGGTCCATCCGCCGGACAAGGAGTCCCGGGCTTTGGACCGTATTGGGAAGCGGATGTTTACTTCAGCGACCTTTGCCATAAGGTCACTGAACTACATGGCACACACGATCAGGCTACAGCGTGACTTAATTAAAGAATACGCTGTAGCCCCTCTGGAGTCCATGTCGGTCCCAGACAAAAAGGTTTTTGAGACTCGAATGGCCACTCTAAAGTCCATATCAAATACATCTATGCGGCTTCTTTCCCATGCCACGGAAGGAACCGCTAGAGCTAGCGGAGCGGGAGTAGTCTTGCGACGGCACTCCTGGCTCCGCCTTTGCGACTTCACGGATCCCTTCAAGGCGTCCTTCGCAAACGCCCCTTACGATGGTTCAGCCTTATTTGGCTCATCAGTTCGCGACACGCTAGTCCAAAGCGAAAAAGATGGGAAGACGCTGTCGGCCGTCGGAGTCCGCTTCTCTAACCCCCAAAGATCCTTCAACCTTTCGTCCCTGAACCTGTTCATACCCAAGGAAAAGTTCCGGATGGTCACCCTCCAATCTATTCTCCCCCTTCTGCAGGAGAACGACTGGATGTGCTCGTTGGACCTCAAAGATGCGTACTACCATATACTAATGGACAGACGATCCAGGAGGTTCCTCCGCTTCCGGCTAGGAGCCAGTCATTATCAGTTCAGGGTTCTTCCATTTGGCCTAACCTCAGCCCCCAGAGTGTTTACCAAAGTCATGGCAGTGGTTGCAGCCCACCTGAGACTCCAGGGCATTCAGGTGTTCCCTTACCTGGACGACTGGCTCCTCACCGCCCCCAACAAGCATCTACTGGTTACGGCGAGAGATTACGCCCTATCTTTGTTTGGTCATTTGGGCATTTCAGTGAATCTAACGAAATCCTGCCTGTGCCCCACTCAAGCCCTAGAATTCATAGGGGCCAGGTTGGATACTCGAATCTCCAGAGTGGTTCTGACATCGGTCAGGCTGAACAGTTTGTCTCGCCGAGTCTTGGACATTCTTCGGAGCCCCGCTCCTCCAGGAGAATTAGTCCTGAGGGCGTTAGGGTCTATGTCGGCAGCGATCGGCCTTTCTCTCCATGCCCGTTTGAGAATGCGAGTGTTACAATGGACTCTCCAGGTCCAATGGTCACTATCGGTCCATCCCTTGGACACGCCGATTCCTCTGAGCAGGGCATGCAGGGACTCCTTACTTTGGTGGTTACAGGCTCAGGAACTCAAAGAAGGGAGACCCTTTGTGATTCCCCCAGTCAAAGCCACGTTGACCATGGACGCTTCCTGCCTCGGGTGGGGCGGGCATTATGCAGGCAAGTCCGTCCAAGGCACGTGGACTTCTCTAGAGACTGCATTGCATATCAACATCCTAGAGATGAGGGCAGTGCTGTTGGCGTTGCAAGCTCTCCATCACCTTCTACCTCTGGGTGACTATTGCAATCCAGACGGACAACATGTCCGTTGTCTAGTATATAAACAAACAGGGAAGGACCAGGTCGTACCCCCTGTGTCGAGAAGCCATGAGAGTGTGGGAATGGGCTATTTCCACCAACCGCTTTCTGATAGCAACGCACATTCCGGGGCGGTCCAACATATTAGCGGACAACTTAAGTCGGGTATTTCTCAACCCTTACGAGTGGTCTCTGAATCCCTCTGTCGCGAAGCAGATATTCCTCAAATGGGGTCAACCTCGCTGCGACCTTTTCGCCTCTCCCCTAAACTCAAAATGCAGCGATTACTTCGCGATAGTTCCCCCCCCCCAGAGGGGAATCCCCCAGGGACGCTCTGGTTCATGCTTGGCCGCCCGGTCTCCTTTATGCGTATCCTCCTCTTTCTCTGATGACGAAATTCGTCCAGAAAGCCTGTCGGTTGGGGGGCAGAGTGATTCTCATTGCCCCATTCTGGCCTCAACAAGTCTGGTTCCCCTTTCTGCAGTCTCACAGTGTGCCCCCCCCCATGGATTCTGGATCCCAGACCAGACCTAATCTCGCATCCGACGAGATGCCACACTCCAAACCTGGTCAACCTCAGGCTCACGGCCTGGTTGATCCAGTTCCGTTAATGGCAAGGACTCCCGGTATCTCGTCCCCAGTTAAGGCCATTCTGGTGGCAGCTCATAAGCCATCCACCAGAAAGCTCTACAACAGTAAATGGAAACGCTTTTCCATCTGGGCAAAGGATAAGGACTTAGATCCCTTTACGGTTCCTATTCCCATTATCCTTGACTTCCTATCCCTCCTTTTTTTAGCAGGTAGCTAGTGCGTCCACCATTAAAGTCCAACTTGCTGCCATCTCTCATTATCATGTGGGGGATGGCGTAAATTCTTTGGCGTCAGCAAAGATATGCAAAGCCTTCTTAAAAGGCGTGTTTCTCTTAAAGCCTCCCATTAAGCCGGCTATTCCTCCATGGGATCTTACCTTGGTCTTACAAGCATTAACAAGACCACCTTTCGAGCTGGCGGCCTCAGTGCCTTTAAAATTCTTATCTTGGAAAACAGCCTTCTTGGTTGCTATCACCTCAGCCAAGCGGGTATCAGAGTTGCAAGCCTTGTGCGTTAAGTATCCATACCTTATTTTTCACAAAGATAGGGTGGCCCTCAGGACTAATCCTTCTTTTCTACCTAAGGTAGCCACAGAGACTAACATTAATCAGTCTATTAACCTCCCTGTTTTCTTCCCGAGTTTCCAAAACAAAGGTGAATACATATTGCACAAATTGGATGTACACAGACAACTACGTTTTTACTTGCATAGGACTAAAGATTTTCGCAAGTCAGACCAGTTGTTTGTTTCTTATGCTACGTCAGCCATGGGCAAACCAATTTCTAAGGTGACAGTGGCAAATTGGATCTCTCAATGTATTAGACAAGCATACATTTCAGCTGGGAAGCCAGCTCCGGTTGCCGTCAGCATTCTACTATATCTGTGGCTACCTCAACAGCTTTTTGGTCTAGAGTTCCAGTAGACGATATTTGTTCAGCAGCTACCTGGTCTTCTTCCCATACGTTCATTTCTCATTACAAGCTGGACATCATCTCCAGAAGTAGGGCTTCCTTTGGCTCCGCGGTGCTTCGGAATATCCTTCCGTAGGGACCACCCAGGGCCTTTAGGTAAGCTGGGGACTCTGTCCCACAGTTTGCAGATCAAATGAAGTAACTACTTCGGATAAAGAAGTTATGTACTCACCATAACTTTCCATCTGAGTAGATACTTCATTTGTCTGCAACCGACCCCCCCCTGCCATCCCCCGAACCTCATTAAGGTATTGTCTTTTGGAGAATTTCTTCTCCGTCTTTAGCCTATAGGGCAAAATAACCGATCTGAGGTAATGTGGTTGGTAGTAAGGGATTATGGGTAGGGGGAGGAGCTAGGAGCTCGGATCTTGAAGCTTGGAAAGCTGCCGGTTCGGATCCAAGGTCGGATCCGACTCCCACAGGTTGCAGACAAATGAAGTATCTACTCAGATGGAACGTTATGGTGAGTACATAACTTTTTTTTATTGTTATTGCGGTTGTTGTTTATGGTATTGGAGAAGGTTAGAAGGGCCGAAGTAGTACTGTGGTGCAGTCGGAAGCCATGCTAAGAGTCTGCCATGAAGTTATTCTGAGTTAGGTGATGCATCAATTGTCTATGGATACATTTTTCCATAATTTTTGCAAGTGGGGATAGTATTGCTATTTGCCTAAAATTGGATAACTCAGTAGAGCTACCTCCTTTGTGAAGTGGGATTACATAGGATATTTTCCAAATAGAGGGGATTCTGGCTTCAGCTATTGTTCGATTGATTAGTATCGAGATGGGGTAAGCAGGGAGTTGGTCAGCGGAGAGAGTAGTTTGTTACAGTTTTTTAATCAGGGTATGGATGAGGAAGGTGGCAACTGGTTGGAATCTAAATGTAGGTTGGTTTCTGGGGGTGTTAATTTCATGCCGGGGGGCTGGAAGGTAGTTGGCTCGCTAGGGCTTGAATGGTCTCGTTAAAGAAACGGTTAAAACTGTCAGAGACTTCCTCGGGAGGTTTATCAATGGAGGCTGCGGGGACTGGGGTGGAAGTCCGTCCAGGATGTAATAGTTTGTTTATATCTTCCCAGAATTTCTGAGGTGTGTTATGATTTATTTCCTGTAGATTATGGGCGTACCTTCGTTGAAGGTTGTGCGTCAGGGCTGGTAACTCTGCACGTAAAAATCAACTACCAATCATTAGCGGACTGGAGTTCCGCTGTGGCGACCCCTAACCAGGCAAAGCCGAAAGACACAACAACAACATAGTAGTGATTTTTTTTTTGTCTAGTAGAATGGATTTTTTTAGTGACGTTCCTCTGTTGCCTATATTTAATGTGGTCTTGGGGGGGGGGGGGGTCTTTAGTAATTCGTCGTAATGCCCATGCCTCATTTCTGAGGGTAATTTTTTGTTTAGACTGTTTGGAAAGCCATGGTGCAGTTTTTGCCTTAGTTCTTGTTGAACATACGAGTGCGTGAGAATCAAGGATTTTTATGAATTTGTTGTTAAAGTATGCAACTGTTTCATCTAAGGGGAGGTGTCTTAAAATTGACCATTTACATGAGTTTTCAACAGAAAGGCTGTCTACTGTGAGATCCAGGAAAGAGAACAGACTTGCATACAAGAGGGGCATGACGCTACTAGTTTTAATGTGGGAGAACTCTTACCTCACAGCGTTTAACAGTTAATTGTACCCTAGGTTCCCAGTCAAGAAATTCTGAGTTGTTAGAATCTTTTGCTGTTAATCTCCATGGCCTTTTGAAACGGGTACATCATTTTAACTTCCTAATGCATGCATTGGAACCTTAGGGAACTTTTTTTTATTATGTGGGTACCATTACATAGTACTGTTAATGATGCTGCAACCAGGTTAAGTCTGATAGTTTTGGGAACTCCTTGTATTCAAGAATGAGTGGAAGACTTGGGATCTTCAAAAGTTATCATTTTATTGTTGTCCAACAATGATTCTGTAGAGGACGATGTATATTCTCTCAGTTGTCAGTAGGTTAGTGGATATGCCTTGAATATCCACCCTCAAAAGTTTATCGATAAAGTATAAGCGATTAGGACATTTTCTGGGACACTTTTAAGTGCTTTTCTCTTCCTTTGCAGGTGTTGAGGGATGCCTACATACATATCTAGTCAGTGAATATAAAATATACCTACAGAGGGGCAAAATCAGTACATCAAAAACAAAAATGATATAAAAAATCTTGTTGGATTTGGTGGGGTGAAAGTTTTTATTGTTTCTTACCATTCTAAGTAAGGGTTGTTGGGGGTTAATGGCTTTGTGCTTAATAATGTAGGTGGGAAGGTGATTGCTTAGGTCATCAGGGAGGGTCCCAGGGGTGTACAATTGGGGATGAATATTTTTAATTACCCAATCAAGTATGCTTTCTTTTTGGTTTGGTTTACCTATCGTGGTAGGGGTTGTGATGACTTGTGAGAATGCATGCAGGTTGACATTGGTTGTTGGGGAGTCTGAGGAATAGAGGTCTCAGAGAAGTATGGTTTCTTGGGGGTAGTGCCATGTTAGCCAGTGAAGGGTATCTTCAAGTGTGGCTATATTATTACCTGGGGGAATGTGCATACAGATGATATAGATACATTTATTTTTATTAATTTGTAGTTTGGTGGCAAGAATGTCTGAGTTGTTAATTTGAGGTGGTTGTACAGCTTCAATGGTGACATTCAATGCAGATTTATATAGAACAGCTACCCCACCCTCTTTCCTGGGAGCACAATCCAGCCTGTATATGTTATATCCAGGTGGTAGCACTTCATTGTCTGTAATGGTAGATTTTAGCCAGGTTTCAGATAACCAGAGAATCTCAGGGGAGTGGATAGCTAGGAGTGCATGGAGTTCATGTAGCGTGTTGTTAATACTTCTAATGTTAAGGTGACAGGCCAGTAGAGAGTTAGCTGGCCTATCAATTGTAGATTTATAACTTGGATTACAATTAGGGGGGATAGGTTTGACTGAAGTGGATGGGCCAGGGTTGGGGTGGATGTCATCACCGAGTGTTAGGTTAGTTTTAAACCTAGTGATGAGCTTCAAGAGTTTGTTTATGAGTTTATAATGTTTTAATCTAGAACTAATGCGTCTGGGATTGGCGGATTGATAGCGAGAGCAAGGTGCAGGGCTGGACACTGTACTGTAAGATTGGTGAAAGGTGGAAGGGCTTACAGTTGCTGAGAGAGTATGGCCTATTGGGTACTGATATCCAGTGAGATACTGTTTTTTGTACAGGGTGAGTAGATAAGGGGCCAGCAGAATGGTTAGTAAGGAGAAGTATAGCATTATGTGTGGAGGAGTGTGGTAGTTAAGGGTCTGTATTGTTTGGGTGCTCCAATACCAGAAGAAAGGATGATAGATTTAGAAGTAATAGACTGGGGGTGGAGAAAGTATGTTAGGTGGATACTGATAGGTTCTTATAGATGGGGGTATGGCTATGTAGCTATAAATTTAGTGGTACTGGGGGCAGGTGGGAATTGGAGGCAAGGAGGGGAATGGGGCTAGCACTGACTACAAGTGTTTTTTAAGGCTTCCTGGAGCCGTAGGTGAGTATTTAAAGATTACTTTTAATAGCTGTGCTGTAAACTGTATTTTAAGCTCTTTAGGGAATTTGCTAGGTTTAGATTATAGGTTTGAGTATGATTTTCAGGGTTTTAAGGTGGAAAACCAGTATGTTAGTGTTATATTCAGGGTTTTGTAAGCTTAGAAAATAGTGTTGTAGAGTACAAGGGGTAAGATATTTAATTATAGCAGGAGGGAGCCAAATTAGTATGGGGGACAGACTGTAGGTGCTTTAGACCCAGGTCAGCAGTGCACATTTGCAGAGGATTACAGGTTTAGGTATTAACCTTAGCAGTTTGTTGTGGTCTGACTTCAGATAGGCACAGTTTCTGCAGGGTAGTGTCCTTCAGGTAGGAGAGCCCTTTTACTCTCCTCTACTGTGAAAGTACAATTAGCAGCCATTTCAGGCTGTCATATCTGAGAAAATTCCTCATCTTTAGCTTCATCTAAATTGTGTAAGGCCTTTCTCAGAGGTACTTTCCTACTTCGCCCTCCAGTTAAAGATCCAACACCTCCTTGGGACCTAACTATGATTTTACAGGCACCAGTTCATCCCCCTTTGAACCTTCACCCAAAGTAGATTTGAAATTCCTGTATATATCTGTATTCTTTGAAAATATGTTAGCAGCAAACTCGATCAGAGGTAACCTGGGGGAATGAAGCATTATAGGTAGGGGAGGAACTTGAGCTTTGGAGCCTAAGCTTTAGAAAGCAGCAGAGTCTGATCCGAAACCCAAAGGTTGAGGAAGAATGAAAATGGACAACACAGATGGAACATTATGTTAAGTACATAACTTCTTTTTTTCTGACTGTGCTCCGTCTTCTAATTGTAACGACTTTTCTTAAGAAGTCCCATTTTGAGCCAGTCTTTCTTTCATTTCATTGTCTGATTTCTGCAGTTTTATCATCTCTTCTGTGTACCTCCTTAAAGTTTCTATTTTGTCTGCCTTTTGTAATTTGACTTTATATATTCCTGCATTGTTTCAGTTATTTTAACCACCTCTGAGTGGATTTATTTCTTCCTGTACATTAATCAAAGCCCTCTTTACTAAATCTGAAACTTCACTTTTTTGCAGAACTCTTCTGTAAAGTTCTTCTTAACTTTGTTTTTATTTATTTGTTTTACATTTTCTGGTTGATTTTTGCTTATGTTCTCCAAATTCCATTTTCCTTGTATCATGACAGCATAATTGCTAGTTAGTAACTGAATTTTACCCAAATCTATACATTTTAGGGCTATTTAATTAAAAAAAAATCCCAGTTTCCAATTTGTTAGAACATTTTATTCAGCTGGAAGCCATCTTGGAAGTCCAAGTGTATTTGAATTTCCATTAAATTACTTGTACTCTTAGATGTTTAGCAGTCAAGAGATGGAATACAATAATCTCCCTGCAGGATTTTCAACGGTGTTCATTTTTACTACTTGCGTCTATCTTTCCCTTTTTTCTGCCTCCAAATGATGTTAGTACAATAAGACTGTTTATGCGCACAAATTTCACTAGAATTCTTTAAATGTTTAAATATACCGGTTTAACTGGATGACATATTCTCTGGGATAAGTATGTTGCATAGGCATTCCCATAGGTAGTTGAGCAATCATTTTTGGGTGGCTAGATGTTTGAAGCATATAAACTAGTTTTATTGTATTAGTAATAAAATGTTAAGTTTCAGATAGGGCACTCTTCCCCTTTTACATTCACTTGTCTGATGTGTGGGCATAGAACCTCCACTTAATTTCACCCTTCTCTACTTTCCATTTTCCCCCTGGTACTAATATAATGCTTTTTTTGCTAATTAAGTTTATTTGGGGGGGGGGGGTTCAGCTGGAGTTTTTTTTATGTGTTTCTTGAGGTACACTTAAGTCTGAAATACATTTTAGTACAGTGTTCATGTATGGACAATTTGTTGAGCCATTCTCATAAGAAGCCTATGGATATGGTTGTACACCCATGACAGTTAAATGTTGGGTGTTATCTTTGAATATCATCAACATTTGTAGCCATATTAAAATAGCTAGACAGTTTCAGTGTCTTAGTAGTCCATAAGTGTAGACATTGTATATATTCAGGATGTGTACCTGTCAGACAAGGAACACAAGAACTTATCTTTGGTGAGATATGAAGTTTTAGGGTTTTTTTTGTTAGCCCTTTGGCCACAGAAAGGCTATCTACTGTGAGATCCAGGAAAGAGAACAGACTTGCATACAAGAGGGGCATGACGCTACTAGTTGTTTTCATGTGGGAGAACTCTTACCTCACAGCGTTTAGCAGTTAATTGAACCCTCAGTTCCCAGTCAAGAAATTCTGAGTTGTTAGATCATTTGCTGTTAATCTCCATGGCCTTTTGAAACGGGTACATCATTTTAACTTCCTAATGCATGCATTGGAACCTTAGGGCACTTTTTTTTTATTATGTGGGTACCATTACATAGGACTGTTAATGATGCTACAACCAGGTTAAGTCTGATAGTTCTGGGAACTCCTTGTATTCAAGAATGAGTGGAAGACTTGGGATCTTCAAAAGTTATCATTTTATTGTTGTCCAACAATGATTCTGTAGAGGACGATGTATATTCTCTTAGTTGTCAATAGGTAGGTCAGTGGATATGCCTTGGATATCCACCCTCAAAAGTTTATCAATAAAGTATAAGCGATTAGGACATTTTCTGGGACACTTTTAAGTGCTTTTCTCTTCCTTTGCAGGTGTTGAGGGATGCCTACATACATATCTAGTCAGTGAATATAAAATATACCTACAGATGGGCAAAATCAGTATATCAAAAACAAAAATGATACAAAAAATGCACTTTTATGGTCACATTCCCTGAAACACAATCAAGAAGTTGAGAATCAACTAAAGGTACTTCAAGGAGTCATAGGAAAACTCACCAGTCCTTTTTTTACTTGTACTGTAATTCCAAAACACATACTTCCTTTGACACCTTAGCACTTCAAGACTATTCCTTCTAAGTCCTTGCCTTTTTGTCTTCCCCAGAAAGTTTAACTTTCACTCCTCTGGATGCTTCCCAAAAGTCAACTACTGTGAATGGCATCCAGAGTCATCGGTAACTTATATGTTTTCACCGTACTAGATGATCTTAGAGGAGTCCTTCTGCAATTGTTGAGTTTTACCCTTCTTTATATCCCCTTGTCTGGATGTCTTCTCTATCTTGTAGCTACAGATTAATCTCTCTTTACGTTAGGCAAGTATATAATTTATTATATTTTTGTATGTTATATTTTTGTTTCCTTTCTTTCTGGATGTGCTTGTTCATGGGATTAACTAAGTGTTGCAGGGAGTGAGCATGACTTTCTATCATAATTTGTGATACAACACCATATGTTAGGAGGTGTGCACATCCCCAAGGTATGGAATGAGACAAGATTCAAAACAGTGCCAAGCAGATGAATAGTAGTGGGGAAAGTTCAAACACACATTGTAAAAGACATTCTTGCAGATCATGTGATATAATGAGTACATAATAGTTGTTTACGATCATTACTTACATTGCTTTTTTCTTTTTCATCCATCTGACTGTTGCAGCTTTCTTCTACACCTTGTTTTTGTTTGTTTTATAGTAGTTTAGTGAAAAATCTGTCTCCCTATTAAAATGTTGAGATTCACACTCCTGAGTCTCTCACCACACCGGGGAAAAAAGAATGAATATTGAACATCTATCTTCTTTTAATTTGTTTTTTGCAGGGGGCAATTCCTCCTGTACCTCACATACACACAAACGTGTGTACTTGTATATAGCAACTCAAGATTGTCTTACCTTAGAGAAAAGGGAGTATTCAAAAAAAAAAATGACTATCTCGAACGTGGTATGTCTATATACAGATTTGGGCCATCTCATTTCCACATTACATAATTCTGCATTCTGAGTCTCAATTCATAGGTTCATTTGTTCATAGGAGATTACTAGGCTAACAGCTTAAGAGCCCTTACAAGCCTAGGGCAATATAACTTGATTTTACCCAATATATGGTCCCTAGGAGAAAGAAGATTGCATGGTTTTGTGTCTTTGCCTTGAGTACCTTACAGATTGCCCCCTGTCTATAAGGGACATAAGAACTACCCCAGGTGTGAATTTGCAATTCCCCATCCTTTAATCCAAATTGTGTTTGAAGAGGGCTAGGGAAGGGCTTTGCTTAATTTGAATAGGAAGCATGTTCCAAAGAAGGAGCCATCTCTGAGACGTATACCTGTCTCTGTAGCATGTTTTGTTTGAGTCGCTGCATAAGTTTAGATCCCCAGATCGGTGACCCTCATGCTGTTTGACATGTGGATGTGTAAACATGCTCCATCAGGGCTGGATTTGTGAGTGCCTTGTAGGTCAGGCATAGGTCATCCTTTAATAGTAGATAGGAGATGGAGTAAAGGGATAGGGCTTTTGGTCTGTCCCCAGAGGATGTGTTGCTTACACCCTGTATTTATTTATTTATTTATTTTTTGGTGAGGAAACTCTGAGTTCACTCCAGCGGCTGTAAGTGCCTAGTCAAGTACATGCCAAATGGCGCATTGTACTCAATTATTGGTCTAAGGATTGCTAAGTACAGTGGGACCATCATTTCTTTGGATCTGATTGCCATTTCTTTACTTATAAGTTGTACCAAATAGAAGAACTTCCTCACCACTGTGGACTCATGGTGGTCAAAGTTTAGGCTACTATCTGTCTGTGTATCTAGATCTTTTTCCTGCAAGTCTACTCCTAGGAGTGTGCTGTTGATGGGGCAGGGCTATTTGACTTCCCAAAGCATATGATAATGCATTTTTTCACATTTAGTTTTAGGCCATCGTTCTGGCACCAATCATTTGTCATTTCTAGACCCTCCTGAAGGGATATCTGTATCACTGGGGGATTCAGTGATTGCCCCCAGCTTGCAGTCATCTGCAAACTTTTCATCCCGAGAGGCCTTCCACATTGGCCTCAAATTCAGAGAAGTATATTCCAAACAGGAGTGGTCCAAGTACAGAGCCCTGTGGCACAACACAAGTAACTTGCCTCTTACTGTATCTGGATTCACCCACTTTAACCACTGATACTGTCTGTGAGCCAACTGTCTATCCATCTGGTGACATACGAATTTATTTCCATTTTTTTTAGTTTATTTATAGTACCTGAGTGGGGAATTGTGTCAATTGCCTTGGCCAGGTTGAGGTAGGTGGTATGTACTATTTTACCCTTATCCATGGCCTTAGTGACTTTTTCAAAGAAATCCACCAGATTAAGTAGGCATGACCTGCCCTTGGCAAAGCCAAATTGGGTCGGGTTCAGTATTTGGTGGTTTCCTATATCATTATTTATTAGGTCCAATGATTATTCTTTCCATGGCCTTACATATAACACTAGTCAAACGTATGGGTCTGTAATTTCCCCTTGACATTTCATTTACTGAAAAATGTGCATAATTGTCTTCTAAATGACTGTAAATATTTGAAAATTATGTAAATATTTAGGCAAGGCACATAATTTTAAGACTTGTTCATTTAAATTTGTATAATGCCATTTAGAATGTGTCTGATTGTTATAATTTTGTAGTATTTACAGATTTATACCAGCCGAATGGGTACCTTTTCTGCAAGATTTGAAAAACTGGTAGGTATTAATGCATGTTTTATTTTGCAGCATTTATGTGTTTTTTCTGTGTATTGTTGTTCATGTGTCCATCTTTTAAAGGTAATGTATATTTTTTAATATCTTTCCAGGTAAAGCTGTCAGGATCACATCTAACTCCCCAGTGCTATGGTTTCATTACATATGTCCAGGTATCCAGTGCTTAATGATAAAAAATACTCTTTTTTTTTTTTTTTTTTTTTTTTCCATTTTCTGTTTTCATCTGAAGTTATGCAAATAACTGTGATAGTGAACACAGGATATCTTGAACTGAAGTGTTTTTAGATCTTTAAATAATTATGAAAATGCTTGTAAAATTCAGGCATACAATTTGAAATTTTCCTTATAGGATGGTCTTCTTAAATTTACAGGATAAACAAGTGTAGGTTTATCTGGTGAGACGGTTATTTAAAATACTGACCTAAAAGAAAGTTGCTGCTGCCATGTTGAATACAAGAGCCTACCAAATTGGATGGTATCAAAACCCTCAGTGGGAGGCTATGAAATTAAAGATTGGAAGCATACATCACCCCACACCAGTCACTTCTGGTATATTAGATGGAGTGATCAGTTGCATCCCTTCAAATCACATGATCCTATGTGGTGGTGGTAGTGTTAACATTTTTTTTTTGTATAGGAAGACTTATGTAAAGGTCTCTTTGTAGCCTGGTCCTACCTATAATAGTAAATAAAGGCACTCATCCCAGTCCTAAAATGTCATGTTTTTTTTTATGGCAGCTTGCCCAGAAAGGTTAGCAAGTACTGTTCTTATGGATCCTGCTATCAGTTGTCATTCTGTGCTAGTCATAGCATGGCCTGGCCTGGCCTTGAAACAGAATGCTTAAATCATTGTTTATTTTTGAGTTTAGAATTACTATGCCGTTGTGGAAACTTCATTTTTAAGGAATATCTATCTCTTACATACTTGTTTATAAAAGAAATAAACCTGCCAAAAGATTACATTTTCTTTATATGTGTTTTAACTACTTTAAAGAATACGTTCTGCCATCTAAAAGCACAGGCTGAGAGAGCCATCACACTGCTGGATGAGTAGAAATGCATTACATATAATCAAGAAATGAAGGTGTGGAATGCTGCTAATCTTTAATCATTATTGGAAGAATACCATTTTGTCAGAAAGCAGTATAAAACCACAGTTACAGTGCTGAAAGCTAGCCCTGTCTTATATTCTCAATAAGATAACTTAACCAAGCCAAACCTGTTTCTGTACATCATTAACCTGACTAAAAGAAATGTAGGATCTAACATGAAGACCCCTTCTTGATGGTTCTCTGGTTGTCCTCATTCTGTCAACCAGTCAGAATTCACGTTTTTTCAAAATTTCCTTCCTCAGAAATGGATGTGTGTAGGTATATGACAATGCACACCATAACATACTTTCCTGAGTGTGCATTGTTTCCTGTTAAAGTTTTGGGGCAATTGAAGTATGTCTGAATCTTGTAACAGCACGTTTTCATTTGATATAGCAGGAGGAAGCTCTTCGTGGGAGAGGTTTGAGGGTCTGCTTCATGGACTTGTGTTGAGGCTGGAATTTCCTCACTGGGTACTGAGCTGAGAGGACTGATTGAGATCCCGACTTCTTAGACTTTCTGTTTTTCACAGGGATGGGGCTTATTTCTTGTTAGAAAAGTCTCATGCCTGTTCTAGTCTGTGCTTTACCATTTTACAAGACTTCTGGGAGAAAAGTATCCCAAGCTATTACATTAACAGAGGTCAATTCTGGGGTGCTTGTTCCATCCATACCCTAATCAGTCATTTTATACCCAAGTTCACCCACTTTGATGTTGCAGAACTCCTGAAGTCACCTAGGCCTGAATCAAAAAGTCAAACTATTGCTGCTTGTCCTGTGACTCCTTTAGATCCAGTTATTTGGTCTCCGCTGATGAGAAATCATGGGTGAAATGGCACCAAGTACTTTGGTCCAAACAGGAGAATAAAATGCATGTATCATGGGTGCAGAATCTCACTTTTAAGGACTGCGAAATGATGCCACTGCCACACCCCTCTTCTCTTTGCTTGTCATCTTGATTTGCCTGATGCCTGGAGTGTGCTTGCTATACATTCACATTGGTTTGATCGTATGATTGAGCCTTCATTTAAGGTTGTTGAACAGTGCAGACCTCCCTCCTTTTAGTCTTTTGAGGTCATTATCTCTGTGACAACCAAGAACAGTGAGCCTCTGCCCTCCTCATGCCTTTAATTTATGGATTCCTTATGGCTGAAGACATATAGCATGCTCTGACCTGCAACTTCCTTCTTAGCATGCCTTCCCATTTAAATATCCTTTGTAGACAGCATTTAAGCTTCCATATCCTGTCTTTAGCCAGTCAAGTGGGCTATGTAATATTCTGTAATTTGAATTGTGCAGATTCTCTGACTTAAGGCTGCATAGTGGTTGAGGTTTTCCTCCCTCATGGAATAGCTAACTGTGGGCTGTCTTTCAAGGACATAATACGCTTTGGCTAGGCATCCTATCCCTTGATGGATAACTTCTTAAGTAGGATATTGGTCCCCTCCACTACTACCTTCCAGAGACCATCTATCTGTTAGTTTGCTAATGACCTTTGTGAATTCAATTCTAACTGACCAGGTCTGAATTTATAATTCAAAAATTTGCTTTTCTTATTATTGCTGTAATCAGCCAGTCTACAGGATTTTGCTAAACTTGCACATTAACTTTCTCCAAATATTCTTCACAGAGGAATCATTTTCAGCAGGGACTTCTATATCAACCTTCTTGGTTCAATTAAACGTGACTTTTTTATTTTAAAATCTGTGGGATTCTCAGCTTCAAGGAAGATGAGAGCTGAGAAGATGAGAAAGTACAGTGGCTGTGAAAGTTTTTAATGGAAGAGAATGTGAAATTGGATGGCTGAGAACAATCCATCAGGGCATCAGTACAGTGACCCTTTGTGTACATCGCATCATGCTTTTGTATGTCTGATTTGTTGGCATCTGGCCAATTCTCATATTATGTTAGTATAAACAAGTGACCTAATAGTGTATTAGCAACTTAACAGGAAATGTAAACATTGACCCTTCTCTGAAGAGTGAACCTAGGACTCCCTGTGTTCTAAGCAGTTGTCACTGCCACTGGCCCAGTAAGGAGTCTCTGAACAGTTAGCTACCTAGTCTCCCCCAAGAGCAGTTGTTTCTCCTTTCAGCTAAGAATCCGTTCTAATAGTGATTCTTCCACACACAAACAAGTAACCCAGTGTTGTATTAGCAACTAAACAGGAAAGGAAACATTGATCCTTGTATTGGGATTGAAAACCGGTCCCAAATTAGTGGAACGTAGATTGCTGAGAGCTGCCCAGGTTTTTTTTCCCCCATGAAGCCACAGTAGCTATTGGAAAGGGTGTCTTACAAACCCAGTTAAGACTATGGTTTCCTTCTAATGTCCACTGTTTCCACTAAAAAAATCTGTGTAACTTCTGAATTCCCTCTTATGGACTCTGTAGATTTATTCTGTTTTCAGCCCAAATTAAGCATCATTGTTTTATATGATACAGGGCCAAATGGCACCGAATAAAAAAAATTGTCAGGTCTTCTTCCGTTAACTTTATTTTTCAAGATACTAAAACTGGCTGCCATTCTGTACAGATTTCCTTTAAGATGAAAGGAAAACTACCCCCCCAACTGCCTGAGGTCCCATTCCAGCAGAGAGCTAGTTCTACATTGGGAGCCCATGATCATTGTTTTTTCAGTTCTCAGCCTTATAGCATAGGACTCCTTACCCCTTTGCATTAGACGCTCTGACTTTAAAGAATTTGGTGCCTAGCTAATTTCTTGATGGAAACTGCAGCATGCAGATGCTTTACCAGTTCCCTAAAGCTGTGTCACTGAAGAAGCGCTTTAAATTATCCTGTTATAATGTTATGTATAATGACTTAAATGCTGTTCTTTTGTCATGGCAAGGTCTGTTTAATATTGACATTGTTCCATATATTGTATATTGTTATGTTCAGCTTAACCATGTTTTATGCTTTGATGCCTTCTTCTAATGGTGGCTGAAATGGGTCCCTTGGATCAGTCCATTACCCTGTTAACAAACAGTAAATTTTATTTATTTATTTATTTTACATTTGTTTACCGGGCTAGTCTAACTGGATACATGTCCATTTTCAGTAGAGGCCCGGGGAGATAAGCTCCTATGTAGGACAATGAAATTAACACAATCACAACTAATAAAACTTTAGACAAAATAAAAACTATTAACAGTGTCTATTACAGGTTAACACAGCAATATTTACAGTGCAGAAATACAGGCATAACAAAGGAATGGAAATACAATCAAGGTATGTTAGAGATAGTTTAGTAAATTAGTTGGTTAAGGAGGAGTTGCTGTGTGTGAGTAGACAGGGTAATAAGAGAAAAAAGAAAATTTCGAGACACATATAGACTAGTCAGGTTTGGAGCAGGGGCATAACCAGTGAGTTTTGAGGAACAATTTCAAATTATTTTTGAAGCAGGATAGTGAGGGAAGTGTGGAGAGTTCATTTGGTAGGAGATTCCAGGCTTTTCCAACTATGTTAGAGAAAAGGGAGTCACCAGCCTTATTGTTTGTTTTAGCAGTATGTATTAGAAGTTTCTGAGAAGACCTTAAGGATTCCAGGTTTTTATAGGGAGTGATAAGTGTGGAAAGAATAGGCGTTTTGGAAGGTTTGTAAAGAGTGTTATGGACTATAGTTAGTTGATGGAATTTAATTCGATTTTGAAGTTCGAGCCATCCTAGTTGCTTTAAATTAAGGCAGTGATGGGTTCTAAAAGGGTTGCCTGTAGCAAATCTAGCAATGTTATTGTAGGACATTTCCAATTTGCTAAGATTATTTTTAGATATGTTAGTAAAAATAGGAGAGGCATAAAGAAGAGAGGATATTAGATGAGTGTGTGCTATAGTGGTTCGAGCTGAAGGTAGGAGAAAGGATTTTATCCTATAGAGCGAGCCTAGCTTTTTGTTGACTGTTTTTATAGTGTTGTTAATGTGGATGTCAAAGTTCAAATTATTGTCAATGGTGACACCTAATAGTTTTGTGGTTGGTTCAGGGTATATAATAGTTTTATTGGTAGAGTTTACTGAGAAGTTCATTGGGAGGGACTTTTTAGTAGGAGAGAAAAGGAGGAGTTTAGTCTTTTTGGGGTTTAGGAGAAGGCATCTATGTGTGAACCATTGCTCAACTGTGTTAAATACTTGATGGGTAAGATAGAGAAGATCTGGAGAAGAGGGGGCTGAGCATATCAGTGTAGAGTCATCCGCATATTGTATGCATGTAGCTTGGGGGATTGCCAGGTGAAGGTCATTGATGAATATGGAAAAGAGTAGAGGTCCAAGGATGGAGCCTTGAGGGACACCCAGGTTGACGGGCAGGTGAGTAGAGAGGGATTTGTGCCAAAGTACGGCCTGTTTTCTTTTATCAAGGTAGGACTGGAACCATTTTATGGAGGATGTATCAAGTGACAGGGATTTTAGTATTTTGATGAGAATTTGGTGATTTACCATGTCAAAAGCTTTAGACAGGTCAATAAATAGGGCTGAAGATAGTTTTAAGTAAGTAAATAAATAAAAATACATTTAATAAGCCACTCTCATGATGTAGCGGGATAAAGCCCTGACTATGGTCTGCCAACCCTGGTTCGATTATCCACTCAGGAGACTGACTTGAGTGGCAGGGAAGGGATGGGTGTGCCAATCCTGGGTTTGAGGGTGCTCGTTATCATGCTCCCTGGTCCAAAACAGAGGAGTTGCCCTCGGACTTAATCAACAAGTGTTCGGGGGTTAGGGTAGGGTGTGGGTAGAGGAATAACAAGAAAAAAAAAAAAAAACACCAGATGGAAGTACAAATGAGCCCAGCCCCAGGATACCCTTAAGATCTACATACAGCGATACCTGAGTAAGTCCAGGGGGTAGGAGGATAGCTGAGAAACCTGGGTCACTGGAGGCTGGGCCAGTATCCTTGAGGTCCGAGGGGCCCAAAAAAAAAAAAAAATGAAAAAAAATAATTAAAGGCATTTATTTATATCTTCTTTAAGGAGGTTCCCTGTAACAGTACAGTTAGTGTGTAGTGCTCTCACATAAAGCCAGCACAGCTAGTGTGTCAGTTCTCACAGTTCTAACTGCTTCATACTATATTCTGACTATAGAGTATTTTCTGTTGAGTAGTGCCTTATGATCACAGAGTGTTTGTTTTCTACTGAAGCTCTTCAGTGAAAAACTTGCTGAATTATTTTGTTGTTATTGTAGACTGTTACCATTTTTGGCAGTGTTATGTATTTTCTTCCTTTTCTTTAATTCCTCTATTTGGTAAAACAAAAAAATGGGCATCAAGGAGATGATAACGAACATGAGGTAAAGATTAAGACTGTGAAGACAATAAAGGAGAATTGTCAGGTGAAGTCAGAAAGACTTAAACAACATAAATTTGCATGTTCCACCTCACTTTCTGAGGTGGGCACTACATTTCGAGGCATGGCAAATTTAGTTTTTAAGGTGTCAAATCTCTCTTAACTGACCTTGGTGCTGCCAAAAAAAGTACCTTTTGGTATCCCCTGTGACAGTGTTTCATTATGGGATTTCAGTGGAGGATGAGCTACACCTTCTGTAACTCAATTCAGTGCAACTTATATATATATATATATATATATATATATATATATATATATATATAAACGCACACAAACATATATATATATATATATATATATATATATATATATATATATATATATATATATATATATATATATATATATATATATAAATATAAATATATATATATATATATATATATATATATATATATATATGGGTCTACTTCACATGCTCGAAGTTTCAAAACTTCAAACTGCAAATGGTTGAGACCATAAGATTGAAGTTTTTAAACTTTGAAAGTATAATAAACAAAACTAATTTACATTTTTGCAGGGGGGGCAAGCCTCCTGCACTCCCCACACCCCCTGCTAAGTAAATATACTAACACCGGGATCGCACTACAGAGAGGAAAACAGTAAATTTCCAGTTCCGCTCTGTATGATGCTCTCTATTCAGACGTTCAGAGTTTCAAAACTTCAATGTTATGGTTTCGACCATTTGTAGTTCAAACCTTTGAAACTGCGAGCTTGTGAAAGGGAATATATATATATATATATATATATATATATATATATATATATATATATATATATATATATATATATTTATTTATATATATATATATATATATATATATATATATATATATATATATAAATAAAACTCCTGTTTTGCATTCTTTTCTTATAAACAGTGATATAGGTATACATACAGTAATAGAAAAGAAAACAAAACATGCCGAACATTTTTCATTTTCAGATACATTATGTATGTATATTTGTATCAGTTATCGTTAACTAAAACATAGTACAAAAAATTGCTCAGTTTCTGCCTTCCCTTAATCTTTATTCCTTCTGAACATTATTCTGCTTTTATTGTTCCCACAAATTCCATTTATTTCCATGCTGTCTTCCCTTTTCTAAAGATCCCATCTCCTGTTCGTTTATCTCCTTTACAATATTCACTGCTTCAGTTATAGTTTTGGCTTTGGTTTCCATTTTCTAAAAATTGCTTTTTTGGCGGCCATTAGCATTAAACTTAGTAATGCCTTATCACATATGGGTAATTCATATCCTGTATCCCAGCTAAAAAGAATCATTTCCTTATTTACAACTATTTCTACTACTGAGGGAAAATTCTCCAAGGTCTGTTTGGGATATAAAAATACCTATGCAAACAGTTCTAAGTAAAAAATCTAAATTTTCTGGGGATTGTTGCATATTTTGGAGGCATGTTCTTTTCTATACTACCTTTCCACTCTCTCTTTCTCAGTCTTTGTCAACTTGCAATATTTTAAATACCCTGCCAGCTATCTCATTTTTAAATAGCAACATCCGTTCTAGATTCAGTTAAAAATTCTACCAGAATTGGTCTTTTACTTCACTCTCCTGTATCCCTTTCTGTTTGCCTATAATCTGTTATCACTCCCTGGTAGGGGCCATTTCTGACCTGTAGTCCAAACTTCTGCTTGGTGTCTTCCCACTCCATTACCTTTCCCTTTCTAGTGATTTCCTCCAAATACCTTAGTTCCTTTTCTGATTTTCTCAAGTAAATTCCAGTCTCCTCCTTCCCTATTTTCTATACCTTGCTTGCAGTCATTCTGATTGCTAAATTTTCCTTGCTCTGTTCCCATGTTGCCTTAGTTCTTAGAATATTTTCTGCTACTTTATGAATGTAATATTCTCTATAGTTGTTCTCCTTGAAGACCTACATCCAAAATCCTACTCTCTCCTTACTTGTCAACCTCCCCTATTTTATCTTCATCATCAACATCCATTTCTTCTTTTGATTTACAACTTTTTGCGTTATGATGTGTATGAGCGCCTTAACTGTGTAGCTCTAATTCCCTTCAAATTTGGTAATCCTAAACCACCTTTTCTATGGGGAGAATCAGCTTATCCTACTTAAATCATATCCACTTCCCCAACCAAATAAATTACTTCGATTCTTCATCAGTTATGGTCCACAGCTTCTGCTTTGGTTGATTAAAAATACACCTGACCTGTATATAAAACTAGAGGGATTTGAAACAGTTTCACTGCATGCATCCATATCCTTAGAGTTTCAAGCTTCTCAATTTTGCATCATCTTTTAATCTCTTCCCACTTATCCTTTACTGCCATAATAGAATCCTTTTTAATCCACACACCCAAGTATGTCACCGGATCATGTTCCCATAAATATGAATATTGCTGAGACAATTTGTGTGGTTACATAGTTTACCACTTTAGCATTTGGTTATATCTTCATTTATTTTATATTGTGAAAAAATTGACACCAGAATGTCCTTTTCTGGATTTATGAAGTACAAAAATAGTATCATTTGTGAATAAAACTAACTTTTCTTGATTACCATACCAGTTGCCTCCTTGAATCTGAGAGTCCCTTATTTTCTTCGTCAGTGGTTATAAATAATCAAGTAAATAGCAATGGGAAAACAAGACACGCCTGCCTGCTTCCTTTGTTCAAACACAGCTTCTCGGAGAGGAAACCTCCCACCTTAATTCTTGCCTCTGACTCTTCATATATCCTCCTAGTTAGCCCTGTTATTCTATCGGGGAAATACAAATACCAGCTGACTCAGTCCAAAGCCTTCTGTGCATCATGACCCACCAACAGCAGCAGCATTTTCATACATACTGATTCCCTCTGGATCATCATCATTCTATTAATGGTGACAAATGTTTGCCTCCTCTCCACAAAACAACACTGATCTCTGCCTATCAGTTTTGACAAAAACTTTGCCATTACCTTAACTTGTACAGACGTAAACACTCTTGTAATCGTATTTTAAAATTGAAATGGGATCTAAATGTAGCTGGGTCTGAAAGGTCTTTAACCTTTTTGGGTTATACAGCTACCGTAGCTTTCTTCTAAGAGGCTGGTACTACCCATCCCACTTTTCAGAATATATTTAAAATAGAACTTTCCAGATCTTTATCACATTCTTTTCTCCTAGCTTCCACTTTATCACAGGATACTGCCTGTTCCTGGAGACTTCCCCTTTTGATCATACATCACCATTTTTTATCTGATATCTTCCTGTGTTAGCTGTTAATTGTTGGGCATCATCTGCCTCTAACCTTGATATAATTTGTACATAAATATTTTCATTATTGCAATTTCTTGGTTTCCACACTCCTCTGCTTTACATGAAGTTTCATCGAATTTCCAAAATACCCCTATAGGATCTCTAGTTATTTTTCTTCTATTAGGCTCTCAAAGTTTGGCAACAATTCTCTTTTCTTTTACCTAAGTTGTACTAAAAGTTTAAATGCTCTGAAATTGTTATGAAGAAATTGTTTAACAACGACCTTTCTAAAATCACGCATATTATCCAAATACTCCCTTATTTTCTCTTTGGCACTTTTGAGTTGTTCTTTGTCATGTTATGAGAGTCCCCCTAGTCTGCATTACTTTAGCAACCTCTGTAAGTGATTCCTATAAGTTTTCCACATATATTTTGTCTGTAATACCATGTTTTTAAAGGCCATTTTTTAGTGTATCCCTTTACCCATTACATTTATTTCTCTTTAACAAGTAAGAAGGAAGGCACCACTGTCTCATTGTTACTTCGTTGCCCTGCATCTACTCCATCTTACCAGACCACCTGACTTTTCTTACTTTCCTCTCTATCATACAACTTCAGTATATGCCTTAAAAGAATCTCTCCTCTCAACTTGTATCTCAACTCACCTTTATTATTACAATGACTCTCTAGTCTTTACTAGAAAGATTCTTCCTGATATCTGTAATACAGTCTCAATCCCTCATAATCCATACCTCTCCAGCTAAACTGCTCTCACCCCCAACTTCAGTGAATCTGAAGACCTTGCCGCCTTCCTACTCTAGCTAATCTCCATTCTCCTCTCTGGTGACATACATTCTAATCCCGGACCCTCAGACAACCATACTTCCAACCCTAACTTGTCTTCCTCACTGTTTCACCATATATCTTGCCTTTTTGCTTCCATTAACACCCAAAGTGTATGCAATAAACTTCTACCCTTCATGCCTGGCTATCCTGTTACCATCCTGATGTTCTCTCTATCACTAAAACATGGCTAAAACCCCACATAAAAGACTGTGAAATTACCCTTCCCAACTACAACATCATAAGAAATGACAGAACTCTAAAGAAAGGTGGTGGAATAGCCCTACTTTTCTCCTCCTCCCTAAAAGTGACACCCTATACCAAGCCTATACCCGAGTTCACAACAACTGAACTAACCCTGGCCCTCCTACAAATTAATAACCATAAAAACATATGTATAGCTGCCCTATATATTCCACCTGGAAATAACATCCCCATTCTTGAAGATATCCTGTCTTGGTTCTCATCCAATATAAGTAATGAAACTATACTTCTAGGTGATGTAAATATAAACTGGACTTCTATTCAGTCATCTACATCACCTCAAAATTTAAACCTATACAACTTTTCACCCAAATGATTACCTGTCCTACCAGATTCTATAAGACAACAACTCTGGTAGTATTCTGGACTGGATATTAGTTTCTCACCCTAACTCCATTTCGGACAACGGTGTCCTACCTGACTCCCTCAGCGATCATCTTCCGGCCTTTGCTCATCACTCACCATCCTCCCTCCATCTTCACTACAACTACATCACAACTCATACCCTAAAAAACTTCAACCCTCAAGCTTTCTCTGATTCAATAAAACATACTAATTGGAACCCTGTTAAAAAACCCTCCCTCTTGATGATGCTGTTACATACTTCAATACTACATTCAGTAACCTGCTAGATAGCTTTACTCCCACCAGAACTAAAAGAATCCAAACCAAATCCACCCCTTGGCTAACTAAAGCAACTATTACACTCATGCGTCTCCGAGACAAATCTTGGAAGCATTACCAAAAATCTAAATGCCTAACATCCTTACTGAATATAAGCAACTTCGTAATAAAGTGAAAAAAATTGCTTCAGACCTAAAGTCCTACTACTCAAAGCTTCAAAACAATTGTAGATTCAACCCCAAAAGATTTTGGAAAGTATATCTGCTCTCCTCTCTGCTGGCAAAAAAGACAATCCCTGCCCTGACCCTAACTCTCCAGATCACATCTTAGCTACCCAATTCAACTCCTCCTTTATTGATTCAATAACCAAGCTCACCACATCATTCTCCAGTAACACATCTACTCCACCCTCATCCCACACCTTCAACTCTAGTCGCACTGACATCAATCGTACTCATCCCCCCCTTTACCATACAACCCGTCTCTCTACACATCATAAAAAGACTTCTACTAAAACTAAAACCATGCTCTCATGCTCCAGACAACCTTCCAACTTTCTCAAGCTAGCTGCCGATGGCATAACTCTTCCCATCACCGTACTTGTGAACCTTTCAATCAAAGAATCCCATGTACCTTTCCTCTGGAAGAAAGTGTTCATCATTCCCCTCCACAAAGAAGGAAACAATACTGAAATCTCCAACTTTCGTCCTATAGTCATCCTGTTTCCTAGCACAAAAGTCCTTGAAAAATGCATGCACTTGTAACTCCTTCCCTACCTCCTAGACAATCGACTTCTTTCCCCTACTCAACATGGATTTAGACCTGGACATAGTACTACCACTGCCCTTCTGTCCTTCCTTGACATCATTAACCATGCTCAGGATTCTGGCAACATTTTATCTACCCTTCTGCTAGACCTATCAAAGACCTTCGATACTGTTTCCCACAATCTTCTCTTGTCCAAACTTTCTTTTCTCAATCTCTCCTCCCTCTATTAACTGTTTTTCCAGTTGCCTTTCTAATAGACAACAAGCTGTCAAGTGGAACAGTAGTACCACTTCCTTCCTTCACACCCCAACAGGAGTTCCACAAAACTCAATACTAGGTCCCTTACTTTTTAACATCTTCATTAATAATTTTCATCAGTGCATTCCTAATACCAAACTTGTTCAATACACAGATGATTCCACCATAATTTGTTATGCTCAATCCCTCCCCAAACTTAAGCAACTAATACAAGAAGCCTTCTCTTGTAGCGAATCTTGGATGATGAATAATCACTTCACTCTCAATGCATCCAAAACAAAAATCATAATCTTTATCCCATCTAAAAACACCTCTATCAATAAAAATTCCTTCTCTATAGTCAATCATAATAAGATTCCCATTGAAATTGTATCCCGTACAAAACTTTTAGGTATCATCATTGATAAACATTTAAAGCTTGACATTCATATACAAACTAGTATTAAGAAAACTCATTAAAAGCTCAGAATGCTGTATTGTCACAGATGTTATCTTACTCCCTCATCCAAACATATACTCTCGATTTCCTACCTCATTCCCTCTCTCTTGTATGGAGCCCCTCTCCTCACCAACCTTCAATACTCCCTAAAGTCAAAACTATCACCCTGCTACAGTAAAATCTCTAAGTTTGCTACCGGGACCATATCCTTCTCCCACCACTGTGATGTACTCCACTCCTTGAACTGGCTGGAACTCCCCCACTATCTCTCTTATATTCAACTGTTAACTGCTCACAAACTCATTTTCAAACTCACTAACTGCCATTTCCTCTCCTCCATATTCACTTGCATCATCCTGACAGAATACTCTGATCCAGTAACCAGAACCACCTCAAAGTGTACAAACCCTTACACACGGCAAGGCAATTTCTCCTGTATTTTTCCCTTGCTCATCTATGGAATTCACTCCCCCTCCCACATTCGAATCACCCAAAACCACTCCGCCTTTAAGACCATGCTCCATTCCCACCTCTCTTCTCACTGGGAATGCTCATGCTCTCACCTCATCTGACTCCATTTCATTTCTGCTCACCCATCCTTTTTTTTCCTTTCTCAAAACTCAACCTACTGACTCCCTTCATTTCATTTTTCACTCCCTCCCCCTTTTTTCTTTCTCATAACTCAACCTATTCACTTCTCACTGATCTACTCTCCTCTAATTCTTCTTACCTCTCACCTCATGAAACTGAGTGCGTATATGCCTGCACTCCACATTATACTTATGTACACTAAAATACTTGTGGTTTAATTTCACTCAATGCTTTGTTACATCTTGCTCAAATGTTACTGTGTTTTAGTAGTGTTTGAAAATTGTATTGTACTTGTCAACTTTGTTGATATTAGCTTTGTAACATTTGTATATGGAGCTTTTCTCCCCGGGCCTCCAATGAAAATGGGCTCATTTTCAGCCCAATGGACTTTCCCAGTTAACAAACTGCGAATAAATAATAAAAAAATAAGTAAGTCTTGTTAGTTTTACTGCTTGCTTGATCTGAAATAGTTATTGTATGTGTATCAAAGCTTTCATTTAGTTATACTCTTATGAAATATAAATTCTATCCAGCCTAACCCAGTTGTTATACACTGAGGAATGATAAATTATGTCTGGGTTCCAGCTACTGAATTCCCATCTTCATACCAAACATTTGGACACATTTCTTCAGAAGTCTACCCTTTTTTGATTTACTTTTCCTTCTACAAATATCAGAAGTGTTGATGTTCATGTTTTATATTAGATAGGCTTACATTGTGGCATTTTTTCTTTGGCTGTTTTTACATTTGTATTTGGCAGTTATTAAGCAGTTTCTAATGGGTGTTTAAAGTAAGAGAAGTGATTGAGTATACAAGTCATACTAGTTTAGGGAAGGAGAGATGGCTGGATGAAGATATAGAGTAGAGCCATGTTTCCTCCCTTAGTACAGCACATTGACTGCAATATTCTTTAAAGTTGCCATTAAGAGCCAAAGTGCATGTGTGGTGACCAGGAGGGCTGGGCATTGACTGGTAATGTTGTATGTGATGCATTATCAGTGAGGCAGAGCGGGTACCAGTGGAAGTGCCCATAAGTTAAAGAATGTCTAACCTAAAAGAGCCCAGTGTTCACAGAAAGATTGGTGGAATGTAAGTGGGATATGTGAAAGACTGTTGAATAAAGGTTGACAGTATATAGCTGTTACACAGAGGTACATTTGCTGCACGAATAGTTCTAGAGGGTTGATGGGATCTTTTCTTTCTGATGGTATGTTGTTTATTTTACCTTGCTCATAGTTACTTCTGGATACAGTATGCTATAATGATGTCCTTGGTGTTTTACTTAGACAGTACAGTCATCTGTTATGAATAGAAAGATCAGAATCAGAAATGTTTTGTGTATGCCTCAGCCTCCAAACAGGAACATAGAGAGACAAAAGTCAGTACAGAATAAAATGGTCTTACTCTGAGCATGTATTAACAGCTACTAGTGCGTACATGCTACAGACAATGTGTGCCATGACAAAGCATTTCTAAAAAGTGTCTTTTGTCAGAGTACACAGTTGTTGGCATAAATGTCAGCAGCAGTAATTGGTTGGTGGTAGTGGTGATTTTAACTTATTTGGTTACATACACTGGCTTAAAAACAGGAGTGTACAGAAAAGGAGAATACTTGCACAGTGTGGTTATTCATTTGAGTTCTGACTAGTTCAACCCACATCAAGGACTTCACCAACTTCATACGACCATGTCTGCAGTGTACCAACCTTTAATGAGAGTAGTACCAGCCTTTTAAGCTGGGCTTCCACTGAAAGATTGTCTGATTTTTTCATTGGCTGACTTCTATGGGAGTGCAGGCTTTATCTTGATTATCTGACTTCTTTAGGGTCAGAGCCTCACAAACTTAAACTAGATGTTTACTTAGATTGGCACTTTTTAGTGCAGAGTTGCTGATAGTATTGTAACAACCTAGAGAAGAAAACATGAGACTACAGAGAAGAAGATTACTACATAGCCCTTTTTCCATCTGTGAAAACTTTGTTGGCTTCCTAGAACTGTCTGCTGTGCTCAAGCCTCAGATGTAGAACCTTGATTCCACTGAAGGATCAAAGTGCCTGACTTAGATTGACAAATGTCTATGGAGGTTTAAGCTTAATTTTTTACAAGCTAGTTAAACTCCAAGCTTCTTATAAAGTCGTCCAAATTAAACTCCAACCTTCTTATAAAGTCGTCCAAAAGAGAATTTATATTGCCGTTTTGTCTTTAATTTTTTTGACTAGCTAGCTTAGAGAGTAAATATTTTGAGATGTGCTGAGCATGGTGCTTTGCTGTGCTCCATGCAGCACCACTGAGCAGTGTAACCCCTATTAATTAAGCAGTGAGAAACAGGGTACAACAGGTAAAGAATCTCGCTGTGCTTGTGGTTTATATAAATTTCAATGCCTTTTTGATGTGTCTCTAACTATTGCATAGTTGCAGTATTGTGACTGATTTTATAGTTGAGGTTGAATTCAGTACATTTCTGATGCTTGTTTGTTAGTCTTTAATTGTTGTCTTGGTAGTCAAACCCGATATAAGGGTTTATTGCTTTATTAACTGCTTTATTGATAGTACCTGCTTTGGCTAATGCATTGGCTGTCTCACTATTTAGTGGGTGCCACTCAACCATTTTCTGCTTGATGATTTTGTCCAGTATGTCTGTTGCAGGAGCTCAGTTTTTAGTAGTGTGATTTCTTTGTGCTGATGCCTAATTGTTGCCTACTCCAGTGGTGTTACATAACTCACATAACTCAATGGAATATTTATTGCTTTTCTACTAGTTGTTAGTAGTTACTTGTCATTACTCTGTGCTATTGTTACTGCTAGTTTACACTTCTGATATTCTCCACTTTTGTGATACAAGTTGTTTAGTTATCTTGTTATAGTGTTTGTCTTATTGTCTGCCTTCCCTTTACATCTTAATTTCAGTCAGCCTTTCACAATCTGTATTTCACTCATCCACTATCCTTAGTCTACTACCACAGCAAAAGTTAACTTACCTAGTCCATTGCTGTACCTCTTGCCAACCAAAATGACTAACCTTCTCTTGCCACCATTATAACTTGCCTGTTCAGCTAGTACTCCAGGCTGCCTATCCAGCCATTAACCTTGGTGCCAATGACTGTTAATTTTGCTTCCTTGGTCAGCCTAATCTCTGTAGACATTCTGAGGTAGTGTGTAGCAACTGCCTCATGTTTGCATAGAATCCATTATTATTACCTTGCAAAAACTCCATCTTGTATCGGTACATTTGCATGCAAAGACTGGAGGCATAGCTGTTGCATGTTGTCACTACCCCCCACACACACACGCACGCACACACGCGCACACACACACACACACACACACAGCAGTCAGAAAAAAAAAACTACCCCAGTCCACCAAGTCTGAGAGGGCACTTCAACCACACACACATTCATACTCACTATTCACCAGCACCAGCATCCATCACCACACTGATCTATACTGCTACAAAAAATCAACAAGGAAAAAAAGGGATTTCCATTAAGGCAGACAAACCCTAAACCTAAAATAGGTAATATAAAATATTCTAGTTATTGGTACTCCACTTTTAGCCGTACAGACTCTACTCTCACCAGACTGGCAAAAGATAGAGTTTGACTGCCAGTTATTACTGAGGCACTCCAGACTCTGAAGCATCCAAAACAGGAGTATAGAGCTTGTTGTTCATATTGGAGTAAATGATCTCAGCTGGTCTACCTTGGATGAGAGATACAGATGTCTGTGTCATCATATGCTCTTGAGGTGGTGTAATCCCTATGTTGAGTAGTAATGTGCCTTCACTTGGAGTGATGCCATAATACAAACCAGGCATCACTAGGTTCAGTGATTGGCTCCTTAAATGTCATTATAGTGGGATTAGTTTCCACCACAGTAGTACCTTTTGTAGGTAAACTGGTATCAGTAGACATTCCAGCCTAACAAATTCCAGTCTGTCAGCCATCAGAGTGGCTCTGCTCAATACAACCTTCAGAACTAGAATGTCTGAGCTGTAAACTTTTCTTTACCTCAAGAACTTGCACACCCATGTAGTTACTGAAACCTGGTCTCAGTTGACAGAAAGTACTCCTTATATTCCGGAATTCAGGACAGTAGTAGTGGTGGGGGCAAATCCATTTATAAGAAATCTCATACCTGCTATCTCATCCCAGATGACCTCAATCTTTATTTAGTAGAAATCCAAATCACTCACAACTAAATGAATGTTCATTGGTGATTACAGGTCTGCTTCATTGTTCCTGGAAGAACATATTAAATAACTAAACATGCACCCCAGTTGAAAGTCAGAACAGACACTCTTTATTTGGTGTCTTTAATTATTCAGCTATCATGGTCCATCTACACACAGAACAGTTAATCCATTGTAGTCTCTTCCATCCACCTCAACCTCTGGGCTATCCAATCCAAGGGTAGCACTTTAGACTTTTGGCTCCAAAGCTCTCTCCTCTTCCGTAATGCTCTAAACTAACAAATCTCCTCAGATCTTATTTGCTGCTCTTGAGGATGGATGTGGTCAATCTAGAACTGCTCAGATAACTGCTTTTTCTAGAGATTCAAAGCATTTTTTGGTGTTAGAGTTTACTCTGTTTCATTTTCTAGATCTTGTTCCTCTCCCTCTTCGTCATTGGAGCTTAGAATTAGGATTTGTGTTCGTTCTTCGTGTTATAGTATAGTCTTACTTTCATATGTGTTGGTGTGGTGTCTGGGGTTTAAGGGAATTTTCCTGCCCTGTAAATTTCTTGTGTGCACCAGTAGAGTTAGTTTTCCTCAGTATGGCAGAGAAGACTTCAGGTTTTCAGACGTGCATAGCTTGTGGTTGCAAGTTTCCCCTTCAGGATTCCCACAACTGCTGCATGTACTGGCTGCTCACCTGGATCAGGACTTTGTTGGCTGCACCTCTTTTGGGTTGAGGGCCTTGGCTGCTAGGCATGTTACACGTGGTTTAAAAGGCCTCCTTCCCACTTCTGCTTTTACAGTGTATCCTCCTGTGTTTCTTCTCCTCAAGTTTAAAAGTTCTTAGAGGAAGCTAAGAAGGATAGGGATAAGGATAAAGATACAGTAAAGAAAGAAAGACATATCTAAAGACAATAAGAATCAAGAAGGAGGTCTGCTGAGTTTCCAGCTTCTCTTGAGCTAGTATACAAGACCCCAAGGCCCTCTGTTTCCTCGGATCTGGCATCAACAACACACCAGTCCAGATCTCCATCTTCTTCAACACCAATGTCAGAACAGCACTGGTCCCAACTCTTTGATGTGTACAGTCCTTTCTTGGCTGCTGTTCCATCCTGGTATTATTTGCCAGCTCTAGCTGCCACTCCAGAACTGGTGTTCTCCCTGTAGCCGTAATGCACTCAGCTCCAATCTTATTCTCTTAGGCGCCAGGACTTTGATAGACCCTTGCACCAGCCTTTCAACCTGTCTTGAACATAGTCCTTGAGGTCCTCTTGGAGCGTTGGGAAAGGTGACATGGACAAGATTATGTGGACCTTTTCGGAGGTGCAGATTTACTTTAGGATCATTCCCTCCCCCTCCACTTCATGGGTGGAGAGACCTGGTCCCTCGGCCACTTTTCTGGTTGCTCCTTCACCTGTCCACCCTTTTTATCTGCTGGTCTTGGATCCACCTTCATTCTGCGTGATTCTCCAGTCAACACCAACACCATGGCTACCTTTGTCCCTGTTACATTTGATTCAGGCCTTTCTGAAACCAACTGCATCCTTGAGCTGAGGGATGGAGCACAGGGTCAGGGCCAACTCTAAAGCTTTTAGAGCCATCCCTACCCCTCACAGCCTCTGCCTTTTACAGCTCAGTTCCAGTCTTGGCTTGTATTCAGCCAGTTCACCAGCTGGTTTGGGTGCTTCTCCTAGATCCTCAGATTAGAAGAAGTTCTTCATTAGTTGTCCAGCTTTGATGTCAGTGTTTGAGATTGTGGAGAGGATCTTATTCTGTTTAGGGGCTGGGAAGGCATACTTTGTATTGGATGCAACCCGATCCTTCAGTCTACCTGTTACCTCAGTCTAGCGTCATCTTGCTCAGGGACAGCCTGTACTTTGTGGCCTTTAGCAGCCCCAGAACCAAGACTCTCTTGAGGCTTCCTTATCTCCTCCAGAGTACTTTCTCCCAGAGGAGCACAGGAAGCATTGTTAAGAGGAGACACCTAGACTTCTGTGAGGAGTCATTAGCAAAGGATACTGACCTCAATGTGTGGGATAAGGTTCCCCAAAATCTCCCCATTGACAAAAGCCTCTTTTGGCGCCCTTCTGGAGTTGATTAGATAGAGGGGAAGTTGGACCTCTGAAGCCCTTTCCCTTGAGGAGTCCATTTTTCTTAAGGACTTTAGTGTAGGCCCACCCAAGCCCTGTGTGTTACCTCCCTCTAGAGACATGCCTCAATGTGGTGTCTAGGAGGACATGGAGAGAACTGGATGTAGTGGAGTCCATCTCAAGTAAGATAGACAGGGTCTTAGTTCCACACAAGGATGGGGCACACTGGAGCAAGTGGCCTGCAGTCATTGCTATTGTAGTAGCTACGGGCAACAAGGAGCTCTCAGAAGAAAGTGCTTTTGTTCATCCTCTAAATGGAATGTCTGGAGTGTTGTGCAGAGTTGGGAAGTTCAAGTACAGTTCAGCCAACTTTGCTCTTCATTCAGTGAACTGCTTGGCACATCTGACCAGACTACAGAGAGACTTTATTAGCTGGGTTACAGAGTCTGTAGCAACCCAGAAGACAGCCGACACACACAAGTCCATGGAGGCTCAGTTGGCTACCACTCTGTCAATTTCAAACATATCCACGTGCTCACTATCCAGTGCAGCAGATCGTACGACCTGGGTAGCAGGCAGAGGAAATACATTTCCTTGTTATGCTGGAATGCACCTCTGGAACTTTGCAGAGAGCTTTAATGCATTCTCTGTGAATGCTGCATTTGATGTTTCCATCTTGATTAGACTTAAAATTAAGGATATACTTCCGAGGAGCAAGCAGAAGGGCAAGATGTTGTCTGCATTGGGAGTCTGCATTTCCATCCCTCAGAGGATGTCTCCCCACAATCTCAGGGGAAATAAGTTGCTTTTTCCCCCCAGAAGTCCCTTCATTTTGACCAAGACATTCCAGGTTATATTGCCTCCCTTCACCTGGGTCAGGGGAGGAATGTCAATGGACACCACCCTAGAGGTAGGAATAGTCTGCAAAATGAAGTTTTTATGGGACCTTTTTCTTGTAAACCCTTTCAGCTCTTCTGAAGGTTTGACTGGCTACTGCACTCTGGACGCAATTGTTGGACCCTTGGCTGTCACCCCTCAAGCTTGGGAGGCAATTGCCACACATTGCTGGGTGTTGAGAGTCATTAACAGAGGCTACACTATCCCATTTCTGTTTCACCCAAATGTTCAGCAAAAATCCCTTCCAGACATTCCACTCCAGCAGTGAAATAAAGCAGCAGGAGGAATACAAAAACTGCTAGTAAAACAAGTCATCCAGGAATTCCTGGCAGATCAGAGAGGATCCAGGGTCTAGTCAAGATTCTTTTTGATGTCCAAGAAAAACAAGGACATCAGGCCCGCTTTGGACCTTTGTAGACTAAATTTGTCAAACAAACCAAATTCCATTTGGTAATGGTGCAGTCCATTATGTGTCTGTTGAGAAAGGACAAATGTTCAATGAACATCAAAGATGCATATATCACATAAAGACAGTCGGGCATTCCAGTGGGTTCTGCACTTCTGGCTGGGGGGCCAGTCACTATCACTTTCGAGCACTGCCCTTTGGTCTCACCACAGCACCCTCCCAGGTGTTCACTAAATATGTGGCAGTGGTAACAGCCCGGCTCAAGCTACAGGGGTTCCGGGTTTTCCCTTACCTGGACAATTGACTCCTTATGGCAACTTCACTGACAGTTCATGAGAGAGACTCCTTGTTACATCTGTACCTTGCACTAAGGATTTTCTGACTCAAGGCTATCATCTTCTTTCCCAGAGGCCACCTGATTCTCTCATCCTTTGTCTCCTTGTGTTAATGGCAACTGTCAACATGTTAGTTTCTTTGACTATGTTCTGCGTGCGGGTACTTCACTATATTCTTTTCCTCATGTGATCTCTGACAACTCATCCTGTACAGTTTCCCATAAAGACTGACAGAGATTTTTGCCACCACATCTCTTGGTGGAAGACATGGACAAGATGATGTGGACCTTTTTTGCAAGTGCAGATTTACTTTGGGCAAGTCACTCCTTTGTTCTTCCTCCTCCCTCAGCCACGTTGACTATGGACATTTCCTGCTGGGGGGGGGGGGGGGGGTGCTTCGAGGAAAGAATTGTCTGAGGTACCTGGTCGCCAATTTTTACATCAGTGTTTTGCAGACGAGAGTGGTCCATCCTTCTTGCATTCCAGGCTTTTCACAACTGCCACCCCAAAGCTCTGATATCAAGTCCAGACTAACAATATGGCTGTGGTCCTGTACATCAACAAGCAAGGTAAAACTTGATCTTATTTCCTATGTTGAGAGGGTGTTGCGATGGGCAATGTTTTCTCAATGCTTTCTGTTTGCAGCACACTAACAGGGAAATCCATAAATCATAGTGGACCTAAGTTGAACAGGAGTATTCTACTGTCTCATGAGTGGTTTCTCAACCCTACCATGATGACAGAAATTTTCAGCATCTAGGGGCAACCTTGCTGCAACCTGTTTGCAACACCTTACAGCGCAAAGTGTAGCAAGTTCTTTGCCTTGATCCCTCAGAAGGAATGGTCACTGGAGGAACCTCTAGTCCATATTTGGCCTCCAGGTCTATTCTATGCATAACTCCCCCCCAACTTCCCTGATAGCAAAGTTTTTACAGAAAGCAATATGGTGCAAGGTGGTGATGATCTTCATAGCATTCTTTTAGCCCAGTCAGTTTTGGTTTCCCTTCCTGAGATCTTGCCTGGTTCACCCTCTTTGGATGCTGGATCTAATCACAGAACTGTCAGGCCAGCCTCACCCACTTGTAAAATCCCTCAAACTGACCACTTTCTTCCTCCACTTCCAATATTGGCTAGAGATCCCACACCGTCTTCCAAAGTGGTTCATATTCTTTTCTAATCTTAGAAGTCTTCCACCTGGTAAATTAATGGTTGGAAAATTAATGGTAGTAAATTAAAGTGATTTAGTATTCCGGCTGCCTGTAAGGGCTTGGTCCCTTTTAGGTGCCGTTAGATGCAATCTTAAGACTTCTTAGCTGGCCTTTTTCAGTCAAGGATGAGCTACTGTACTATCAAGGTTGAGTTAGCAGCCATTATCAATTTTCATGTTGGTCAAGATAATTTTCCCACAGCTTCCCCGAGACTTTCTAAAATCTTTTTTTAAGGGCCCTTTATCCTCAAACCCCCCCCCCCATTGAGAGATCCATTTCCTCCTTGGGATCTGTCCTTTGTGTTACAGGCTTTAACCAAGGCTCCTGTTGAGCCTGCTGCTAACATGTATCTAAAGTTTTAATCTTGGAAAACTCTTTCCTTGGTTGCAGTGACTTCTGCAAAATGAGTAACAGATCTTCAGGCTTTTTCATGTAAGTATCCTTATCTAATCTTTCACAAAGACAAGGTATCTTTCTGAAGTAAATCAGCCTTTTTACCTAAGGAGGCCTCTGAGTCTAACTTAATCCAGTCTGTTCATTTCCCGGTGTTCTTCCTGAGGTTCACTAATAAAGGTGAGTACATTCTTTACTGTTTGGATTTGCAGCAGCTATTAAGATTTTACTTAGGAAGAAAGAAATTAGGAAATCAGACCAGCCTTTTGTCTCATTTTTCAGAGTTACAGTAGAAAATGAAGTATATTAGGTCACTTTGTCCAGAGTCTTACTATCTTTATTTACAAGGGTGAACCAAAAGCTCGTTTCATTAGGGCATTTGCTACCTTGACAGCCTTTTGTAGTCATGCTTCTTTGGACAATATCTGTTCAGCAGCTACTTGGCCTGATACTCATACCTTTGTGAGTCATTACAAGCTTGACATGCAGTGCAGGTCAAGGACTATATTTAGCTTTACCATTTTTTTGAAATGCTGTCTCTTAGTACCACCAGAATCAGCCTGGCTGGAGATTCTGTCCCACAGGTTGAGGCAGACAGAAGAGAGAACATCAGATATGAAAGTTGTGTACTCACCATAATGCTATATCCATGTTGTCTTCAGAAGTATGTTTTAAGCTCCCTTCCCTCTGTCCCCTGTTTAAATGATCATATTTGTTTTTAGCTTGTAGTGGACTTGGTGAGTCTTCCTGAAGTCATCTTCTGTAAGATCCCTGTAGGTCTTTGTCTTTTGTTTTTCAGTTGGTAGTTTTCTTAAGAGGGGACCAGTTTGGTAGGGACTAACTATATCTGAGATTAGTTACTACAGGCATTTACTTACTAGATGAACCAAGTAAAAGGCTTTTCTGACCACTGCTGCTACAGGATGGTCGAATGTGAGGTTATCAACCTGAGTGCCCAGGTGTCTTACCACAGGTTGTGCGGTTTGGGAGTTGCCGTTGATGTGGTACTCAGTAGGGGTTGTGTTTTTGCCAAATGGTATGATGACACATTTTTTTGCATTTAGCTTGAGACCATGACTTTGGCACCAGTCATTAGTTGCTGTGAGACCCTCTCACAGTATGTTAACATCGTTTGGAGAGTCAATGACAGCACCCAACTTGGTCAGCCACAGGCCTTTTGTCTTTGCCTGTACCTCCGAGAAATAGATGCCAAACAGTAGGGGTCCCAGGACAGATTCCTGGGGAACTCCAGTAGTGACAGATCTGCTATTGGAGGTAGAGGTGCCTATTTTGACTTTGAGGGTCCTGTCGGTGAGCCAGTTGGCCCACCCACCGGATGATGTAAGAATTTACGCCAGGTTGTGTTAACTTTTCGACGATTTCCGAGTGGGGGATTGTGCCTTGGCCAAGTCAAGGTAAGCTGTATGTACTGACTTTCCCTTCATCCAGAGCCTTGGTGACAGTTTCAAAGAAATCAACCAGGTTCAGCAGGCAAGATCTTTCCTTGACGAATCCAAACTGGGTGAGGTCAAGTGCTTAGACCTATGTCCTTTTTTATTTGATCCATAATAATACGCTCCATGGCATCATAGATCAGACTTATCAAGCTAATAGGGCGATAGTTTCCAGGGTCAGTAGTGGCACCACCTTTGTGCAAGGGGATGACAATGGCGGTTCTCCACTCTGCTGGAATGAAGCCAGTACTTAGGCAGTGGTTGAATAGGGTGCTCAATGACAAAGCTAGTTCTTGCTGGCGATGGTGCAGAATACATCCTGGGATACTATCAGGTCCCATGGAAGCTGTGTTTTTTGTCTTGGATAGGGCCTGTAACACTTGATCTATGGAGATATGAAATGCAGAACAAGCATCAGGGATGTCGAAAGGGCCTTGGAGGGGGGGGGGGTGACGTTTGCACTGAACCTAAGTCAACAGGATCAGTGTAAGTGATACTGTTAAGTACTAATTTTGAACAAACCTGGGCTTTGCCACAGAGGTTCCTGATGTTATTGAAGAAAACTTTATGGTTTCCCTTTTTTATGAAGGATAGTTTTGATTCATAATTGGCCTTGGAGGATGTTCTTCGTTTTCCATTGCTGCAGTCCTTACTATTGGGTATAGTCCGCGTCCAGTCGGCCCGAATACCAGAGTATAAGGCTGACGTCGGTCAGGGCGCATTAGACTGACGTCAGTACGTCAGGGTACTAATGCGCATGACCGACGTCATATCCTCAGTCTTTTTTGCCGCATGGTCCGATGCAGAAGCAGTTTTGCGAGTGCAGGTTGGCGTTCTGAAATATTTCCGAAACCGGAGTTTCAGACCGAAACAGAGTTGGCTAAGTACCCGTTGGGAACATTTTGGATTTTTCTTGCCTCAGTATTTTACCGGATGTCAGAAAAAGTGAATAACTGTATTTCTTGTGGGAAACAGATACCTCATAGGGATTACCATACATTGTGTATACCTTGTTTAGGGCCTGAGCACGACGTTGTTGGTTGCCGCTCTTGTGCTAGGTTTAACAAACGCACTATTAAGAGGAGGTTAGACTGTGCCAGGTTAGTGTTTGGGAAGCGTTGCAATTATAAAATGCCGTCGGATGCTCCGACGCCCGCTTCGTGCAAGAAGCGCAAGGACAAAACAGTGAAGCCTAGGGTTGATGAACCGGCAGTCCCGGACGTCGGTTCTTTAGAAGGCTCAGTGGAGCCAGAGGTTTTGCCAGGAGTTTCCATGGAGTCTCAGGCAGAAACTTTATTGTTACAGGATGTGCCTTCTCAGGAGGTAGGCCAGGCTGAGGGGGCCTCTCAGGTATCTGTTCTTCCCTCTCTTCCCAAGGTAGTTAGAGCCTCTCCTTCTGTTGCCAAATCTTCTTTGAGAGGTAGGCCTAGTTCAGCTTCAGGGGGGCCTTCTCCTAGCATTTCGGGTTCTGTACCTAAGAAACATATGCTTAAAATGGCAGAAGATTTGATTACTATGATTAGAGGTTCTATGCCCCCGCCTGATAAGAGGCCTAGAGTGGAACCGGAGTTTGATAGTTTTGAACAGTGTTCAGAGGCTTCAGAGTCTTCTGCGGAAGACTTGCAGGAGTATCCTACTTATTCTGATTCAGATGTGGATGATTCCACTCCTACAGCTTCTCCTCCTGAGGATTTCTCATTTTCAGAGACTCTGCATTCCATGAGGGAGCACTTTAAATGGGAAGGCCAGGATTACTCTGATTCCAGGAAAAGGCTTAGGGAATTCTTGTTTTTACCCCAGCATAGGCCCTTAGCTATTCCTCCTGTGTTGAATGTGGTGGAAGATGTTTTTGCGGAGGCTTCCCTGAACCCTGACTCTTTGCCTCCTGCTCCTGTTAAGCCTGATAGGTATTATAGGGTGCCCGAAGCTCATAAGTATTTGTTTAAGAGTCCTAGGGCAGACCCAGAAACTATTTCTCAAGGGCCTAAAGGTGTTAAGGCCTCTGTGGTTAAAAATCCTGTTCCCACTGATAAAGAGGCAAGGGCTTTGGATAGGTGGGGAAAGAAAGTGTATACTTCTTCCACTCTAGCCTTGAGAGCGTTGAATTGTCAGTTTCACATGCTAAAATATCAGAATTATCTCCTTTCACAATTAAAATCTAAGGTGGATGCTTTGGCGGAAGGTATTGAGTGTAAAGAGTTGCTGGATTTGGTTCATGTGTCTGAACAAGTGGGTAAGCATTCTTTGCAATGTGGTTTTGATGCTGTACAGGCCTCCTCGAGGGTGGCTGCTACTAGTTCTGTTCTTCGCAGGCATGCCTGGTTGAAGGATCAGAATTTAGCTGAGCATGTTAAGACAAGGATTTTGGATGCTCCTTTACAGTCTGATGTATTGTTTGGATCGCCTGTGGAAGCAGTTTTACAGAAAATGGAGGACAAAGCTAAGTCTATGCAAACTGTTAAAGATTTTTTGCAGGTGCAGCCACCGAAGTTTAGTAGAAATTGGCCTGCTAAGGGGTGGACATATCCTGCTTATGATTCCCAGTCTAGGGGTAGGTCTAGACGTGGTAGGGGCAGGGCTCAAGGTTCTTTTAGGCCTAGAACAGGGAGTTCACCTGCTCAGACTTCTGGTGAGGGCAGGGGTCAGTCCTTTCGTAAACAGACCCAATGACCTGTCTTTTCAGCTGCCAGTAGATTCTCGTCTGGCAGCTCCTTTGGGAGGAAGACTGTCTCTTTTCAAAGAAAATTGGGATTTAATCACTCAAGACAAATGGGTGTTGGATATCATTCACCACGGTTACAGATTTTATTTCCATACAATGCCCCCTTTCAAAGGCATGCCAGACGTTCCTCCTCCACAAAGAAAGGAGGCTCACAAGCAAGTTTCTCAGTTACTCAAGATGGGGGCCATTCAGCCAGTCCCTGTATCAGAAAGGGGCCTAGGATTTTATTCTCGCCTGTTCCTAGTACCAAAGAAGGGGAACACGTGGCGACCAATTTTGGATTTATCTATCCTCAACACTTTTCTGGACATTCCCAAGTTCAAGATGTTGACGTTACAACAGCTTTTACCTCTGCTGGGCAAAGATCACTGGATGGTAACTTTAGATCTCAAAGAAGCTTACCTTCATGTGCCTATAAGGCTAAGTTGCAGGAAGTATCTGCGGTTTCGAGCTGGAAATTCTCATTATCAGTTCTCTGCATTGCCCTTTGGCTTATCTACTGCCCAGAGTATTCACAAAGGTTCTGGCTCCAGTGATAGCTTACTTCAGGCTTCAAGGAATTCAAATCTATCCTTACTTGGACGACTGCCTGATTCTGGCTCAAGAAAAGGAAGACCTTCTACAGCATCTGGAATATGTTATAGCAGTGCTAAGATGCCTAGGGTATTCTGTGAACGAAATAAAGTCCAGTCTAGTACCCTCTCAAGACATGTGCTTTCTGGGTGTGAGACTGAATACAGCAGCCCAGATGGCCTTTTAACCCCGGACAAACAAAAGAGTCTGTCACTTTACTTCCATCAGCTATCTCATCAGTCCGTGCTGACTGCAAGGACAGTCCTTCAAGCATTAGGGTTCATGGCATCTTGTATTCTGGTGCTTCCCAATGCCAGACTGCATATGAGGAAGCTACAATGGTATCTCAAAAATGTATGGACACAGCACTGCCAGGATTTGGACACTGTCATTCAAATAATACCTTGCCTTCAGAAAGAATTCTTGTGGTGGGCTCAGGAATGTCACCTAAACAAGGGACTCTCTGTGACCCGCCAGAGGCAAGTCAGATTTTAACGACAGATGCCTCGGACTTTGCTTGGGGAGCTCATCTAAATGGAAAGTGGATACAAGACAAGTGGCCTGCCAGACTACAGCATCTACATATCAACATGAAGGAGATGTTAGCAGTCCAGTTTGCATTAATGGCTTTCAAGGAGTTACTTCTTCCAGGGCAGGTGTTGATTCTAACAGACAACACAACTGTCATGTGGTACATCAACAAGCAAGGGGGAACACATTCTTATCCTCTATGCAGGCAAGCAATGATTTTATGGGAGACTGCGCTAAGCTTGCAACTAACTCTTCAGGCAAGGTTTCTGCCAGGAGCACAGAACTCCTTAGCAGATGTGTTAAGCAGAAAAATCATGGATCCCCACGAGTGGAAACTGGATCTTCATGTATTTCAGAAATTGACAGTGTCATGGGGAACTCCAGACATAGATCTGTTCGCTTCTCCACTAAACCACCAGCTGCCAAAGTATTGCACAAAGGGGTTTCATCACACAGCTTGGAAAGTGGATGCTCTGTCTTTCAGTTGGAAAAACCTTCATGTGTATGCCTTTCCACCTCTGCCTCTTCTTCCAAAGGTACTATTAAAGGTCAGACAAGACAGGCCAAGGATGATTTTGATAGCTCCAGATTGGCCTCGGCAACACTGGTACCCACTACTACGGAGTCTGGTAAAGAAGCCTCCATGGCCTTTACCTCTGATTCCTCATCTGTTATCTCAGAAGGCCGGTCATCTGCTCAATGTCAAGCTTCACTCTCTTCATCTAACAGCCTGGCATATTCTGTGTTGAAACACAGCAGGTCTCAACTTCCTCAACAAGTTTTAAATGTGATTATGGAAGCTAGAAGACCTAGTACAAGGAGAGTGTACGCAGAAAAATGGAAGAGGTTTTTATTTTGGAGTACAGCAAAGAATTTGGAGATTTCTGAGCCTAATTTGAGTGTGGCTCTTCAATATCTTACTGAATTATTGGACAAAGGTTTGTCCTTCTCTTCCATTAAGATTCATGCTGCAGCAATTTCAGCTCACTATGATTGTGACCCACCTTTGTTTTCGCATCCTTTGTTCAAGCAGTTTCTTAGAGAGGCAAAGAATATAAGACCCACACGTAGAGCTCCTACTCCTGCTTGGGATCTCAATTTTGTGTTGGAAAAACTTACTCTACAACCTTTTGAGCCTGCAGCTACTGCTGAATTGAAATACTTGTCATGGAAGACTGCTTTTCTGTTGGCTATTACTTCTGCAAGAAGGGTGTCTGAGTTGCAGGCCCTTATGGCAGTAGAGCCCTTTTTGATTTTCCATAAGGATAGGGTATCATTACGTACTAATCCTTCCTTTATGCCTAAGGTGGTTTCTAGTGTGGCTTTAAACCAAACTATTCATTTGCCTATGTTTTATGCAGATCCTCAAAATAAAGGGGAAAAGATTTTGCACTCTTTAGATGTACACAGGCAATTGTGTTATTATTTAAGCAGGACTAAGGATTTTAGGCAGTCTCAGCAGTTGTTTGTTTCTTTTGCTTTGAGTTCACAGGGCAAGCCTGTGTCAAAACAAACTATTTCTAGGTGGATTGGCTTTTGCATTGCATTTTGTTATTCCCATCATGGCAAGGAGATTCCAGCTGGGATTAGGCCTCATTCCACTAGGGCTACTGCCACTTCAACAGCATTTCTAAGGGGGGTGGCAACTAAGGATATTTTGGAAGCAGCTACTTGGAGTTCAGTGCATACTTTCTCTAAGCATTATCACCTTCCTATCTACTCTAAGTCTAGGGCTGGTTTTGCCACAGCTGTTTTGCAAGGCATGTTGTCAGCTCCTACTTCTTTATGATTTGCCAGCCTCCCTTATCTCTGCTTTGGGATTCTACCCAATAGTAAGGACTGCAGCAATGGAAAACGAAGAACATAGTACAGTTTTGTACCTACCATAAATGTAGATGTTCGAGGATTCCATTGCTGCAGTCCAATTTACCTCCCTCCTTCCCTCTGTGTTTAGGGGTGGTTGTGTAGGTGAGTTTACATGCTTATATTTTTGTATATATTCTTGTATATATTGTACATGTTTTGGTGCAGGTTTTTGGGCCTTGTCTTTTAGGGTCTTCTGACATCTGGGGCAAGAAAAGACTGAGGATATGACGTCGGTCATGCGCATTAGTACCCTGACGTACTGACGTCAGTCTAATGCGCCCTGACCGACGTCAGCCTTATACTCTGGTATTCGGGCCGACTGGACGCGGACTATACCCAATAGTAAGGACTGCAGCAATGGAATCCTCGAACATCTACATTTATGGTAGGTACAAAACTGTACTTTTTCACTAGTGATCTAATTTGCTTGTTGAAGCTAAGAAAGGAGTTTTTCCAATTTGTTCCCTTTTACCCTTGGACAACAGTTTCTTCCTTTTGTTGTAAAGCCTGTTGATAGACGGTGTCCACCAAACAGGTTTGTGTTTCCTTGAGGAGCAGGTTTTAGTTCTATTAGGTATGGCTGAGTCCATGCAGTTGTACAGGTGCTTGCAAACTGCATTGGCGTACTGTTCAGCATAGTTGTCTGCATCCTCTGGGAGGGTGGTGGTGTGAAGCTACAGAGACCCTCCCTTAGGAGGTTGTAGTCAGCTTTTGAGAAGTTTTTTTCTTGAATAGAACAACTTCAGTTAATGCCCACTCCAAAGACATAGTTCTTTGACAGAATATCAAGTTGTAGTTCAGGAATACATTCATCACCCAGCATCTCCTTAGCCTATGGAGTAAGCTTCCTATGCATATCAGACAGTGTAAAAAGCTCTAAACATTCAAACTTCCATTAGATGAATGCATGGAATAATGTGAACTCACTCCAAGAGTCACTGCATACAAATTTGTAACTGTGCTGAATTATCACGTCAGTCTTCCCTATTCACTTTTTTTTTTTTTTTTTTTTTTTTTTTACTTGTAATGCAGTCCAAGCAGAAAACATTTTATCTCTTTTTCACAAATTAATTCTGACTTGTACTATCATGTTCTGTACTATCAGCTTACCGTCAAGGGTTCTTCTGTGACTTTGTTGGATAAGCCTGCAATAGTTGCCCTGTTACTGGCTGTATTTTACACCTTTGAACCTACATTTCCCAGGAAGTTAGAGACTGATTTGTTTTTTAGCTCAGTGTACTTGTGTAGTACAATGCTGTCAGTTGTACAAATAAATATAGTTTGTAAAATAGCAGTGTGTTGTTTGTAAAGTATTATTGCCTAGCATAAAGTCCTGGCTCATGGGACTCAGCATTACATATGTGTTTCAGCAATTTGGGAATTCAGCTGTGGTATTTTTGTAAGAAATATTGAAATAAAGGGTCAAAAGAGTATTAACATTTGAAATACACACCAATTAATTTATCTCTGTTAAAACTCTTAGACTGTGTTTATTTTAAAGCACTGATCTGAACTATCTGAAGGAAATGAGGCTTCATTTTCTTGATACTTCCATAAAATAAGGCCAGGTATTCCCTATCCTTTGCTGATTGAAAACCTATAGGAGTTGGCTCTACCAGCTGCCTTATGCAGCCAGACATCCTGTCTAGACCTGCTAGAGGAGCATTTGTTTGTTTCCCATGGCTATGTTAGGCCTATCCTTTGGATCTTTGGAGCCATGGAGTAGACACTTTTTGCCTTCCACAGTTCCTCTGGCCTTTTTCCTCTTTTAGACTACTAATACAACTGCTGCTATGTCAGCACTTATTGGAAAAGGCCAAGTATCTATGGCCAGAGATGTTAGTAAAGGTTGCCCAGTTTACTCTGAAGGCAGACAAGCTGATGGTAACTATATACCGCTCCATCAATTCTGTGTTGCTGGTCTGACTTTAGAAGCCATGTGTGGTCTGCATTCCTTAGAGGTGAGGTACTTTAAAGAGTGTCTTTCGGCTTCCAGGGAATTTATTGTCCACCATTTCTGCTACATGAAAAAGTAAGTTAGGGGGGCAGGTATGGGGGGGCAGTCTGTGACTTGTGGTATTTGTATACACTTCTGCCCCCACCTCTCCAAGAAAAGACATTTTTTTTTATCCAGTTCTAGGTTTTCATATTTCTCCTTTCAGAGTGTACTGTGTGAGTCTAATGTTACAGGGTACCTGGTTGGATGCCTGTGTCATTAGTATTACAGGTGGCCCACACAGCTGTTTCCTCTGTTTTTCCCTGAATGGGCATCACTTTTGGTCAGAGAGTTGCTTTTTAAGGTTCCCAGGTTTTGGTCATTTTGGTCGAAGCATGCCGGAAGTGAACCCATCCTTCTACCTGTAAAAAGTGGCTGTCTCCTATTAGTTCTGCACGTTGTCTTCTTGGGACTAAACTAATGGATGCACTTTCTGGAAAGTACTAAAAACATTGTTGTTTCATGCACAGATCTGTGCACTTCTCTTTGCTGGTTTGCCCTTGCCATTTAAGAGCCATCAGAAGATTTTGGCAGCCTGCATAAGGATGAGACACAGGGTCAAAGCTCAGACATGGATGCATTCTCCGGTCTAGGATTTAACCACATTCTTCTTGATACCTCGGGATGTAGGTTTTTTTTTTTTTTTTTTTTTTGAGTATTAAGAGTTTCTGCCAAAAATACATATTTAGAACGTTCTCTTGTTAGACATATGTCCTTGGGCTCTGAATTGGTGAAAACTCCCTGCCAAACCTGTTTATGCACTGCCCATGAATAGTTCATTCATTAGGAGGCTGGATTGTGGATAAGGGGTAGTTCTCCTAGGCTTCCACTTTGTTTTGGGCCAGTGGCTGGGGGGAGGTTCTTTTAATCAATTGGCACTAAGGGCAGTGCTCCTAATCCTTCTGGCCACAGAGTTTAAATTCATCTGGAATCTCTCCTACCTTAGGTCAGCATCTAGTCCATAGTTTGGTACCTTATAGTTTAAGGAGGCACAAGGACATACCCCCTTGCTTGGAAGCTGTTGTTTGTCTGGCACTTGCCTGTAGTCTTGGACTTCATTATTTTGATAATTCACATTCCTCTGGAGGCTAACAAGCTGATGGCAACTGTATACTGTTCTGTCAATCCTATCATGTTAGTCTGACTTTAGAAACCATGTCTGGTCTGCATTTTTCAGAGACGAGGTACTCTAAAGAGTAGTCTTTTGGCTTCCATGGAGTTCATGGTCCACCTTTCTGATAAATTAAGTTGGGCGACAGGTATGAAATGGGGTCTGTAGCTTGTGGTATTTGTGTACACTTTTTCATTATTCTGTCTGATTCAACACCTCATCGTGGAATAAAATCAAACTGATTTTTGTTTTTTTTTTTCTTGGCAAACAGAGTTGAGATTCAGATGTTCTTTTCCTAGTTGGAACACAAAATGTCCCCTGTCATAGGAATACCCCCAATTACTTCCCCAGAGACTGTCTGAGCTTCATTGTCTAGTCTTGGCTAATTTCTTTACATCTGACCCAAATGGCTTCACTGCACAAAGTTTCAGAGTGCTTGAAGTTGTAAAGAAGTCTTCCACCAAAGTCCTCAAGTGAAAGTAGTTCTCAATGTGGATAGAAAGGAGCTCTGTGCTGCCTCAGTCAGTCAGTTACAGATGTTTTTGGATATGGTTTATGAAATGGTTGCTTTTCTTGATATCCAAATCATCCAGATTGGGTTATTTGGATAGATAAATGTCAACACTGTGTGATCAGAAGAGCTCCACCATATTGGTGGCTTTGCCATTTGATTTTTTTCTAGATTATGTGGGCGTTGTTCAGAGTAAAGTGAGTCAGTCAGACAGTCAGCAAGCCATATTTGTGCATTTTTGAGAAGCTTCTGTATTTGGGCCTCATTTTTTACATAAGGGTTTGTGCGTTATCTTCTGCCTCCCTTTTGTGGTAAAATGTAAGACTGCAGCCAAGATATGGCTTGTTGAGCAGCTACTTTGGGAGTGTTGCTACTGTCTCCCTTGAGGGTGAACTTGTCATGAGTTTCAAGCTTGCCTATCTGCCCTTGGACTTGCATATTCAGTGCGCTTGGAGTTCATACACATGCTAAATTCCCCTCTTATTAACCTCCACTTTTATGAGAAGAATTTCTGAGCTTTAGATTTGCAAGTGTAGATAATTGCCCCCCCCCCCCTTTTTTTTTTAGGGTCAGAGTTTCTTGTTTCTGTATTATTCATGAAGCCAGTCTGTTCTTCCTGTTTCTTCAAGGTTTTTAACCCAGAAACTTCACTCCATGCATCACCAAATCAAGTGTTCCCTGAAGCACTAATCCTGATTTAGTTAAAAGGATTTAAGCATTGTTTCCTTGCTGCAGATAGACAACTGCATCATTTGTAAGTGGTTTTACAGCTGTGTTCTTTTACACTATAAGGCGCTGCCGTTCTTCTGGTGCTTGCTGCAGTCAAACTCTGCTGCACTATTGGAGTGTCTGCCTCCACTGTTTAAGAATGTCTTTTATCAAAAATTGGTACCTTGTTCATTTGGTGTGTACTACCTCTCCTGTTTATCCAATCATTTATGTATGAAGTACAGCTGTATATTTTAACCTGTCTTGTCAAGATTGTACTGCAAGTAGCCTTCTGCCACCTTCTACTCTGGTACTGTATTGCTTGGGATCATGCCAAACATAGTGCACTTCAAAGACCATTTTCAGCATTTGCTATAACAGATGTGTTTCTACTGTCTCAGCTGACCTATGAGAGGACCCTATTTAATGGGTTCATTTGTCTGCTATTTCCAACTTTGATTCAGGACAAGAATCCACTTTGCTTGCTTCTAGTTTAACACCTGTCTACCCTTCTTATGTAGTACCTTTTACCCTAGGCCTCTTCTTGGATATCCTGTCTCTTTGAAAGATTTACTTTATGCTTGAAAAAGCCCCCTTCTTCCCCCCCCCCAATACAGCCTGTTGGATCTGCATTCTTGAAGATATCTCTAGAGATCCTCACTTCTGCCAAGAGGATTTTGGAGTTGCAGGCCCTTTCTGACAAGCCTCTTTACCTGTTTGTCTTTTTCACAAAGAGAGAATAGCTCTCAAAACAAACCCATCCTTCATGCTAGGAGTTAAAACAGTCAAAATCAGTCAGTAAATATGTCTGTGTTTTTTTTTTTTTTTAATGCTTACCGTAGTTCGTTCATACCTGCTCCACAGGCAGTTCAGGTTTTATGTGGACAGGACAAAATCTTTTCTCAGGGATGGTCAGTTGATTGTATCCTCTCATAAATCTAATGTTGATATGATAAAAGTCTAAGCTTATCCTTTCCAGCTGGTTAGCTAACTGTATTGAATTTTTATTATAATAACCATAAGCAACATCCAACTACAACTCCCAGAGCTCATTGTAGCATATGTGTGGCAGCTCTTTCTGCCTTTATTGTGATGCCACTACTGATGACTACATAGCTGCAACTTGGTCTTTCCTGAATACCTTTATGTGACAGTGCAAGCTGGGCACTCTTTACAGGCCTTCCTTCAAGGTTACTGTCATTAATGGTATTTTGTCATGATGGTGGCCTAGGAGTCCTGTCCTAGGATTAACAGAAGTTGAACCTCTTTTTATCAGTTGCAAAAAGTATGTACTTCAGTGACAGAGCTGTAAGACAAATATCCATATTTAGTAATTCTCCATCTGTATTGCATTTTATCTGGAGTTCTCTAATCCCTCTCCTTATCCTTTTTTCTTTTTCCTTGTACTCAGGGCTATAACATGAACTAGAGCCTGTAAGATGTTGATGTATGAGTTTTAAGTAGCTTGCATTTGCATTTTCTGATGCAATAAGAAGGTTAATTAGAAGGTGATATAAGGGATCGGAAGCAAAAATCTGTGTGTGTGTTGGGGGGGGGGGGGGGGGGCAGGTTCCTTTCTGATAAGTTGTGCCTGAACAGAGGAATCAGGCTGTAGTGTCCTCTTTCCCTTTTGTTCATAGGTTCATAGGTTAATACTAAGCTAACTGCCCTTGCGAGCCATTTTAAGCCTAGCCAATTATCCCTTGTGAGACTCAAACCCTGCACCTTGTGTTTGTAAGGCAAACACCTTAACCATTAGGCCACCCTCCCAACCCCTTAGGCCATCCTATATTTAGAAACATTGGCAATGAAAATAAGGTACTCAGAAATTCAAGGATATAATTGGTATTGGGTTCAAGAAAAGTTGGGTTTATTTGCAGGCATTATTTCATTCTTGATGGAACCAGAAAAGGACCTCTCAGTGCTGTGGAACATTCTGAGACAGTTCTGTTTTCTTTTCTTTTTTTTTATTTAGTTATTTATTTATTTACATTTGTTTATCGGGAAATTCCAAATGGACACAGGTCCTTTTTCAGTGGAGGCCTAGGGAGAAAAGCTCCACAGAACGATAAATGAGCAGCAAAGTACATGAAGAACAATTAACTATACATAATATAGGAAATACATACTGCAGCAAACATTAGCTATACATACAATATGAAACATAGTAATTAATAAATATATTAATACCTAGCTAAGAATGGGTAGGATGTATATACATATAATACTAAGCTCAAACAGATGCTGTTCTAAACTCATATACAAATATTGCACTAAACTCAAGCAGATATAAAGCAGAAGCTCCACACGAAGGTGGAACAAGCTAGAAGGGCTAATGGGATGGAAGAGGAAGAGAGAGGAGACTGAGCGAGTAGTATATGTGGTAGTGAGAGGAAGCTAGGTGTAAGTCAGTTGGATATGTACTTGGAGTTGAGATGAAGTGAGGTAGGTAAGCATGTTATAACAGGTCTGAGAGACTGAGTGAGAAGAGAAGGGAAGGATAAAGGGGGAGCCAGAGCCTGCAGAGGAAGGAATGCAATGATCAGACGGTGTGAGGCACGGTGGCTAGGGGAGGGGAGAGGAAGGGGGAGGTAAAAGGAGGGTTACTAGTCAGGATTGGTGCATGGGCATAACCAGAGACTTTTTAAGTGAGTTTTTAGTGCAGTCTTGAAGTGATTGCAAGAAGGTAGTGTGGTTATTGGGGGGAGGGGGGTTGTTCCATAATCCATAATGACGCAGGAGAATAGTGCTTCTCCCGCTGAGTTCTTGGGTTTGGTCACAAAGTAGATATTTCCTGCTGGAGCATAGAGGTCTAGTGGAGCAGTAGGGCTGGAGAAGGTTTCGAAGGGATGGGACTTTTAAGAGGATGGTTTACTAACTTCTGGGCAAGGGTGAGTTGATTCAGGTGAAGAAGTTGAGGGAGTTCAAGCCAGTCAAGTTCTCTTTGTGAGATACAGTGGTAGCTGTGATAAGATGCACCATTGGCAGACTTAACAATTTTATTGTAGCAAGCCTTGAGCTTGTTTAGGTTGGTTTGTCTAAGGTAGGTAAGTATAGGAGAGGCGTAGAGTAAAGTGGAGCTTGGGTGGGAATTGGCAGCAGAAATTCTGGCTGTCTTGGTGAGGAATTGTTTGTTTCTGTACAATGCACCTAATTTTTTGTGAACATTTTTTTATGGAAAGAGAAATGTGAGTGTCATATCTGAGATTATCAGTCTCAGCACCAAGTAGTTTGGAGTGTTCTGTTGTGAGATGATAGTATTGTCTTTGGCTACAATAGTAAAGCGGGGGATAATTGGGTTAGATTTAGTGGGTTGGAAGGTAAGGAGTTTAGTCTTGCTCAGGTTGAGTAATAACTGGGCATTTGATAGCCAGTTTTCTACAGATGAAAAGGCTTCCTGTGTGATCTTGTATTTGGGGCTGAGCAGATGAGGGTGGAGTCACCTGCGTATTGTATAAGAGAAGCATGCTTGGTGGCTGTGAAATAGATCATTGGTGAAGAGTGAGAATAGTAGGGGACCAAGGATGGAGCCTTGTTGAACACCGAGTGTTACAGGAAGTTGAGGAGATAAGTCATTATGCCAAACAACTGATTGTTGGCAGACAGTTAGATAGCTATGAAACCAATCAGTAGCTGATTGGGAAAGGATAGGTTAGTGAGAACAGAGGTTAGTAGTTTGTGTGAGACCATGTCAAAAGCCTTGGATGGATCCAGAAATATAGCAGAGGAGAACAGGCCATTATTTTTATGATGAGGGATAGCATTAGTGAAAGAGACCAAGGCAGTAGTAGTGCTGTGGTATGGCCTGAAGCCATGATGGGTGCTGGAGAGGAGGTTATTAGCTAAGAGGTAGTCTAAGACTTGAGAATGGATGCATTTCTCAAGTATCTTGGGAAGTGGAGAAAGGATAGCTATTGGGCAGCATTTGGAAAATTCAGTGGAGGAGCCACCTTTATGGAGGGGAATGATGTGGGATATTTTCCACAGTGTGGGGACATAGCTTTCTGATAAGGACTGATTAATTAAGATAGAGACTGGATAAGCTAGGGCTTCTGCTGCTCTTTTAAGTATTCAGAGGGGAGATTGTCAGCTGCAAGTTTTGTAGGCTTATGTTTCAATAGTTTTTTATATAGGAGGTAGGCAGTGATGAAAAAGAAAAGACTGTGGGCAGAGTATTTGGTTTTGATGTAGGGAGGATGGGTAGAGGGTTGCGTTGTTTAGTCAAAGACAGACTGGCTTCAGTAAAGTGTTTATTGAATATGTCAGCAGTACTGCTGGCGGAAGGGGGAGTGGTAGGTTGGGGGAGGGGTGCCTACTTTACCTGGGTGCAGAATGGAATTTATTGTGGACCAGAACTGCTTAAGATTGTGATGGGAGGAATTTAGAGCAGACTGGTAATATTGGGTTTTATCTTTTTATTTGCTTTTTGACCTTGTTGCACAACTCTATGAATTACTGTCTAGAGGAGGGGGGTTTTGTTGAGCGCAAGTGCTCCCAGGCCTTATCTCTGATTTTCATTAGTGCCCTGGTGCTTTTGTAGCCAGGGGGAGTACTGTGTTTTGATTCTGTCATTTCTTATGGGGGCATGTGAGGTGCGTTTAGGATGTTTAGGAAGATGCTATTGAAGAAGTGGACTGCTTCATCCAGATTGAGGTACTTTAGTGGTGTCCAGTTTTCAGGATATAAAATTAATGAAGATAAAACAAAGGCTATAACTATAAACTTTGTACCCACACATCAATTGGTTCATCAATGTCCATATTTATGGGAGCATGTAAAAATTAAGTGTTTAGGAGTATGGATTAAAAATTATTCTGTTTTGGCAGCTAAGGAAAAGTGGGAAGAGACTAAACAAAAGATAATAGAACTGAGAAACTGGAAGCTCTTGCCTATGGATATGGATAGCATGATACAAGCAGTGAAATATTTAGTCCTTTAATTTTGTACACAGGTCAGGCATATTTTATCAACCAGAGGACAAGCTGTGGATAGTAATTATTAAAGAGGTGAATGGTGAGGGAAAGATGGCAAGGGTTAAGTAGTATAAGTTGATCCTCCCAAAAGAACAAGATTTAGGATTATCTGATTTGAAGAGATATTTTAGAGCTACACAGTTAAGGCTGTTACACATAACACAAGCAAAAAGCTACAATTCAAAATGGAAAAGGGTGGTGATGAAGCAGGGGGGAATTCAGGATATAAGGAATGAATGTGATTTTGGAAGAAGATCCGTGAGGAGAATAACTGTTGTACAGAATATATATTCATAACGTATACTAAGAACTCAGCCAACATGGGAATAGAGAAAGGGAATACTGCTGATAGGGATGACTGCAGTTAGGAGTACAGAGAATAGGCAAGATGGGTCTGGAATTTACTGAAGGAAGGTGGCAAAGGAACTAAGGTATCGGGAGCAAAAGATTAGAGAGGGAGGGTAATAGAATGGGAAGAGACCAAGAGGACATTTGGATTGCAGACTAGGAATTGCCTTCCCATCCGGAACTGATATCAGTGTACAGACAAAAAGAAAGGGATAGGAGAATCCTAACTGAAATACCTGCACTGTTTGAGTTTTTAATTGAATCTAGCACAAAAGCTGTTGTTAAAAAAAGGGATAATTAGTATGGTATATAAAATCTTGCTTGATACGTATCTAGAAGTCAATCAGAAAAGATTGGGAAATGAGATTAGATATGCAGTTCACATAGAAACAATGGGTGGACATATGTATGGCTCCCAAATACTAGAAGATTTAGGATTTTTGATCAGAAAAGTTTGCATAGATACTTTTATATCCTAAGCAGACTACAAAGAATTTTCCTCAGGTAGATGACAAATGTTGAAGGTGTAATGAAGAAGAAAGATGTACCTTGGAGCATCTTTTCTTGGAGTCTAACGAGTCGGCAGACTTTAAAAAAATCTTTACAGAGCACTCTGTCAGAAATACTGGGTGAGCAAAGAGTGTAACTAAGAAAATGATTTTTTGAGCTAGGATACACTATCTGAATTGTTTAAACATAGTATGGCCTTATTTAGTTTAATTCTGGTGGCTGACAAAAAAGCAATTACTAGAAAATGGAATTCAGAATCAAAACCAGCTGTATTTGAACCAGTGAACACTGTGACAGAGAGAAAAGAACAAGAAGTGGAATCTTCAGGAAAAAGGTAGAAGTAAATTACAAAGAAAAAAATGGAAATTGTGGGACCAATACATGCAGAAAAATCTGTTGGAGGACTGAGGTTTAAGAGAAGGCAGAAATTGAACAATTATGTCATGTTACTTTGATTTTATGATATATAACATTTGTAAATGTGAACTTGTTAATATGGTTTGATTACATTTGTATAAATGTATGATCTGATGATGTCAGTTTTCAATCTATCCTCAACTGATGGGTTCAGATCCAATCCGTCGGATCCGACTTAGCCGTTGCTAAAGCTCTTAGCAACCTAAAACTCTCGAGCTTCTCCCTCACCCATAATGCTCCAACCCCAAGCACCTCAGATTTCGTTTGCCGTTATACGGGAAAAACATGGTGACTGTTACTCTCGAGCAGTTAAGTCTTTAAATTTTAAAATTTTCTATTTCACTTAGTAAAACCTTTCAAATTCTTGCATTGAATAATCCCGTACCTAATCCCCTACTACTTTGCCTTTTCTTCTAGTTAAAATATCTTTCTGTCCCTCTTTTTTCCATTTCGTATATTTTTGTACCTTTTGAGTACTGTTAGTATTCTTTCCTTTTTCTCTACACGCTGTGTAGTTTTTTTTGTTTTTTTTTTTTATTACAATTACTGGTAATAAGTTCATAGGTGTGTACTAGGCTAATGGCCCTGGTGCCTTTACAAGCCTAGCCCTATTTTCTACTGTTGAATTTTCTCCTTAGAATCTGCTTGTTTTCTTCTCTGTTATTCCTACCATCACAGAGAAAGAAGAGTCCAGCTGGATTAAAAAAATTTCAAGTGTGGGCACAAGATTCTGTTATCAGATGTCCACACTTGTGTGTATTGTCTGGGACCTCTCCATCTACAAGGAGATTGCTCTAATTGTCACGGGTTTAACCATAGAGCCCTGACAGGGAGAAAAAAGTTGATATTAAACGGGCTTCTACTTTCTTCTTTCGGAGAGGCTTTATCTGGAGCTCTCCCCCCCCTAAAAAATCTAAAAGGTCTAAATCTCGTTCTCCAAGTTCCTCTGCCTCTACCTAGGCTTTGCAGCAACCTAGAAAAAGAATTCCTTCTGATTCAACTTCTCCTTCGGATCCTAAGGGCAAAAAGTCTAAATTTTCGGATTTGACTCACAAAAAGGGATTCATCTGATTCAACCTCAACATCGGATCCAAAGCAAAAGCAAAAAGACACATCAGATCAGACTTCTTTGGGTCTGATGCATAAGTCAACTGATACAGTTATTCCGTCCAGTATTGTCTACCTGTCAAGGACTAGATACTCCCCTTCAGTAGATCCAGTTCCCTCCAGGGTTACCTCTCCCTTTTTGGAGAGACCTAGGTCCCTTTCAGGATTTTCCACTTGTTCTTCCGGGAGCTTAACAGAAGATGATGTGGAGAGAGTGGTGAGTAAAATTCTCCGTTTGCAGACACTGATGGATGCCCCTTTTGGTTCCTAACCCTTTGGGTCAGGAGGTTTGATCTTTTGTCACACCCCCTCTTCTAGTTCCTCATTTGACTTATTCCACTGTCTGAGTCCTTGGATTTGAGCTGTCCGGCTCTGTCTGACTCTGATCCGAGGATACCTTTTTCCTCAGATCACAGTTCACTCTGAGAACTTTGGTTCAGTCGGATCCAGAGAGCTCTCTGAGCCGAGGCTTCCCTGTCGAATCTGAGGAGTTGGAGTCGACTCCAAAGTTGTCAGAACTATGTCTGAACCTCAGCACAGGTTAGCTCAGCTCTGGCTTCTCCCTTGGGGGAGGGGATTGTCCTTGGAGCGGCAAGGAACAATGGTCTTATAAGCTTGCCTTTTTGGATCTGCGGTCCACTCCCTCTCTGGGGAGGTCAGCCTTTGAGCCTGTGAAGAGAGCATTGTCCATATCAGATAAACGGACGGTTCCTACCTCTTCAGATCCTCAGTTTACAGCCTTGAAGTCTCTGCACTTGGAGTCTCAACCCTCTTTTCCACAGGGACAGCCAGTGCTGAAACCCCAGGCTTCTCAACTGGCTATTCTGACTTTTGATGCCTCCCCAGAGCATCCCACTGAGGAGATCCCTAAGAAGAAGACTTGCAAGAGGAAGCACTTGGACACCCCAGAGAAGTCTATCACAGAAGATACACACTTCGATGAGGGTGAAGGGTCCCCATGGTCACCTCCTGAAGATGTCTCATTTGGAGACCTCCATGAAATCTTAAAAAAGAGAGGTGGCTGGATGTTTAGAAACCCTTCATCTGAAGAGTCTGTGTTCCTGGATGCTTTCAATACTGGCCCGTCTACCTCCTGGGTGACTCCGCCTGCTGATGAGCTCATTGAGTTGATGATCTGGCAGGCATCCTGACACAATTGAACCAATGCCTCAGAGATCTGACAGAAGTATGGCGCCATCAGAGAACAAGCAGTTTTGGGGAAAAGGGGTTCTTGTTGATGCCATGGTTGTGGCAGCGGTGGTGCCAGCCACTAAAAAGGCACTTGACGAGGAGAGTTCTGCTGTTCATACCCCCAACAAAGGAGTCTCTGGTGATGGACAGGTTTGGGAAGTGTGTCTGTGCTTCAGCGACCTTTGCTTTAAGGTTACTGAATTATTTGGCACATTTTTAAAAGTTACAGAGGGATTTGATTAAGGAGCTTTCAAATACCCTCTCAGGATCTGTTTCTGAGAAAGTACTATCATCTGTTACTTAGTTGGATATCCTGCAGTCTGTTTCCAGTTCATCCCCGAAGCTTATTTTTCATGTAGCTGAGGGGACCTCAAGGGCAGCGGTTTCAGGCATTTCCATCAAGAGGCATGCCTGGATGCACTTATGTGATTTTTGTGGATCACTTCCAAGTCTTTGTTCATCAATGCTCCTTTTAAAGGCACGTCTTTGTTTGGCCCAAAAGCGAAACACACATTATCCAGGTGTGAGGAGGACAGGAAGACCCTGTCTGCCATGGGTGTACATTTTTCGACATCTCAAAGATCCTTTTCCAGGAATCAGCAAGGTAGTCGAAAGATATAGTTCAAAAGGTCCCAGGGACTTTTCCAGGACACATGTGGAGGAAGTTCCCCCGGGGGTAGAGGGGGAACTCAGTGGTAGATGCCACTCCACAGCAGAGGTGTCCCACAAAACCAGGGGTCCAGGGGATTTGTTCTTTGACAGACCCTTCTAGCACTCCTGAAAGGAGGCCCAATTGCCCTCTTCTGGAGGCAGTTGGGTTGACTATCTCTGCACCAGAGTCTGGCTAGAAATAACAGATACTTGGGTGCAGTAGATTATTTCCAGAGGTTATATAATACCATTTTCCTTTCCTTCTCCAGATTCAAGAAAAATCCCTGTTGCTCCACCCAGTCAGAGGGAACAAGAAGCAATTTAGGTACTAAAGCTGCTAGAAAGAGTCATCCAAGAGGTCCCACCAGACCAGTTAAAATCCAGAAAATACTCAAGATTCTTTTTAGTGCCAAAGAAAATAGGTGACTGAAGACCAATTTTGGATCTCAGCAACTTGAACAAGTCATTTAGATGCACCAAGTTCCAGATGGTCACAGTTCAGTCCATTTTCCCTTTTCTGGGCAAGGACGATTGGATTTGTTAGAGACCCCTTTAGGATGCATACTATCATATAAAGATGAAAAAGCAATCCATGAGGTATTTACACTTCCATCTGGGAGCCAGTCATTACTAGTTCAGAGTTCTTCCCTTTGGTCTCACCATAGCCCCTAGGGTGTTTACCAAATGTATGTCAGCAGTAACTTGAGACTTCAAGGATTCCAGGTGTTTCCATAGCTAGACAAATGGCTCTTTACCACCCCAACCAGGCATTGGTTAACAAGGGCAAGTGATCAGATTCTCCAGGCATGTTCTCATCTGGGGATAATCATAAATTATGAGAAGTCTCAAATAGAACCAACCCAAAATTTGGAATTTATAGGAGCACTGTTCAATACAAAGTCAATGATATAGTCTGAACCCTTGAAAGAGGCAGTGAGGCTAAGGTCACAGGTCAGAAAAATAATCTGCAGTACCAAGATTTCAGCCCGCTTGGTCCTTCAAGTTCTAGGATCATTGTCAGCGGCTATAGTGCTAGTACCTTTAGGCAGATTTTACATGAGGATCCTTCAGTGGATGCTAGCAACACAGTGGTCAGTACTTTACCGACATATGTCAACCCCAATACAAATCATCCACACATGCAAGAGGAGGGATCTTGAATGATGGATTTAATTGGACCAGGTTCTACAAGGCCGTCCATTCATTCCCCCTCAGCCCAAGGAAATAGTGATTATGGACACTTCCCAGTTGGTGGGGGGGCATTTTCTGAGGAAAACCGTCCAAGGCACTTGGTCATCTAAAGAGGCCAACTTTTGCATATCAGTGTCCTAGAAATGAGAGCAGTGTTTTTAGCATTGCAGGACCTTCAGAATGCTCTTACTTTGGGGATGATTGCAATTCAAATGGACAATATGTCAGTAATTTGGTATATCAACAAACAAGGAGGAAACAGATCTTATCCCTTGTGTCGTGAAGTGTTCGGACTATGGCAACAGATGATCTCTTCAAACTGCTTTCTCATAGCAACGCACATTCTGGGGAAGTCCAGTGTGATGGTAGACAAGCTGAGCAGGTGCATTCTTCTATCTCACGAGTGGTCTCTCAACAAGAACATAGCAGAAATTATTTTCCGTCAGTAAGACCAGCCTTGCTGAGATCTTTTTGCTTCTCCCCTAAACAAGTGCAGCAGCTACTTTGCACTAATCACCCCACAGGGGGGATCACTGTGGGATGCCCTCCTTCATGATTGCCCCCCCCCGTTCTCCTTTAAGCTTATCCTCCAATTCCACTAATTCCAAAATTCCTACAGAAAGCTGCCATGTTGAAGAGCAAAGTCATCCTCATCGCACCTTATTGGCCTCAACAGATTTGGTTCCCCATCTTTTGACCTCATTTACTTCACCAACCTTTGATCTGGATCCAACTCCAGACCTCCTGTCTCACCCAACAGGCATGATTCATCCAGACTTATCAAACCTCAGACTGACAGCCTGGCTTCTTCATTTTCATTAATAGCCAGACAACCTATGCTCTCTTCACCTGTCTGACATATAATTTTATCTTCCCATAAACCCTCTACATGAAAGCTCTACTCCAGTAAATGGAAAATAAGAAGTTATGTCTTACCATAACGTTCCATGTGAATTGTTCATCTCGCCTTTGTTCTTACACACGGGTTCGGAGCCAATCCTCAGCTCCGAGTCGGCCACATCACTAGCTCCGCATCTTCGAGAAAGCTCGAGGCACAGTAATATCCCATGATCCTCAGGTGCTAACCCTCAGATCTAGTTTGCTATACCAGAAGAATCCCTTTTAGAACTGTGTCTAGAACACTTATAAACAGATACTACACAGTGTCTGGAACCCTACTGTCAAATAGAGGAGAAAAGATGCCATTACTAATGTACAATAATAAGCTAACCATATCTAGAAAAGGCTGAAAGGAATTCAGTTGAAACCGTTCTCCCAGACCGCAGGACGGGAGATGGAGGGGGGGAATGTAAGAACAAAGACGAGATGAACAATTCACATGGAACGTTATGGTAAGACATAAATTCTTAATGTGAAATTGTTCAATCTCGCCATTTGTTCTTACACACGGGTAGCGTCCCTAGCTCATTTTTCCCGGGTGGCTCAAGGTAGAACATTCCTGAGTACAGTGGAGCCAAACGTCACCCTGTCCCTGGAGCTTTTGTCTAGCTTATAGTGGGCGATAAAAGTATGTGGTTTTGCCCAAGTTGCCGCTGCACAAATGGTATCTAAAGGCAAACGACCGGTATGGGCTGAAGAGGCAGCGATCGCTCTTGTAGAATGAGCTCTGGGTTTGAAAGGGAGTTGCTGTTTCGATTCAGCATATACAAAATTTATGCAGTCTGAGAGCCATTTGGATAAGGTAACCTTCGTTACTGCCTGTCCTTTCCTTTGGTCAGCATATGAGACAAATAGTTGATCTGACTTTCTGCACTCTTTTGTCCTATGTAAGTAAAATCTTAGTTGCCTGTGAAAGTCCAACTTGTGCAATGTGTATTCTAACTTATTGGAATGATTTTTAAAGAAGGTAGGTAGTTCGATAGATTGATTGATGTTCTGAATCGAACAAACCTTCGGAAGGAAGGACGGACGGACGGACGGATTGGTGCACAAGGTTACTCTATCTGGATGAAAAATCATGTACGGGGGTCGGATAGATAGAGCCTGTAGCTTTGACACTCTCCTGGCGGAAGTGATGGCAACCAGAAAAAGTGTTTTCCACGACAGGAATTTTAACGAAGTTGTGGCTGCTGGTTCATAAGGGGGCAACATGAGTTGTGACATCATGAGATTATGATTCCAAGGTGCTATTGGATTACGAAAGGGGGGACGGAGGTGAAAGGTACCTTTCATGAAGGCTTTACAAAGTCTGTGGGACATGAGAACCATTTTCACAGCCAATATGAAAATTGGATATAGCCGCCAGTTGAACCCTTATAGTGGATGTTGATGCTCCTTCTTGAAAAAGTGTGGTAAGAAAATCTAGTATCTTGTGTACCAGAGCCCCAAATGGATCTATACCGTGTTTGGAGGCCCAGTGCGCAAAACGGTTCCATTTGCTGTTGTACAATTTCCTTGTAGATGGTTTGTGAGAAGATGCAATAATTTGCTGTACTGCAGGGGATAGTAACTCCAACCTGGCTAAAATGGGAAGCGGAGCAGCCAAGCTGTCAGTTTGAGGGACTTGAGAAAGGTGCGAGGAACTCCCGACGAATGCGTCAACAGGTCTGGCTCCGGGTCCAGCATCCATGGTTCCACCACTTGATGAGATTGAAGGAAGGAAAACCAGATTTGTCGAGGCCAGAATGGGGCTATTAGTATTATGGTCCTGTCTAGACGTTTGGCTTTCTGCAAAAATCTGGGAATTAGTGGAACAGGAGGAAAGGAGTACAGGAGACCCGGGGGCCAATCGTATACCAGTGCATCCCTGGGGACACCCCCTGGAGGGGGTAACAGGGCAAAATAGCTTCTGCATTTGGCATTCAATGGGGATGCAAACAGGTCGCAGCAAGGCTGGCCCCATCTGCAGAAGATCTCTTCCGCCACTTGAGGTTTGAGGGACCACTCGTGAGGGAACAGGATGGCTCTGCTCAGCCTGTCCGCGATTACGTTGGAAGTCCCCGGGATGTGCGTTGCTATCAGAAAGCGTCCAGTGGACTTTGCCCATTGCCAAATTCTGAGGGCCTCTCTGCATAACGGGTAAGATCTGGTTCCCCCTTGCTTGTTTATGTACCAGACCACTGACATGTTGTCTGTCTGAACTGTCACTGTTCCCTGAGGTAAGGACTTGTGAAAGTGTTGCAACGCTAGAAACACTGCCCTCAGCTCTAGAACATTGATGTGCAGATTGTACTCCAAGTTGGACCATTGACCTTGGACTGTTTGTCCCTGAAAGAATCCCCCCCACCCTATCAGGGAAGCGTCCGTGGTTAGAGTTGCTACCGGACTGTGTTATACAAACGGTCATCCTAGTGTTAGCTCTTGACTGTGTATCCACCACAAGAGATCCTTCTTGCAAGAATTCATGATCAAGATTTCGTGAGACAGTGGAAGTTGTAGATACGACCACTGGGCGAATAGCATCCATTGAAGAATCCTCATGTGCATCCTGCCTAAAGGAACTACAATAAGGGAGGCTGCCATCAAGCCTAGCACTCTTAATATTTGTCGTGCAGGGACTCTCTTGCTGTGAAGAAGGAGCGAAATTTGCTGCCTGAGGTCTGATACTCTTGGTGGGGGGAGAGTAACTTGAGCCAGGGAAGTGTCTAGCTGTGCTCCTATAAATAAGATACGCTGTGACGGCGATAAGACAGTTTTTCCAAAATTCACCGTTATGCCTAGTGAAGAGCAAAGACTGATGGTGTAGTCCCTGGCTTGTAGAAGACGATACTCGGTGGTGGCGGATAGGAGCCAGTCATCTAGATAAGGAAACACCCGGAATCCCTTTCGTCTCAAGTGAGACGCTACTACTGCCATGCATTTGGTGAACACCCTGGGGGCTGAGGTGAGACCAAAGGGCAGAGCGCGAAACTGGAAATGACTGGCTCCCAGCCGGAAGCGCAGGTGATCTCTGGACGCCCTGGCCATCTTGATATGTTAGTATGCGTCTTTGAGATCTATAGAGCACATCCAGTCGCCCTTCTGCAGAAAAGGGAGGATTGACTGAAGCGTGACCATCCGGAACTTTTCCTTTTTCACAAAGGTATTTAACTTGCTGAGGACTAAAATTGGCCTCCAGCCCCCTGTTTTCTTTGGAACTAAAAAGAACCTTGAGTAAGTTCCGGATCCTATTTGGTCCGCCGGGACTGGTTGGATGACTTTTCGAGCAACCTTCCTATCTCTATGGTTGCTTGGTCTCGCAGACTGGGTGGAACGTCTGGGAGTTTTTTGGAGTTGGGTGGCATTTTTATGAAGGGAATGTTGTAGCCTCTGGTAACTATGCTTTTTACCCAGGAATCTGATGTAAGATTTAGCCAGGCCTCTGGGTATAAAGCCAAGCGACCCCCGACTGCCTCCAGAGTAGGACAGCAGGGCCTGCACTCAGGAGTGCTGGAAGGGCTTTCCAGAGAAAGTCTCTCTGTCGCCCTGATTTTGCGGACCCCCTCTGCCGGCTGGGCGGCGTCTTCCCGTTTCTTCCCCCTCCTCTGCCTCTGGAGGGGGTGTCACTTTGGGTGTTCTGAAAAGATCCCTGAGTCTTTCGGAACCACATTTTTCCTCCTCGTTGCCGTTTAGGGTAGGGTCTAGATGGGACGGAAAAACAGACCCCTACGGCAGACAGGGTCTTCCCTTCCTGTTCACACCTCGTGAGAGTCTCCTTTACTTTGGGCCCAAACAAGGAGGCACCATCAAAGGGGGCGTTGGCAAAGGAAGACTTAAAGGCTTCCGCAAAGGAGCATAAGCACAACCAGGATTGCCTTCTCAGGGCGATCGCTGAAGCTGCCGCTCTACTCGACCCTTCGGCTGCGTATGAAATCAGCCTCATGGACGAGTTGACTATGGAATTTAGGGTGTTAAGTTGCGCTGTCACTTTCTCGGCGACAGCAGCATCTGTGTGTCCCTGGAGAGCATCTCCCAGTTCCTTAATGAGATCTCTCTGTAAATGCGTGAAATGCGTAAGGTAGTTGAGCGATCGGATGGAAAAAGTCGCCGAACTAAATATGCGCTTTCCATATCTGTCCATTGTCCTAGAATCCTTATTAGGAGGATGGACAGAGGAAGATGATTCAGACATCTCTTTCTTAGTGTCCGCCGCCACCACCATAGTATCTACGGGAACTCCTTTTGTAAGATAAGATTTAGGGGGGCTGTCATGTATTTATTTGGTTTACGAGGGACTGGTTCCACTGTATCAGGTGTTTCCCAAGCCCTCCGAGCTATTAGATCCATGAGATCGTCAAAGGGTGGAGTCACCCAGGAGGTAGAAGTTTGAGTCCCAAATGCCTTCAGTAAGACCGATTCATCCACAGAAGGGGTAAGGGTTTGCCAGTCCCCCCTTTGTTTCAGGATTTCCAAAATGTCTGCAAATGAGACATCCTCAGAGGTGGACCGTGGGGACCCTTCTGTTTCATCTAAATCGGTATCAGATGTGAGAGATTCCTGAGGGGGATCTATGTTCCTCCTCTTGCACAGTCGTTTCCTCGGAACATCCTCAGCGGGAGCTTCTGGGGATGCATCTGAGGAACCAGAGTCACCCTGTGGGGACTTCTGAGGCATTGGGTCTCGACGCTTGGTAGGAACCGAAGGCACAGAAGCAGAACGCGGACCTTTTGGGGAAGGGGACGAAGATACTGTTGAAGTATGTGTCTGATCAGACAAGACCTTCCTCATGATGTCAAAGGCACCAGTGCCCCGACCCGAAGATCCAACCCGATCCGAAGAAGGAGGTCGTTTCTCCGGAATCGGAACCACGGGCTCCGACACCAAGGACGGATCCGAACTGATCTGAGCCGAGGCACCGAGGGGAAGAGTCGGAACCGATATCTCGGTTCGACTATTCCCCCAGGAACCCAGGAAAGACCTTCGGCTCCGTGACTCTCCGGCTGGTTCCGAAGGAGTCGAGGTCAATGGAGCCGATAGCACTACTGGAGGCTTTAGCACCGAGGGCTCTACAATCATCGGTTCTTCGACTCCTAACTCCGATGACTCGACGGGTCTCGGAGGAGGAAGTGTTGAGGGAACTGGAATAGCTTCGAGTTTCGAAACCAGCTGGGACGAAACCTCGATTAATTTGGACAAAGCCGAGGTCTCCATAAGCTTCTGTACCACTCGGTCCACATCGGAGTCGGAAAGGGGCCTCGAAGAACGGGTTGAAGGGATCGAAGCCATCACCGAGCGAAGGATAGCAGACGGTGGTACCTCTGATACCGGCTCCAAGACCTGAGCCTCGTGCAGAGATAAACTCTCGACACCCGGCACCGAAGTCATAGGAGCCGGTGTCCGAATCTGAAAAGAGGTGCTCGGAGCCGATGACTTGGGCTCCGACACTCTTGAAGACTTCGACCCCTTCGAAGACTTAGAAACCTGTTCAGCCTTGTCCAGGGCCTCCTGAAACTCGGGTTTAAGCAACCCTCTGTCAACCAACTTCCTGCGTCTTTCCAGCATGACCCTCCCACTAAAGGAATGACAAATGGAACAGTCTTCCTGCAAGTGGAGAGGGCCAAGACAGTAGACGCAGGATGAGTGGTTGTCAGTAATGTACATCTTCTGTCTGCACTGACAGCTTTTGAAACCAGATTTGGTCTTTTCTGACATTTTTAAACAAAGGGAAAAATCCAGGAAAAAAGCACAGCACACTTAAGAAAAAATCCCTATATAATACAATTTAAATGTTATATATATATAAAATGTAAAACACACACAGCACACTATGATATATATATATATATATATATATATATATATATATATATATATATATATATATGTATGTGTGTGTGTGTGTGTGTATATATATATATATATATATATATATATATATATATATATATATATAGAATAGAAAAGGTTAAAGGCAAAAAACTTATTATTTTTTTTTTTTTTTAAATACTGTCAATCCTGACAGAAAAAACCCGAAGGCCTTCACTAAGAAATTTAAAGTAACTAAACTAGTCTAAACAACAACTATATTATAATACTTATCAAACAGTATAAAGAATGAGTATAAATCTGTATAAAGAGAAGTATATAGCAAGAAAAATAGAAAAAATTTTACTGGCCCGAGCCTCTCAATGCGATCTGCTGCTAGCGGCAAACTAGATCTGGGGGTTAGCACCTGAGGATCATGGGATATTACTGTGCCTCGAGCTTTCTCGAAGATGCGGAGCTAGTGATGCGGCCGACTCGGAGCCGAGGATCAGCTCCGAACCCTTGTGTAAGAACAAACGGCGAGATTAAACAATTTCACATGGTTTGTTTACTGGGCTCGTCAAAATAATGTTTATCTTTTTCAGCTCCTATACGTAACATCCTGGAATTTATGGCTATACTGCTTAAAGAAGGAGCTAGTTCCTTAACAGTTAAGGTTCATTTAGCAGCTATATCGAATTTTCACATTGGATTTGAGGGTTTCTCAGTTGCTTCTTATAAGCTCTGCAAATCTTTTTTGAGAGGCACTCTTCTAAAACCTCCTTTTAAAGATCCTACTTCCCTATGGGACCTGAATCTAGTACTGCAAGCTCTTACTCATTCCCCTTTCGAACCAGCAGCTGTGTGTGACCTTAAAAATCTTTCTTGGAAGACAGTTTTTCTGGTAGCCATTCATTCTGCCATATGAATTTATGAGATTCAAGCATTGTCCTCAAAACATCCATACTTGATTTTTCACAAGGATAGAGTTACCTTATGACCTAACACGTCCTTTCTAAGGTGGTGGTAAAATCTAATATCAATCAGTCCATTAATTTGCTTGCATTCTTTCCTAAATTTGCTAAAAAGGACGAATACATATGTTTATTGGATGTTTACAGACAATTATGTTTTTACTTAAAAAGAACAAAAGACGTCAGAAAATCTGTCCAATTGTTTGTCTCATTTGCAGAAGTAAAATTGGGAAAGCCTGTTGCCAAAGTAACTTTAGCCAAGTGGCTGACTGACTATATTTCATTTATTTATAATAAATTGGGCGTTACCTTACCAAAACATTTACGGGCCCATTCAACTAGATCCATGGCAACTTCCTCAGATTTTCAATCTAGAATGTCCGTGGATGGTATTTGTGCTGCAGCAACTTGGGCCACTCCCCATACCTTTGTTGCTGATTATAAATTGGATTTGTCCTCCAGAGGTCCAGCATCATTTAGTTCAACTGTGCTGTCTTAGGTAGCTGGGGACTCTGTCCCATCAGTTGAGGATAGAATGAAAATCAACATCATCAGATAAAAAAGTTATGTACTCACCGTAACGTTCCATCTGTGTTGTCCATTTTCATTCTTCCTCAACTCCCCACCCACCAACCCCCATCCTTTCTAAACTCCTGGAAGAATAAGTGGCTTATGGACATTATTGTCCTTTATATTGAGCGCCAGATATAGTGGTCTTCCTATTTGTCTACAAATATTTCCTTTCTAGTATATCAGTAAACAAGATCTGAGGTACTTTGGGGTTGGAGCATTATAGGTAAGGGAGAAGTTTGAGAGTTTTTGGTTGCCACGAGCTTTAGCAACAGCTGATTTGGATCCGAGGGATCAGATCTGAACCCATCAGCTGAGGAAGGATGAAAATGGACAACAGAGATGGAACATTATGGTGAGTACATAACTTCTTTTTTGTTTCAAAAGTGATAATTTAATAAAGGTGTTTAAAAAAAACAGTACATGACAAAGCGTGACAAAAATAAGACACAGCTGTTTTGATACATCAAAGCAGATAAGTATTAGTGTTGCCCACTAATATTAAATATAATAGATTGAAATATTAGTGTAACTTTACTCAGGGTCTTACAGAGCAGATATTAAAATAAAAATTAATACATTACAAGCATTTTTCACTAGTATCAAAGAAATTTAAAGATTGGATGTGTACACAGTTCTAGCAGCATGAAAACCGTGGTGTAACAACAGAGTTAAGAATCAGTTGGGTTAAGGAAATGAGCAGGATTAGTGAACTGTAATGAAATAGTAATAGCAAATAATATAAGATCAGTAAAAGAAAAAAATTAAGAGATGCAAAGGAGGAAAATAAGAGAGGTGGGAGAAACCAAGAATTAATAGAAAGAATTAAGTTAAGTTAAAATGGAGTATACAAGCTACATTAATGGAATGCGAATACGTGAAGGGAGTCTAAAGACTGAGTAGAGTGTAGGAATAGAGGTAGAGTTTGAAGGAGGTGGGGGGTCAAAGGGAAAATATATTGGAAAGTAGGTAGTGCTAATGTGTAAGTAGTCCCATTAAAGGAGACTCAGAGAATTTGAGCAGATAAGAGTAGGGGCTAAATGGAAGAAATTGTAAACATTGAAAGGGGTGAAATAAGTAAAGGTTGAATGAATTAAATGGAAGTTAAGGTAGAATCTAAGAGCAGGCAAGGAGAATGGAGAATTGTAAAAAATTGTGAAGATTTCACATTGAAGAACCTCCTAGATGTATCCCTGGTTAGGTTAATCCTATCAACCATTCACCATTTTACATAAACTTGGAATATTTTGCCCCTTGGCAATGTGGCGCAGAGGGGATGAAGCCCTGACTGTAATCCAGATTAGCTGCTCAGGAAGCTGAAAGAGCCAGGGTGGGATAGGGATGATGTGAGAGTTGCATCTTTGTGTTTGGCTGGGAGAAAGGGTTGTGGAGGCTCTTCCCCTGTGGGTGACCTGGAATTCCAGGGAAGTGGAGTAGGCCTCATTCCCAAGAACAGGCCCTGGGTGGGGGTGTCACTGGGTCCACCCAAGCTGGTGTAGTAGCCCTTGCTGAGATTTTTCAAGGAGTGGACATACCTCCATATCAGGGGCATACGAGATCTGTGTTTAGTGACATGGAATCCATGTTACCACCCAGGTGGTGGGGTTAGGCCCCATCTATAAAATGCCCTAAGAGCTGCCAGGATGGAAGCTCTGCATCTGGCTTTCACCTTATGTGGAATGAAAGAGCTCTGATTCACTGTCTCCCTGTGAGGCACAAACAGGCCAGTAGATCGCATGGAACTGATGGTTAGAAGGTAGTGGGGCTCAAAAACAATGGAGTTAACAAAATGGAATATTTATATTGTAGGATGTAAGCACAGTCATTCTAATGCATGCTGTTATGTAACCTGCCAGAATGTTCTCTGTGCATGGTTGAGATCCATTTGCTGCTTTCCTGGTACCCCATTCCTATTTCCCCTGGCCAGATTTCCTATTGGAAGATTGAAACTGTGAAGTTGCAGTTAATGCATCTAGCATATTAGTGCCCTGCACTGTTTTTCCTTTCCCTGCACTGTTATACAGCTATGTGTAGTTAGTATGTTTATGTACGGGAGTCCTGTGGAAGATTAAAGTCCCGACATGGTGGGTGTAAGGGAAGTCATCAGCCTGTGGTGACAGTGATGTAGCATAGTGCTCAAAAGTTTTATATTGACAGTCGTGATCAAACAGTTATGCCTCTAGTGTTTTTGTTTTTTTTTTGTTAGGGAAAGCTTTACTGGATGTACGTGTCCCCACAGGCTTCCAGTTCTTTATTTTTGACTCTCATACAGTTTGAATCGGAATTCTTTTTATTATTGATGAAGTTCAGTTTTCCCATGGCTATGTAACACGTGTGATATGTTTGTGGTCATCTTATTTGCCACCCCAAGGTGTCCATTTTTTTTTTTTGTACTTCAGAGTTTGAATCCCAGTCCTTGGTACTCCTGAAAATATCCAGCATTCCCATGTCTAAGCAAGAAAATTAATATGTCTATGACCATCACTGTTAAGGTACTAAATAACTTTCACATGAGACAGTTCAGCAGAGAATAAGAACAACAATCTCCTTTATTGCACAGAAAAACACGTACATGGAAGACTAGGAAATCAAGATCCTGTCTCCCTCAATTGTAAGAATAAATGGTCTTTATACCTTTTTTATTAAAAGCAACATAATCGTAGCAATTATAAAACTGCTGATGACTAATTAGAAATGAACACCACAGAATTAATTTTGCAAGATCTCCTGATCATATTAGGCACAAGTTCTGAATTCCATAATAGAACTTTCTTCCCAGAACATATCTTATACTTTTCTAACTCTGCCAGCACTTGATATCAGTCAGGAAGCAAGCTAACAGATGCATACTGAAGGACACTCTGACTTTTCATTCTGCTGTGAAAGCATATTAGAAATTAAATGTGCACACGGACATTTTTCTCTTGTCTCTACTTCTCACCATTCACATCATATCACTACCTAAAACCTACATTGGTATTGTCCTCATTATCTTGGGGTAGATCAGCACAGTACAAACTGCCACAAGTGCAAATAATGTAATTCTAACACTCAAAGGCATTATAGAGACTTTTTTGCCTTTCTTGTGACTGAAAACATACCATCCTTTGAGAGTTTCTTACTTGTTTAGTGGCTGGAGAGTTCTCTCTGCTATCCTTGGCTTAGGATAGAGCAAAGGAACAAACACTCAGCAGTTCACAACTTACCTGTGGAGTGGCTGGAGAGTTCTCTCTGCTATCCTTGGCTTAGGATAGAGCAAAGGAACAAACACTCAGCAGTTCACAACTTAGAAGTCTAGAAGGTTATTTTGGTGCTAAGCCAGCAGCATTCTACCCCTTTAGGTATTGAATATGTATTTGACTTGAGTATTTAAGCCCATACAGGTTTTCCATTTCCTTTAGAGTGCATCTCAGGGTATTTGTGCTGTCCAGCCACCTGTTAGGAAAAGTCCAAGGTCCACATACCTGATCCCATGGTCCCGGGTTATGAATAAGCAGTGTTTTGGAGTTGGAACTTCCCACCTGAGACTACTGTACTGGAGGTCCTGGAAAGTAGGGCCCCCCCTTGGTAATTTCCTGCTAACATTTGTAGACCTCAACCAAAATTAGATATCTTGTATGAGATTAAATCAAAGGCCCATATTTGTACCCATAGATAATATGGTCTGAATGCAGTACTGAGCTGTAGACCTGCTTTGTGAGCACTACTTCCCTATCTTTTGATAAATAGCATCTTTCACACTCTCATCTTTGCATAATAATTTGCTGAAGCTTACCCCAGCAGATAGAGGGAGAAGTAAAGGAGTTCCTTATACTCAGGCCCCTGTAAGAAGACATTGGACCCTGAGGTCATTGTCTTGGAGATAAGTGTTAGTAAATTCACCCCTATCTTTCCGACTAGATGTCTCTTCTTTCTGAGAGGCCCCATGAAAAATGGCCTGGACTGGCTTTTGATCCCTATTAGATGCCCCCAGAAACACCTTGCTGTTTTTGAGAAAGAAGCCTGAGAACCCTTGTGTTACCTTCCTCATTAGACAGTTAAGGATGTTCTCAGAAATGGCACATGGCACTTTGATGCTACCCCTACATGTACTAAGAAGACAGATTGCCCTCTAAATCCCCCTGGCTGAATTCATAGGTTCATAGTTTAGTACTAAGCTAACTGCCCTTGCGAGCCATTTTAAGCCTAGTCAATTATCCCTTGTGAGACTCAAACCCTGCACCTTGTGTTTGTTACCTTCCTCATTAGACAGTTAAGGATGTTCTCAGAAATGGCACATGGCACTTTGATGCTACCCCTACATGTACTAAGAAGACCGATTGCCCTCTAAATCCCCCTGGCTGAATTCATAGGTTCATAGTTTAGTACTAAGCTAACTGCCCTTGCGAGCCATTTTAAGCCTAGCCAATTATCCCTTGTGAGACTCAAACCCTGCACCTTGTGTTTGTAAGGCAAACACCTTAACCATTAAGCCACCCTCCCAGCCCTATTGAGGTACAGTTAATTGAATATACTAAAACTATTTCTCTGTTGTGATCTCTTTGGTGTAACAGGTTCCAGAGACCACAACACATTGCTATTTTGCCTATGACATAGAGTCTAAAGCTTTGACAGTAGTAGTATATGAATCTAATTTTGAGCCATGCTGGTCTTAAACTCTATTTTCAGTCTCTCTTTTCTGATGTACAGATCCATCTAGAAGAGCTTGTTGGCCTTGTAGGGTTACTGCTTGTACCTTGTGTAGTAGGCTGTCATGTGTCTTGCTGAAACCTTGCACAGATGCTTTGGCTAAGGTACAGGTTAAGGTATGTAGCATTATAGGATAGTATGGTTGAGATTATCCTTCCTGAAGTAAACTAAAGGACAGTATCATTGATGTGTGTTTCTTGGGGACATTGCTCTTCAGCCAGCTCAGTTTTGATTCAGCAACTTCCCATGGAGGAAATACGTCCTTGCCTCACCTCAATGGAAGGCATCTTTAAGTCCCCTGCTTCCATTTTTTCTTAGCTTAGCCAACTCCACAAGAGGAAGAATTCTCATCACCAGCCATTGAAGGTTTTGAAATTATATGAATTTTTGTCCTTCCCCTTTTACTGTTTAAGCTGTTGAACAGCATGTCTACCCTGACACATTTCCTACTTCATTCAGGGAGTGCTTTTTTGTGGGGGCACTTATTTTAGTTTGGTTCATCCTAGAAAATCTTCACAAAGTTTGTGTGGATTCTGCATGTGTTCACTATTAGTCACATTTTGGAGCTGTCATTTCATTCCCTAGAAAAAGATTCTATGAATAATTTGTACTGTCCCTGAGTGTATCTGAGTCAGTGGTAGTCATCTACTCAAGTATATAGAAAACGTATTTTAACAAGCACAGCAACTGCTACAACATGTTTGAGTACTTTGAAACTGTGTAAAATAATGTTTGCATAAGTGTTTTACAGATATGGATTGTGGATGCTGATTACTTGGATAATAAGTCATGCACTCATTGAAGTTAAGTCATCAGTTATGAATTCAGATAATTGACATGGCAAAATCATTGCTGATTTGTATCTGTTTGAGATTATTTTAGCCTGATTTATACCACCCATGCATTTTTATTCTAAATTTGATTTTTTTTTTTTTGTTTTGTTTTTTTTTAACCACAGAATATTCAGAATGAAAGTCTAAGTTTCTGTGGCGGAGATAAGAAAAACAAGAAAAAGGATGAAAGTACCGCAACAGCTGCAACGGTATACTTTTGTACTTTTTGGCATTTGTTTCCAGTTTTATTCATAACCATAGATAAAGATATTGCAACATAATGTCAAAATGTAAATGTCCAACCATTTTGGAAATGGTGCCATTAAGTTTTGTTAGTTTGCATGATGTTCAACATTAGATCTCTGTTGCAGTAGAGTAATCTGTTACGGTTATATCCTGCCAAGGATATTGATTGTCAGAAGCTCGAGCAGAATGGCACATAAAAAGCAGTTAAAGTGCCAAAAAGCTTCATAGCTTGCAGGCTTCATAGAACTGACAGTCAAGGCTAGCAGATAAATTCCCTTTAGGGAAAAAAACTTTCTGTAAATTATTGCTTGAAGGAAAAGCTGATTTTCTGTAAATGATTTCCTTTTTTTTTTTAGGAAATGTTTTACTGTGGACTGTCTTTACATAATTTATTGTATTTTACATTTGTTAACCGGGGGTGTCTGACTGAGCCAAAAAGGCCCTTTTTCAGCAGAAGCCCGGGGAGAAAAGCTCCACAAAGAAAAATTACAGACACATTTAGTTATTTAGACATGATCAGTATACACACAAATTACAGGAGACATGTTTTTACAGTGGTATGCGGCACATAAACAGTTACAGTGGAGAGAACAAACAAAAAAAATATTCATTTTAAAAATAAAGGTAATTAATAGATTTGTGGTGTACAGCTGAAATTTGGAGCATAGGTAGAATACATACATAGTACACAGGTACAGTACATACATTGTAGATTAGCCAGTGTTTGTGAGTAAGATTGAAAACTATTATCAAGTGCTCTAGATTTTGTATGTATGTGTTATTCGCTTTCACTAGGCTGGGGAGCAATCATGGCACTGCCAACTTTCCTTGAGATGTTGCCTGATGAGATCTTTAAAGGAGGCTTTGGATGATGTATTTTGAATGCTTGTAGGGACAGAGTTCCATTTTTTAGCCACTGAACTACTATATAGTGCATCTCCAAAGCTATTGTAGCTGTTGGTGACTTCTAGTAGTAGTTGTTTGCTTGATGATCTAAGAGGCCTTTTGGCTGAGTGATGTTGTACTAGGTTTTTGAGGGCAGGACACTTATTGGGGAGGTAATAGATAGAATGACAGAGGCAGAGCTGATTGTAGGTTAGGAGGTTGGGCAGTTCAAGCCAGTGGAGCTGTCTCAAAGCAGTACAGTGATGAGTTCTATGTGAGCAGTTTGCAGCAAAGCGGGCAATTCTGTTATAGCAGGCTTCCATTTTGCTTAGTTCAGTTTTGTTGAGATTAGTCAGAATGGGAGATGCATAGAGTAGGGTGGATAGAAGTTGGGAGCAAGCAATGGCTGATCTTGTGTTGTTGGTAAGAAATGGCTTGATACGGTAGAGCGACCCCAGTTTGGCATGTACTTTTTAATAGTTAAGTTGAGATGACTATCAAATTTTAGGTGGGAGTCTATGGTTAATCCCAATAGCTTAGCCTGTGCCACTGGAGCAATTGGAGCAGCATTAGTGGAGTAAATAGTGAATTGACTGTTAGTGTTTTTGTTAGAACTGGTTATAATCATAAGCTGAGTTTTCTTTGGATTGAGGATAAGTTGGGCTTTGGTAAGGTAGTTTTCAATGTCAGAGAATGCTAGCTGAGTTGTTTGCAGGAGGGTGGGAATGTTTTGTGCAGCACAGATTAAGGTAGTGTCATCTGCATACTGAATTATAGATGCATACTGTGTGGAGGTATGGAGGTCATTTGTGAAGACTGTGAATAGTAGTGGTCCTAAGATAGAACCATGTGGGACTCCTATAGTTATGGGCAGCTGAGGAGAGAGAGAGAATTTTCCCATTTCGCAGCTTGGTACCTGTCAGTTAAGTAGCTTTGGAACCAGGTAAGAGTGGAATTTGATAGATGATATTGGTTTAGCTTGTTTAGCAGGATTTGGTGTGAGACTGTGTCAAATGTTTTGGACATATCCAAAAAAAGAGTTGACACTTGTAGGCCTTCATTTTTGTGACTGTTTACTGTGTCTGTGAAGCAGAGGAGGGCTGTAGTGGTACTATGGTCAGGTCTGAAACCATGCTGAGTAGGTGACAGGATGGTGATGTCTAGGCGATAGTTTAGCATCTGGGTATGGATGCATTTTTCTAGGATTTTGGCCAGGGGGGGTAGAGTAAAGCAATGGGTCTGTAGTTGTTAAGTTCAGTGGAGGTCCCGCCTTTATGTATGGGTGTAACATAGGATATTTTCCAGAGTTTGGGCACATAGTTTTCAACAATTGATCTGTTTATGAGAGTGGAGACTGGAATAGCAATAGCATCTGCTGTGAGTTTCAAGAAATAGCTGGGGAGTAGGTCGGCTGCTGTTGATGAGGATTTTAGTTTGGAGAGCATGCTTTTGATTGAAGTGGTGGAAACTGTTTTGAGGGTAAAGCTTGTATCAGTGTTATTTGTGTTGGGGGATAGTGAGGAAGGAACTGTCCTGTGATACTAAGGATAGAATTGAGTTCACAAAGTGGGAGTTGAATTGTGTTTCGATGGGAACTTTAGTGTCAGGGGTGGTTGGTTTGGGGGTAGCCTTTTGGGTGGATTTTAGTAGCTGATTTACATTTTTCCAAAATTTTTGCGGGTTGTGTTGGTTGTTAGATTTTATGAATATAAATCTGAAATTAATTATGTTGTAAATATGCTGAAAGAAAAGGCTTGCTTAAATGCAGAAACAAAGTTTAAGTAATATGTGATCAGCAGTCATACTAAATGACCATGGCTTGGAAAAGGAATCTGCTGAATGGACATTCTTCCCTTACAGACTCAAAACAGGATGTATGCAAGAGCAAAAATACAAAATCTGCTTTTAAAGAATGGACACTTTTCCCTTACAGACTCAAAACAGGATGTATGCAAGAGCAAAAATACAAACAAAGATCCAAATAAAATACAGGATGTTCACACTGTCAGAAAAGCTGATCTCTGACAATGTGTTTTCTCAAAAATATGTTTTTCTGCATAAAAAACAGGATATGCTTATCAGCATTGACATAAGAACATATGTTTCTATACACAGATTCAAATAGAATACAGACAATGTGTTTCCTCAAAAATATGTTTTTCTACATGGACATTAGGACACTGTTACAGGATATTCACACTGTCAGAAAAGCTGGTCTCTTACAAGACATTGTTAAACAAGGAAGCTTAGTATTGTTTCTACAGGACTAAAACTGTATATAAAGAGCTGTATAAATCCAGCTATGTTAGAGAGGTTTGGTAGGGACACAAGTCCCAAGGTAAATGTTATATCTCTCACATCATCTGTACTATATGAGAAGTAAAGTTGGAACAGTACTTTTAAGCTGCAACGTTTGTCCAGTTTTATTTATTATAAAAGTTATTGGTTACTGCTCTTAAAGACAAGTGCTGCAAAGTATATTCTCTCATCAGTGTATATTCTGCAAGTTTCTGTATGCAACAGACTGTGAATGCAAATATAACTAGACTTTGAATTTTAGCAAGAATCCATCCAGGCAAGAAGCAAGTAAGAGCCATATAATATTTTTTCAATGGCGAGGCAGCTGAGTGACTAGCACCATATAATTTTTCAATGGCAAGCTAGTCTGCATTTGAACCTACAATCTGCATTCAACCACAGGAGGGGAGTGATGGTAAGCCCTGCAGAGGGTCACTTCAGTTAAATTGCAGTAACTAACATTTGTACGTATGTGTAAATCCTAAACAGAAGTATTCCAGTTTATGCAGCTTTCAGTAGTAAAGTTTTTTTAGACGTCTACAATCCGGAGTGAGACTAGTTCAAGAAATTCGCAGTGCCATAAATTCTTCAAGAAAAGGGGGATATCCACTAGCCCATCAGTCCACTGCCTGTTGTGCTTTCCCAGCTTCTCAAGTGACTTTGAAAAATTTCCAGCCATCTGCAACAACAGCCTGATCACCTGTTTTCTTGCTAACTGGTAAGACTTTTTTCTGTGTCACATATTTAGTGTGGATGATGTTAAAACAGTTTGTATATTCTTAAGAGAGTTTTATATTCTTAAGACAGTTTGTATATTCATATATAGTTTCTGTATTCCTAGACAGGTTGTATATTACTAGATAGTATGGATATTATTTATAATTCATGCAGGAGTAAACCAAACTTTAGTAAATTACTATGTTGGTATACACAGCACATTAGTAAATGTAAAACCTTATTAGGGCAGGTTCATAGTAAGGCATTATGCAAATGTATTACAATATTTGACTGGTATCTCAAAGAAAACCATGTGAAATATGACAAATGTTTATTGTGTGCTTCAACAAAAACTGCATTTTGTGTATTATGCTATAAAATAATATTGCATCATATTGCTAAAAAAAATAGACTGTAAAGACAGATCTGAAGAATTAACTAAGGGTAAAGTGTTTCCATTACATTCTGATGTTGAACAGTTATGTCCTGTCACCACATGTGAGTCAAATCAGTTACTGATAGAAACTCTAGTACATTTTGTTACAAAGAAATGTAATAAACTTCTAAAAGACAGACACAATGAGTTCAGGAAACTTAGACAAGTTATACACACATCTTTTCAAAAGGGCATAGGAGTTTCAAATTCAGCAGAACAGCTTACTAAAAAATGTCAGAAAGACCATACAATATTACAGGAAACTATTCAACTGCAGTTGCAGGATAAAGAAAATAAATTAGCTGAACTGACAAAGACTAAAAACTTCCTGCATACACAGTTAATCTGTGCAAAAGAAATATATTTTATAATATGTTTATGTTTTGAAAATGGTTAAACATACATGGTAGGATGGTAGGATCTGATGTCTGGACAAATCATTCTTAAATGTTTTACTTTCATTCAGTTAAAGCAAGACATATATCAGTACTACAGTAAAGTAAAGCATGTGAATGCCATTCATTAGCATAGTCAAAAGGTAAACAAAACTGTTCTAGTGTATAAATTAAATAAAAATAGTTAAGAATAAAGATTTAAAGTCACAAGACTGACATACAACTAAATAAAGATATACAGATACAAGACAGACATGCATGTGTGTTCTTTTCATCTAGAGTACATCTGTTACAATACACAAGAATAACAGGCAGACAACAGCAAATATAAATAATATAAATATAAATGTGTTGGTTAAACTAATATCTATTTTGTTTTTTACAATTTGTTTATAATTATATAGTAACACCAAACAGTTAAAGTTCTGAATTTTAAAAAGAAAATCACAGATGGTATTATTCAAACAGTTTTTGTAAAATTAATGGCAGGACAGTTAAATAGTTAAATAAATATAAAAAAAAAATACTGAAATCCATGTAAGGTAATTGTAAAATGATGTCTATTTATGTTGTATAAATGCATAGTTATGCAAATCACAATCACATTAAAGGAAAAATGCCAAAAGAATTAACTATAGTTTACAGAGTATGAAATGTGAGCTCTAACCTTCCTAGACTGAATGAATAGTTACAGGAAATGCTGGAAAGATAAGATAAACAAGACTGATTGCCAGATAAGTAGCTTGAGTTTTTCCTAAAGCATCATTGTTATTAAAACATACTTATAAAATGTTTACAGGCAACACTATTTAGTAATTGTAATAAAATGTCACAGTTGTGCATAGATGTCACTGATAATCTGTTTGCAAGTAAATGTTAAAAGGACAAAAAAAAACCTCAGTTGTATCAAGTACAGCCAGCAAATGGGCTATAGTATATATACAGTTCAAATCAATTGTGCAGGAGAATGTAAATGCCTACTAGTGGTAGTAAACAGCAAAAGCTTTATAAAAAATTATCAAATCAGACAAAAGTTCATAATTTAATAAAATAAATGTATAACCATAGTGTTAGGCTAACATACATTCTATTTTCACAGTATAGGGCAGGTAAACAGTGCTGAAGTACTACAGGGGGAGGGGTACTTTCTCAGTTTTACACTGACTGTATAAGAGGGAGGGGCACTTTCTCAGTTTTACACTGACTGTATAAACAGACTGTGACAAGGGTCTGAAATAAAGCTACATAAAAATAAATAATAAGGGTCTAAAATAAAGCTACAGGAAAAAAAAATATCTCATTCATTCTTGACAATACTCTTTTAGGTAGAGGGAAAAACAGGTATTAGTGTATTAGAAATACTGATAAACTGGATTAAACCTGACAGAATAAGATATTTTACAAGTTGTTAATAGCTATCATAATGGTTATTTTATTGTTTAGAAAAAACAAGAGATGATTTAAAATTGCTTTATTAAAGCTATACAAGAGAGAATAAAGATATGCAAAAATGCATAAATGTTTCTAATAGCAAGAATGGTCACTATTTTAATATGTTTTTGGCAAAACAATGTTGGTATAAAAAAGCATGAATATTTTTAATAATTGTTGAGTATGTAGTTTAAAATAACAGAACATATGAATTTGGTATCAGTTCCACTAGATATTTCTAAAGAGACAAACATTTTCCAAGATTTTGTTTAATATTAATGTTATTAAATTTGTAAGATTAGACTAAATGTACTTTATAGTCATTGTATGTACAAATGCAGAAGAATTCAGTACAAATGAGATTAATGTCTAGTAATGAATATGTGTGAAAAAAAACATATTTAAAGAAAAAATGGGTCCAGGATACTTACTAGATTGAAAGGCATGAACAGCAAACAGTCTATGTAAATACATACTGTACAAAATACATTGTAATAAGTTCAAAAGTAATTTGTCAAGTTGTAAAATAATTGCTTTCAAATATTTATTATCTAAGCCCAGTTCAGTGTTTTACCAAGATGTTATTGAGCAGTTCAAAGACATGACCACAATGTTATGGTTAAAATGACATTGAAATTGTGTGTTTTCAGTAGTGTATAAATGCTTGCAGTAGCACATAGTTATTGTCTCATAGTTAATTTAACAGCTGCAAAAAGTTAATGAAACAGTTCTAAGTCATAAATTTAATTCTGTGATTGCAAAAGAATAAATTGATCATGTTAAAAAAAAAAAATAAATAACATTAAAGCAGACACAGCTCATAACTGATAAAATATTTTCACAGAATGGTCTGCAAAAGAAAAAGTTGTTAAATACATTCAGTTTTGGTAGTAATACTTTAATATCATTGTATTAACTATGTAAAATTGCATTTTGATTTGTTGTATCAAACTAAAGGTTTGTTTCTTGTGTTTTCTACATAACATGTTTTGAGTATGTTTAAAAACAGAGGGAATTGTTAGATTTTATGAATATAAATCTGAAATTAATTATGTTGTAAATATGCTGAAAGAAAAGGCTTGCTTAAATGCAGAAACAAAGTTTAAGTAATATGTGATCAGCAGTCATACTAAATGACCATGGCTTGGAAAAGGAATCTGCTGAATGGACATTCTTCCCGTACAGACTCAAAACAGGATGTATGCAAGAGCAAAAATACAAAATCTGCTTTTAAAGAATGGACACTTTTCCCTTACAGACTCAAAACAGGATGTATGCAAGAGCAAAAATACAAACAAAGATCCAAATAAAATACAGGATGTTCACACTGTCAGAAAAGCTGATCTCTGACAATGTGTTTTCTCAAAAATATGTTTTTCTGCATAAAAAACAGGATATGCTTATCAGCATTGACATAAGAACATATATTTCTATACACAGATTCAAATAGAATACAGACAATGTGTTTCCTCAAAAATATGTTTTTCTACATGGACATTAGGACACTGTTACAGGATATTCACACTGTCAGAAAAGCTGGTCTCTTACAAGACATTGTTAAACAAGGAAGCTTAGTATTGTTTCTACAGGACTAAAACTGTATATAAAGAGCTGTATAAATCCAGCTATGTTAGAGAGGTTTGGTAGGGACACAAGTCCCAAGGTAAATGTTATATCTCTCACATCATCTGTACTATATGAGAAGTAAAGTTGGAACAGTACTTTTAAGCTGCAACGTTTGTCCAGTTTTATTTATTATAAAAGTTATTGGTTACTGCTCTTAAAGACAAGTGCTGCAAAGTATATTCTCTCATCAGTGTATATTCTGCAAGTTTCTGTATGCAACAGACTGTGAATGCAAATATAACTAGACTTTGAATTTTAGCAAGAATCCATCCAGGCAAGAAGCAAGTAAGAGCCATATAATATTTTTTCATTGGTATTTAGTTTGTAATGTTGTGTAGTGGGATTTTTTGTCCAGCCTAATGCATTTTTTGCACGGTTACGCAGTTCTTGGTACTTAGGCTTTGTGTTTTCTTTGTTTTTTTTGATAGTAAAGCCAGGCAGCATCTCTGGACTTGAGGATTTGTTTGGTTTCTTTACTGAGCCAGGGGTTTGTAAAGGTTCTAACCTTGATTTTGCACAATGGAGGGACAGGGTCTAGGTGTTGTAGAAATGTTTTGTTGAAATGTGCTACAGCCTGGTCAAGTTCATAGGTTCATACTAGGCTATCTGCCCGAGGGCATTTACAAGCCTAGCCCATAGTTTTGTGGCTTACGCCACCCCTTTAGTATGGGGAACTATGCCCATTATTTTGCTGTGCCTCTGTCGAGCAGTGACACTGAGGTAATCCCTGGGGTATATCTGCGATCTCCCATCCATTGGTCAAGATTTCTCTTGAACAAGGCCAGCGAGGTGCTCTGCCTCACATATACCGGGATTTTGTTCCACAGCATAGGAGTCTTTGGGTAATGAATCTATCCTCCAGCACGCCTATTAATAGCCGTGTCGAGGTTTAAGTCTCCGCCCTTGTGGCTCTGACGGATCTAGATTTTTTGAGGTGAAGCATATTCATCAAATCTGGGTTTGACATGGCCTTGTATGTCAGGCACAGGTCACCTCTGAGCAAGCGGTAAGCGACTGAATAGAGCTGGAGTTCTTTCAGTCGGGCAGCATAGGACAGATTTTTGAGACCCTTTATCCTTTTGGTGAGGAACTTTTGTGGCCTCTCCAGCTGCTGCAAGTGTCGGGTCAGATACATTCCGAATGGGACATTGTACTCAATCATTGGTCTGATGAGTTGTATCGAAGGCTTTCGCCAGATCGAGGTAGGCTGTATGGACTGCCTTTCCCTCATCAATGGCTTTGGTGACTGTTTTGAAAAAGTCAACCAAGTTTAAAAGGCATGATCTGCCTTTGACAAAGCCAAACTGGGTTGGATCCAAAGTCTGCAAATTCCATATGTCTTTATTTATGAGATCCGTTATGATCCTCTCCATGGCTTTGCAGATAAGGCTTGCCAAGCTAATGGGCCGGTAATTTCCAGGGTCGGTGGAGGCACCGCCTTTGTGAAGTGGGACCACAGTCGCAGTGCGCCACTCCCTGGGTACGTATCCAGAGGTGAGACTATGATTAAACAGCTGTCCTAGCTGTGGGTTTAATTCCTCGTTGAGTTCGTGGAGCACACAGCCGGGGACACCATCAGGTCCCATGGATGCTGTGTTTTTTGCTTTGGTGAGAGCAGTTCTCACTTGGGCGTTAGAGATGTTTGGGGGGCTGCAATCGTTTGGTATAGATATCTCTCCTTTTGGGGGAGGAGAAGTTTGCACTGAACCTGTCAGCCAGTATGTTGGCAATGTCTGTAGGATCAGTAATCTTCACATCATTTTGAACTAGTTCTGAGCATATCTGAGAGTTTCCTCCCAGGTTTCTAACATAGCTAAAGAAGGCCTTATGATTGTCTTTTGAGTCTTTAGCTATTTTTCTCTCAAAGTTTGCTTTGGATGATTTTATGAGAGCTCTTAGTTTTTTACTTATAGTGATCAAAGGTGTCTTACCTTTTAAGGATTTTGCTCTATCTTGTAGTAGCTTCCTCCTTTTGGAGGGTTTTTAGGGGGGGGGTCCAGTCACAGTTACAGAGTAAAGTGTTGAGGACCTCAGGAGAGAATTTTTTGTGTTTCTAGTGGATATATAGTTAGTGGTTTTGCATATCCTTGTTCTACTACGTATAAAATATATTATGTTGTGGTCACTTAAGGTGTCTGGGAGACTGCCTGTGTGAGGTTACAATGTGGGGTTGTTAGTTAGGACCCAGTCAAGGATGGATTCCCTTTTAGATTTTTTATCACATCTAGTTGAAATTTGGACTAGCTGCTGGTAGCCATGGAGATTTATTTGATTACTTGGTGGCTCTGATATACAGGTGAACCAATCTAGGTTGAAGTCCCCCAGAATAAGGGTTTCTTGTTAGTATGTGGAAGAACACCAGGATAAGAAGTCTTCAAGGCTAGCAGGTGTATTACCAGGTGGAATATAGATCACAATTGTGGTGATGACCTTTTTAGGGTGAAGTTGAAGTTGTGAGATAAGTATGTCCCAATTATTGGGGGAAGGGTAGGAGTTTGGTAATTGACGGAGAGTTAAGTTTGACTTGTACAGTATGGCAGTTCCACCCCTTTTACAAATTGGTCTGTCTTGTCTAATTATATTGTAGCTGGTAGGGAGAACTTCTGAGTTAGTTATGTTTTTATTTAGCCAGGTTTCTGTTAAAGCAACTATGTCTGGGGAGTAGTGTGCTATTGTGGCCTGGAGTTCAGGTATTTTATTTTTGATACTTCTAATATTAATATTTAGCATTAAAAGATGGTTGGTTTTGCTGCTGCTGTTGATTTGCCCAGGGATGAAGAAAGTGGGGATGTTATGTTCTGACATTTGTGTTGGAGCAGTTTGAGTTGGACAGGATGGAATTGGGCTTGGGTTGGGGTGGATATCCCCACTTATGGTGAGCCTGGAGTTAAAATGGTTATACAGATAGGGTTTGGTGAGGAGTGTGAGAACGTATTGTGTTTTTTTGCAGTAGGAATGAGAGCATATGTGTTTAGTCCTGAAATGGTCTGTTATGTAGTTCTTGAATAACTGTGGGCAAATATTATTATAATGCGTAGTGTCTGTATACGAGAGTGCATAATGTAGTGTTGTGCTACTAAGTTTAGGGATATTGCTAGAGTGATAACTTGTGGTGCTGTAAAGAATTTTGAGAAGACAGACTAGACTTAGTTGCATGATAGTCATGGTTATAAAGTTTAAGTTGTTTCTAGGTGGGGGGTCTGAATAGGAATTAATAGGGTTGCACTATATGTGGATGGGGAAGTAGTGTGGGTGATGTAAAAAATGCCTAGTGGGAAGGAGAGTGATTGGGAGTATTTTGTATGGAGCAAGTTGGTGTGGTATAACTTGATATGACTTGAGGAGCTGTGATTGATGGAGGTGATGTAAGGGTGAGCTGTGGGTGTGGCTGTGATTACTATAAATGTAGAGGTAGTGGGGGTGGGAGGGAATAGGGGGCAGGGCAGGGGAGCGGAGAGAGCCCAAGCGTTAGCGAGGGCGAACGGAGCGGGGCAGAGCCAACCAAGACAAAAGAAAAAGTAAGTATTACTTTACAAATCTGAACACTTTTAAAACAAATTCCTGAGGTCTAATGGCTTACTGGCAAGCAGAATGTAATTGCTGAGGAGCACTTGTGTCCTGGTGGGAGACTAGAAATTTAAAGATGGCTCCATGCTCAGCTGGATTCTAATATAGACTTTGTATTGGGGGAGGGATATAGCACAAGGGATATAAACCAGGTAGAATGCAAAGAAACCAGAGAGGCAATCCGTGGAAATCAGTGAAGGTCTCAGAGGGGGTAAGTAATAATTCAGACTACCTGTAAAGTAAAGGAGAGAAGAGACAGCAAAGTTTATTAAGGTTGGGAGTGTGTCTTCACACTGACTTGCTGATTAGTAACCAGTTTGTGCACAGATTAGAGTAGGGAGATACATTAGGAATGAAGGGGAATGTATAGAGATGCAAATAAACAGGTGGGCCTCCAAGTGATACAAACTAAGCAGAAAGCACTGAGAGGGCTGCTTGATGGTTAATTTAGTCACAGGGATGTGAATTAAATGTATACTGTCTTTTGGACAGTTAGGATTACTGTACTAGCGGGGGGGGTGACACAAGGCTACAACAGTCAGTTTTATTAGCAAGCTGAGAACTACTAAGAAATACTGCTAATGTAATAGCTTCACTCTCATAAAACATACAAGTAGAATGCCTGGGTGGACTGACCCTGCTCTTGAGGCTCAAAGTGTATATCCTTGTTTAGTTTGCAGTACTGATTCTTTCTTTTACTGTATGGGTAGAGTGGTAGCAGCAGACTGCAGATTTGCTTGAGTGTGCTCCTGCGCTTGAGGCTCAAGATGTATATCCTTGTTTAGTTTGCAGTACTGATTCCTTCTTATACTGTATGGGTGGAGTGGTAGCCGCAGACTGCAGATTTGCTTCAGTGTGCTCCTGCTCTTGAGACTCAAAATGTATATCCTTGTTTAGTTTGCAGTACTGATTCCTTCTTATTCTGTATGGGTGGAGTGGTAGCCGCAGACTGCAGATTTGCTTGAGTGTGCTCCTGCTCTTGAGGCTCAAAATGTATATCCTTGTTTAGTTTGCAGTACTGATTCCTTCTTATACTGTATGGGTGGAGTGGTAGCCGCAGACTGCAGATTTGCTTGAGTGTGCTCCTACTCTTGAGGCTCAAAATGTATATCCTTGTTTAGTTTGCCGTACTGATTCCTTCTTATACTGTATGGGTGGAGTGGTAGCCGCAGACTGCAGATTTGCTTGAGTGTGCTCGGCAAGCAGAATGTAATTGCTGAGGAGCACTTGTGTCCTGGTGGGAGACTAGAAATTTAAAGATGTAAAGGGATTTTTCCCTGCTGGAAACGCTTCTGTGAAAAAAATGTTTCATTGCTTTTTGACTGTTTTTTTTCTACATTATTATGAAGAATAATTATGTTTGCGGCAGAATTATATGTTTTGGGGGACTGTAATTCATGTTTTTCTTTTAGCTCAAGACTACTCCTTTATTTTCACTTGCTTTACTGACTCGTGCAGGCTTTGCTACCCGCTCTGCTTGGTAGTCTTTTCAGCTGAATCGTAGAGTAGATATCATTCTCTTCAGTTCTTCCTTCTTCCAACTTCAAGATCTGATTTTCTTGAGAGTCTTTGATCCATGTGACTCTGTCACTAACTCAGCTGCTATGGATGACTGCTGCAGTCTTAAATGGTTCCTTTGGATCACTGATCTTTCGCTCTTCTTCCCTCTGATATAGCACTTACTGCCACTAAGGACTGAGAGTTAGTCATGTCCTTTGCTGCTGTTTGTTATCCCTTACTTGGGCATGGGAGAACCCCTCTTGTTGGGCTGAGATGAAGTAGCAGATATAAGTTGACCGCTTAGCTGAATTAGGTGCTTAGTTCCCAGGATAGTGCTCTTGCCATGGATCGGTCATGTTTCAGGGAGCTTCCTAGGAAATAAAATAAACAGTGAGGTATGTGACTTCTACTGTTTCTTTTTCTGGCATAGAGAAGACTTATTAACTGACATTACTATAGGGATGACTTCTAGCCTTAAACACTTTTATTTCTGTTTCTTCACTGACTGAAAGTAGTAACAGAAAATGATCTCCCCCATTTCTATTCCCTAACCCAAGACAGAATATCAGGGATTGGAAGGAAAGTATTGTTCACTGTTTTTCCTTAAGCTGAAGATTCTGTTTTTAAGAAAAGTGTTGCTTCATATTTCCCTTCAGTATACTTATCTTTTTTCTGAAACTGTAGCAAATATTTGATGTTAAGTTGTCCAATCTCACCTTTGTTCTTGCTGGATAGGTTCGGAAGCCGATTCTCGGCTCCGACTCAGCCACTTACTATAGCTCAAGAGCTCTTTACTGGCACGAGGCTACCCCTTATCCCAGAATGCCCAGCGTCAGCTACCCTGATCTCGTTTGCCGCTTTAGCTGCAAGGTTGCATCAATACTGGCTCAGGCTTAGTATAACTTTTTTTCTCTATTTAACTTCAAGTAATTTGCTATTACATTTTTTTCTCTGTTATAGTAGTTTGTATGTTTCTTTAATTTTAAACCCCTTATCTCATCCTTGTGGTGTTTTTGTGCTGTGTTGGCCGTCTCCCCTTAGTCGCTAGGCCTTCTGTTGTTCCCTGAACTCGTTTAACTTAGAGAGTTCTTCCCCTCCCCCTCTTTAAGGACAGCCATTTAAGTTAGAGGCTCCCCTTTAAGGTCTTTATTAATATAATTTTTAGTTTATTATTGTAGTGTGTCTTTTTTGTGGTACTTCAAAATGTCTAAGGAAGTTAAAACCTCAGGTTTTAAAAAGTGTGACTCATGCTGTCAGAAGATGTCCCTGACAGATGGGCACACTAGTTGTGTTTACTGCTTGGGAGCTCTACATCTGCAGGACTCTTGCTCTAGTTATCATGCCTTTAGTCCAAGGGTCCTGCAGGAGAAGAAAAACAAGCTAATCCTCCATGGATTGTTAAAACAGGATTCTCCGGCTAAAGCATCTCAGCCAGTGAAATCTTTGAAACCAGTCAAGGCGTCGGCTCCATGTTCAGAACCGACCTGTGAGCTTGACAAACCAAGTGTGTTGGTGCCCTCTAGCACCGACAAGACTACTCCTCCATCGGCTCCAACTGTTACTTCGGAGCCATCTTGGAGCCACAAACGAGCTATATCTCCTACATTGGAGCCGATTCGCTTGTTGCCACAGTCACCCTTCAGAGCAAAGCCAGTCATCGCTCATGTTCCCACTCATCTCGATCCTCGAGGTTATCGGATCAGGATGTGGAGAGAGTGGTCAGTAGGATGCCGAATTCACAGGCCTTTGCAAAAATGCTTTCGAGCCCGCCTCAACAGGCTTTGGCTCCATCCATTTCAATTTTGATTCCTCCTCCGATTATGCTTATTTCAGAGCTGGAGTCCATGGACGCTCCGATAGTGGTTCCTTCTTCTCCGATGACATCCTCTTCGGCTCTGACATTGACTTCGATTATCTCAGTTCTTCCTCCCATCGAGGTATCTGGGCACTGAAACTCTCTCGTCGGCTCCGAGAAAGGAAGTGGTATCGGACCCTTGACCGACCCCGCTCTCCCTCTCGGAGTGTCGGCTCAGTTGAGCTCGGCTCCCACATCGGCCTCGGAGCCGTCACCCTTGGCACAGAGTGGGGATTCCTGTCTCTTCGGAGCCCTCATTGTGTCGAGACTGTGATGTCTTCGAGGTCATGTGGAGAGTGTTATCCCCACAGACGGCCCCACTATCGGTCCCATCGGCTCCGCCCCCCTTGGTGCCTGTGACGACCTCTGCTCCTCCAGCCCCAAAGCATAGGGAACCTATACCCTAGGACACCCCATTGGGTGAACCCTCTTCTTCCGAAACCTCCCCAGAGCATTTTGAGCAGGCTTTCCAGAAGAAAACATGCAAGAGAAAGCACCAAGACTCCCCTGAGTCTGTCACTTCATATACAGACCTGGATGAATCGGAGGGGTCCCCAAGATCCCCCTCTGAAGATGTTTCCTTTTTGGACATCCTCGACATTCTCAGGCAGAGGCGTAGCTGGACTTCCCTAGCCCCCTTCGAGGACAAGTCTGTATACCTTGGACGCATTTGGTTCCCAACCTTCTACATCCCTGGTGTCTCCGCCTTTTGATCCACTCATGCCTATAGTGTCTCAAAAGGATTGGTCATCTCCAGATTCCATGGAACCTGTCCAGAGGAGACCCAGTAAATTTATCACAGCTCCCAAAGACAAACAATTCCTGACTAAAGGCGTTCCAGTTGATGCCATGGTGGTAGCAGCAGCCACAAAAAGAGAGTTACCTGAAACCTCCTCATCTGTCCATCCACTGAATAAAGACTCTCGTATGATGGACAGATATGGGAAGCGAATGCTTTCATCAGCGACCTTCTCCCTTAGGTCCCCGAACTATCTTTCCCATTTTACTAGGCTTCAGAGGGTTCTCCTAAAAGAGCTTGGAGATACCCTACAAGATCCCACAGCTGAGGGAGCTTCAGCCAAGGTAGCTACCCAGCTGGCGACTCTAAATTCAATAGTCAGCTTCTCCATGAGGCTTATTTCATACGCAGCCGATGGAGCGAGCAGAGCTGCAGGAGACATTCTTGGCTGTGTCAGTTTGCGGAACCTTTCAGAGCGTCCTTCATCAATACCCCCTTTGATGGCTCCTCTCTCTTTGGGCCTCAGGTGAAAGACACGCTTACTAGGTGCCAGCAGGAAGGTAAGGTTTCGAAAATACTAGGGACCCTTGCATGACGCATGTGGTGATTTTTTCCCACAGGGGCAGAGGGGGAAACAATGGCAAATGCTGCCCTCATGGCAGAGGGGGTCCGCAAAATCAGGATGACAGAGATACATTCTCTTCCAAACCCTATCAACATCCCTGAAGGGATGCCCAACTGCTCAACTCTGGAGGCAGTCAGGGGAAGGCTTTCATTGTACCCAATCGCCTGGCAAAATATTACAAAAGACAAATGGGGTACTATCCATTATATCCGGAGGTTACAAGATTCCCTTCCATCAACCCCCTCTTGTTTCAAAAAAATCCATTCCAGATGTTCCACCCAATCTAAGGGATCAGGCAGTCACAGAAGTTTCAAGGCTGCTAGAAAAAACAGCCACCCGGGAAGTCCCCGCAGATCAAGTAGGATCCAGAACTTACTCAAGATTCTTTTTAGTGCCTAAAAAGACGGGACTGGAGACCAATTCTGGATCTCAGCATTTTAAACAAATCTGTACAAAAAGAAAAGTTCCGGATGGTAACACTGCAGTCCATTCTTCTTTCTCTGGATCAGGACAATTGGATGTGCTCCACAGATCTTCAGGACGTGTACTATCATATAAAAATGGACAGACGGTCCAGGAGATTTCTATGCTTCCGGCTAGGGGCCAGTCATAACCAGTTCAGAGCTCTGCCCTTTGGTCTCACCACAGCCCCCAGGGTGTTCACCAAATGCATGGCAGTAGTTACGGCTCACCTGAGATGTCTAGGATTCCAGCTGTTTCTTTATCTGGACGACTGGCTCCTCACTGCTACCACCAGGCAACAACTTATAGAGGCACGAGATTACACCATCACATCCTGTGCTCAACTAGGCATCACAATAAACTTCAAAAAATCTGCCTTGTTGCCCTGTCAGTCTATTACATACATAGGAGCAGAGCTAGACACAAGAAAAATGATTGTAAAATTACCTCAGGAAAGAGTTTCCATTATTCGACAATAGGTGTCGCTTCTCCTGAGGAGTAGAAGAATTCAAATCAAATATGTTCTTCAAGCTCTAATGTCCATGACAGAAGCCATTCTTCTAGTTCCCTTAGCACGCTTTCACATGAGAATCCTTCAGTGGCTTCTTTTCACACAATAGTCCTTCCAGGAATTACCCATGTCTCACATGATGCTAATTACAGAATCTTGCAAAAGATACCTTTCCTGGAGGATGGACTCCCCACTAGTGACTCAGGGCAGATCTTTCATGGAATCCCATTCGGTTGCCACAGTGACCACGGACGCTTCCCTGATAGGATGGGGCATTATCTAGGGAAGACAGTCCAAGGCACTTGGCAACCTCATGAGTACCACTTGCACATCAACGTCCTGGAGATGAGAGCGGTGCTCCTAATGTTGCAAGCTCTTCAAGACTCTCTCCCTGCCGAGACTATTGCAATACAGACGGACAACATGTCAGTGCTATGGTACATCAACAAACTGTGCAGAACCAGGTCTTACCCCTTGTGCCGAGAGGCCCTCAGACTGTGGCAATGGGCGATTTCCTCCCAACGTTTTCTGTCAGCAATGCATATCTCTGGGACATCCAACATAATAGCGGACAGGCTCAGCAGGGCTATCCTCATGCCTCACGAGTGGTCCCTGAAACAGGAAATTGTGGATCTTATTTTTCGCAAATGGGGCCAGCCTTGCTGTGATTTCTTTGCCTCTCCCATCAACAACAAATGCAGCAGCTACTCTCCCTTGTTCCCCCTGCAGGTCAGACACCCAGGCACACTCTAGTCCACAATTGGCCTCTTTATGCATTTCCCCCCTTCCCCCTAATTCCAAAAGTCATTCAGAAAGCAAAATCGTTGGGTTGCAAGATGATCCTCATTGCCCCCTATTGGCCTCAACAGATTTGGTTTCCGTTCCTTCACCCTCACCTTCTAGCCCAGCATTGGATTCTGGACCCAGTATCGGACCTCTTGATTCATCAATCAGGTGGGCTACACCAATCCCTCAAGCTCATAGCTTGGTTACTCCACTTCCAATCTTAGCCAGGCTCCCCAATATTTCCCCAGCAGTGCATGATATTATTGTTTCCTCCCATAAGACAAGTACAAGGAAAGTTTATGCTAGCAAATGGAAAAGATTCTCTTCCTGGGCAGAATCCAGGAATTTAGATCTTTTTACAGCTCCTGTACATGAGATTTTTGATTTCTTAGCAGAACTGTTTCAATCTGATGCAGCTGCTGCTGCCATCAGATTGTACAATTAGCTGCTATTTCAAATTTTCACATGGGGTTTCTAATTCAAGCATAATGTCTCACAAACTCTGTAAGGCCTTCATGAGAGGTACATATCTACTTAGACCCCCAGTGAAAGAGCCCCTTCCACCTTGGGATCTCAATTTGGTTCTGGCCTCCTTGATACTGCCACCCTTTGAATCAGCAACATCATGTTCTTTGAAATTTCTCTCTTGGAAAACTCTCTTCCTAGTTGCTATTACTTCTGCCAGACGTGTTTCAGAACTTCATGCACTATGCGTTTATCCTCCATACCTACTTTTTCACAAAGACAGAGTTTCTCTGAGAACCAACCCATCTTTTCTACCTAAAGTTTGTTCAGAACACAATTTGAATCAATCCATTGAACTTCCTGTCGTTTTCCCTAATCATTCCAAAAAGGCAGAATACAGATTACACCAACTAGATGTGCAACTGCGTTTCTGTCTCCATAGAACTGAAGAGATGAGAAAATCAGATCAGTTGTTCCTTTCATTTGCTAACAACAAACAAGGCTTTCCAGTTCCTAAAGTAACCTTGTCAAAGTGGTTATCAGACACCACTGCCCATCCCTACCATTTGCGACAAAAAGATCTTCCAGCAAAACCCAAAAGTCATTCAACCAAGGTCAGTAGCTACTTCAGTAGCGTTTCAATCTAGATTGCCCATAGATTCAATTTGTGCAGCAGCTACTTGGGCAGATCCTCATACATTAATTTCTCATTACAAAGTAGATGTGGCCTCCCAGGGCAGGTCTTCCTTTGGTTCCACGGTTCTGAAGAGTCTGTTCCAATGAGCCACCCAGGATTGAGGTGCAAGGGACGCTGTCCCATCCAGCATGAATGTGTAGGCATGATTGGACAACTTAACATAAAGAAGTTATGTACCTACCATAACATTCCATGTTAGTTGTCCTTCATCTCGCCTTCCTTCTTGCGTCCCTCCCCCTTTCCCCCTTCCTCGAGGATTGAGAGGAGTTTCTCAATGGTTTCACTGGCAAATTAGTTTTGTTGTTAGTTGCTTCCCAAGCAAACCATGGCAATTAACTGTATATCCAGGTTTAATAATAATGGATTATCTTCTACGATTATGTCTAGTGTGGGCTATCTCAAATGAGATCTGGGTAGCTGACGCTGGGCATTCTGGGATAAGTGGTAGCCTCGAGCCAGTAAAGAGCTCTCAAGCTATATTAAATGGCCGAGTCGGAGCTGAGGATTGGCTCCAAACCCATCCAGCAAGAAGGAAGGTGAGATGAAGGACAACTAACATGGAATGTTATGGTAGGTACATAACTTCTTTTTTCAGTGACAACAATCTGAAATCCCTATCCCCGCCAAAGGTTTTATGTCTTGTTACAAATGGATTTCCTCAGTTTGCAACAATCCTTCCTGTTTTATCAGAAAATAGAGGGTGTTTTCTTAATAGCTTGCAGTATGTCTGATAGTCGCCCATATGCCCCTTAATAGTCTGATAGATTATACATAATACATAATATCTCAGGGATCTACTTCAGTAGGTCGAATCCACACATAACTGAAATTTTCAAAAATGAGACGAGAAGACCAAACATTTAGAGGACCAAAAGTGCACAAGTGCAAAAGATAGACCATCAAAGTATCTAGATATATTTAATGCAGGTCGCTGGACACTGCGGATCCAGAAATCTACCCTTTTCCAAACTGTAGTGCGATCTCTGAGTTTGTATATATAATCTGCAGGTATGTTTAACTTTTTTTTACCCCCCATGTGTGTTGTGACGATTGGGGAAAAATGGGTGAAGGCTGCCAGCCTAGTCAAATAGAATTTGATATATAATTCTAGCATTTTTAAATAAATGTAAAATACAGGCATGTTTTCTTGAGTGTAAAAGAATATTGTGAAATGTGGAACTGCAAAATGTATGACAACATTGCACTCTACTGGCCCAGTGAAGCATGTTGTGACCCTTTCATATTAGCTCCAGTGCTTCTGGATGAAGGTTTCATGCCCATTGTTTTAAGGCTAAAGTTTATCACCAGAATTTAGATGTGGAATGTGCTTTATTGCTCTAGTTTCTGCTAGAGTGCTTATGTGAAATGCATTGTATTGTTGTAAGTTTCTGAGCAGGTGTTAGATTGCTAAATAATGCAGTTTTTGGCCTGGGAACTCAGACCAGGTTTTCAGATGATGCAATATGAATACTGGGAAAACCTAAGTATCAAAAATAATGTAATTTTTAGGGCCTTAGTGGCATGTTTGTAAGTAATGTTTAAATACTGTTTCTCACAAGAGACTGGGAAGCATTTTGATTATGGATATCTAACTCAGCACTCTGCCTAAGCTCACATGTAAGTTTCTAGCACTGTGATTTCTTGTAGTAATAGTTAAAGCTAGTAAAGATTAATTAGGTATTTTCCTTTGAAGTCAGACCTGTCCTACTGTATTATTTTAAGTTTCTGTATGATCTCCGAACTCTTAGATATCTCTGTGGTGTAGTAGTTTTGTCTTGTGTTTTAATTATTTATTATTAAATATTTTTAAAACCTTCTACCTCTGGCTGGTTTATGTAGAGATAAATTATGCTTTAGAGTACATTATATATTTATAGAGTTTACTGTCTAAGCCCTTCTAATAAGCCTAGACTGAATAGTCACATTATCATTAGATAATAATATTGCACAGTAATAATTGGACACCCTTTTAAGGGCCTTTTAATAGCTGATATTAGCTGGGTGGTGGCAGGGATTATTACCGTATGGTCTGGGTAAAGGGGCACAGCTGGAGAATCTGTGTCAGCCTTTTCCCAGGAGTGTCTGTGAAGTTGTATAAATACTTATCTCATAGTGTGTGTGTGTATGTGTTGTGTCATCTACTTGGCAGGAACACGAAGCACTGGTTGGACAGAGAGGATACTGGAGGTTTTTAGCTTGCCCAGCTAGGCTGAAACCTGGATCCTATAGCTGTGCTAGTGGGGAGTCTTATTGGGGACCTGGTGAGCAAGGGAGCAACCAGCCCCAGACTGACTGTGATCTCTGTGTGCACTTAAGGGAAATTGTACTTTACTGTGTATATTAGTTATCCTTTCCTCTCTTCTGTGAGACGACCTCCCTGGTGTTAGTGGTGAGGATTGAGGCTCCTTGACTGCTGGGCCAGGGCACGGTCGTCACAAGTGTTTGACAGTGGTGGGATCTACTTCACATACTAATTGGCTTGTAGTGGTGTGGGTAGAGCGAATTCCTGTAGCTTATGTACAGTGATCTCTAAGTGTTTTGTACTCTAAAACAGACATGCAGTGTATACTCAGAGTTCAGATCACAATTGTTTTATTTCTTTTGTTAGCTTAGTGTTAGTCAGGGTGAGTAGGCAGCATGTCAGCAGAAGAATATGGAAAGCTGACAAGGAGCCAGCTGGCAGAGATGTGCCAGGCTAGGGGACTGGTACATGGAAACCTGACTAAGGAAGACCTGATTGCAGTCTTGGTTACAGCTGCATCAGAAAACAGCAGCCTGGAGGACAATCAGACTGACAGTGGAGATACAATATCCTCGGAGAATGGACAGCTCAAACTTTCTGCAGTGGACTTAAAAATCCAGCTGGAGCTAAAGAGATTTGAGTTGGAGGCCAGTTGTGTGGAACTAGAAGCAGCCGAGAAAATGAGGAGTCTACAAACTGAGGAAAATGAACAGCATAGGAGGCATGAGAGGGAAATGCTGACTCTTGGCCAGAGTCATGGAGGTAATGGGGAAGGGAGTAACCGGACCCCAGAAGCATAAAAGGTCAGTAAATTTCTTCCACAATTTAAAGAGGGGGATAATTTTGATAGCTTCATTCATATGTTTGAGCGGGTATGTAAACAGTATGAAGTTGACCAAGACCAAGGGCTCTGGGTACGGTTCCTGACCCACTTACTCCATGGTAAAGCTGTAACTTCTGTAGCAAAAATGCATGACACTGACTGTTTTGATTTTACTGCTGTAAAAAGACACTTATTGGAATGTTTTAAGCTAACACCTGAAATTTATAGGAAAAAGTTTCATGAACATAGACACAATGTAGATGAAAATGTATGTGAATATGTTGCTGAACTGAGCACTTATTTTCATAGCTGGGTGAGTGGATGTCAGGTAACCACTTCTGAATGGCTGGCAGACCTTTTGGTAAGGGAACAAGCCCTTAGCACTTTGCCTGAGGACATGAGGATCTGGTTAGCTGATAGACATTGTGCTACTTCAGAGGAGTTGGGGAAGAAGGGAGACCTATACCTAGCGAGCAGTTGGTAGTGCCTAGAGCTTGCTGTCTGACGCTTCTAGCCATAGCCCATGATATTCCCTTTGCAGGTCATATGGGCATAAAACGTACAAAGAGGTGTATTATGCAAAACTTCTATTAGCCTGAAATTAAATTGTCATACAGAGGCAGATGCTTACCCCATGCCTAGAACAGATGAGACCCTAGAGGAGCTTGATGGGAGTAAGTATCTTACAACCATTGATCTTACCAAGGGTTACCGGCAGGTGCCCTTGACTCCCAGTGCTAGAGAGAAGTCAGCCTTTGTGACTCCTTTTGGCTTGTATGAGTTCATAAAGATGCCCTTTGGGATGAAGAATGCCCCAACGACTTTCCAGAGGCTGGTAGATCATACCTTAGCAGGAGCAGGAGGGTTTGCCCTTGCTTAGATGGATGATATTGCTATCTACAGCCATTCCTGGCAAGAGCACCTTTGACATGTCAGGGAGGTGCTGGGCAGACTACAGAGACCAGGGTTGACCATTAAGCCAAGCAAATGTCAGGTGGGTATGGCAGAGGTCTCCTACCTAGGACATAGAGTAGGGAGTGGTAAGATAAGGCCAGAACCTGCCAAAGTGGAAGCTATTCAGGCATGGCCTGCACCTGTTAACCAGAAGCAGGTGAGGGCATTCTTAGGGACAGCAGGGTACTACAGAAAGGTTGTTCTCAATTATAGTACCATGGCTGCTCCCCTCACAAACCTGACAAGGAAGAACAGGCCAGATAAGGTAGTGTGAACCCCAGCAAGTGGGCAGGCATTTCAGAAGCTTAAGGAAGCTTTGGCAGGACCCCCTGTTTTAGCCAGTCCAGACTATAGCAAAGAATTTGTTGTGCAGATGGATATTTCAAATTATGGGGTGGGGGCTATACTTAGCCAGATTTCTTCAGAGGGAGAAGAGCACCCAGTGGTTTATCTCAGTCGCAGGCTCCAACCCATGGAGGAATGCTATGCAGCGGTAGAAAAGGAATGTCTAGCCATAGTGTGGGCACTACAAAAACATCAGCTTTATCTGTATGGAAGAAAATTCACTGTGATGACAGATCACAACACTCTAACATGGTTAAACACAGCCAGTCAGTAAAATGCCAAGTTGCTACGATGGAGTCTGGGGTTGCAAGCATATGATATGTCAGTGCAGCACCGCAGTGGGAGTAGCAGTGACAATGCAGATGGGCTGTCAAGGCAGGGAATGGGGTGAGGTACACCCAGATAGACCTGACACTCTCAAGCACCGTTTCTCAAGGGGCACTTGAAAAATTTGCTTAAGTTTGATGGGGGGGAAGAGATTTGACAATTGGGGAGAGATGGGCGAAGGCTGCCAGCCTACAGAAATAGAATTTGATATATAATTCTGGCATTTGCAGATAAATGTAAAATACAGGCATGCTTTCTTGAGTGTAAAAGAATATTGTGAAATGTGGAACTGCAAAATATGTGACAACATTGCACTCTACTGGCCCAGTGAAGCATGTTGTGACCCTTTCATATTAGAATCCGGCTCCAGTGCATCTGGATGAAGGTTTCATGCCCATTGTTTTAAGGCTAAAGTTTATGACCAGAATTTAGATATGGAATGTGCTTTATTGCTCTAGTTTCTGCTAGGGTGTATATGTGAAATGCCTTGTATTGTAAGTTTCTGAGCAGGTGTTAGATTGTTAATAATGCAATTTGTGGCCTAAGAATTCAGACCAGGTATTAAGATGATGCAATATGAATACTGGGAAAACCTAAGTGTCAAAAATGATGTAATTGGGGAGGGTCTTAGAAAGATGTTTGTTAGTAATGTTTAAATACTATTTCTCACAAGAGACTGGGAAGCATTTTGATCTTGAATATCTAACTCAGCACTCTGCCTAAGCTCACATGTAAGTTTCTAGCACTGTGATTTCTTGTAGGAGTAGTTAAAGCTTAGTAAAGATTAATTAGGTATTTTCCTTTGAAGTCAGACAGTGAGGAAAAGGGTTGATTTCCAGATCTGCAGTGTACTGCGATCTGCATTAAACATATATAGCTAGTTCGATGTTCTAACTTTTAGGTTCATAGGTAGGTACTAGGCTATCTGCCTGAGGGCATTTATAAGCCTAGCCAGAGTGTGTCGGCTTTCGCTGCCCCGTTGATTAACTGATCCTCTGTCAAGCAGAGCCAATGAAGTGATCCCAGGGATGTATTTTCTGTTACCCATCCACTCGCCAAGGTTTCTCTTGAAGAGTGTTAGTGAGGGGCTCTGCCTAATGTAGTTTGAAATTTTGTTCCAAAGCATGGGGGAGTCTCAGTGACAGGAATCTATCCCTCCAGCATGTTCTATTTATTGTTGTGGCGAGGTTTAGCTCACTAGAGCACGTGGCTTGCAGTGAGTTGGATTTCTTTAGGTGGAGCATGTCCATCAATCTGAGTTGGACATGGCTTCGTAAGTCAGGCAGAGATCACCACTGAGTAAGCGGTATGCCACTGAGTACAGCTGGAAATTTTTTAGTCAGGCTGCATAGGACATATGTTTGAGGCCAATAATCCTCTTGGTGAGGTACTTATGTGGTCTCTCCAGCTGTTGGAAGTGTCTTGTGAGGTACATCCCAAATGGGACATTGTACTCTATGATTGGTCTGATGAGTGACGAGTAGAGGGTTACTATACCCTCTCTATTTCTAGATGCGAACCCTTTAGTAATTAGATGGGCCACATAGAAGGATTTCCTGACTACTTTGGCAATATGATTGTCAAAGGAGAGATTACTATCTACCTGGGTCCCCAGATCTCTTATTACCTCTTCTGTATTAAGGGGGCTGCCACCTATGTGGTAATTCGTGGGTGTTTTGTTTTTTCCCAAACGGGATGACTATGCATTTTTTTGGCATTTAGCTTGAGGCCATGACTTTGACATCAGGTGTCCATCTCAGTAAGGCTCTTTTGGAGGATGTCCGTTTCAGCCAGAGAGTCATATATGGTTCCCAGTTTGCAGTCATCAGCGAACTTGGTTAGCCATAGTCCTCCTGTGTTTGCCTGTACTTCTGAGAAGTATATGCCGAACAATAGGGGTCCCAGGATCGAGCCTTATGGGACACCACTTCTGACTGGTTTAGAGTATGACCTGGAGCCCGCTATTCTTACCGTGTTAGTTCTGTCTGTAGGCCAGTAGGCAACCCATCTCGTGACGTAGGGGTTTATGTTCAGGCTGGTGAGTTTTTCTGTAATACCCGAGTGGGAATGGTGTTGAAAGCCTTGGCGAAGTCAAGGTAGGCTGTGTAAACAACCTTTCCCTCATCTATGGCTTTGGTGACTGTCTTGAAGAAGTCAACTAGGTGTAGTAGGCATGATCTGCCCTTAACAAAGCCGAACTGGGTCAGGTAAAGTGTTTGGAGGTTCCCAATGTCTTTGTTAATGAATTCCATGATGATGTGCTTCATAGCTTTGCAGACCAGGTTAGTCAGGCTTATGGGGCGATAGTTTCCAGGGTCACTTGTGGCCCCTCCTTTGTGGAGTTGAATAACCGTTGATGTGCGCCATTCTATGGGCATGTAGCTTGTGGAGAGGCTGAGGTTGAATGGTGTGTTTAGGTGAGGGGTTAGTTCATTCTGTAGTTTGTGCAAGACGCAGCCTAGGACACCATCTGTCCCCATTGACGCTGTGTTTTTGGCTTTTGAAAGGGCTATTTTCACCTGCGTGTCTGTGATTTCTGGGACACTACACTTTTCCGGTATTGTTGTGGGCCTTTTGTGGGTGAGAGGGGGGTGAAGATTGCACTGAATCTGTTTGCCAGGATGTTGACAATATCAGTAGGTTCAGTATATTTTATAGCAATAACCCACGCCTGGGTGTGGGTAATGCTGGATTTACCCACGGTTGGTGTGGTTTGGTCACGAGGGCGAAGCCCAAGTGGCCAAACAAAGCCAACCGTGGGTAAATCCAGCATTACCCACACCCAGAAGTGGGTTATTGCTATTATACAATGACATTATTTAAGAAGAAAAATAATTACATGTTAAGTTGTCAATCTCGCCTTCATTCTTGCTTGATGAGTTCGGAGCCGATCCTCGGCTCCGACTCGGCACTTTGCTAAGCTCGAGAGTCACTTTTACCAGCTCGAGGCAGCCCAATATCCCATGATGCAAGGCGGTAAGTCCCCAGATCTCGTTTGCCGCTTCGCTGATGAGGTCCTCCTTTTACCAGCTCCTGGTAAGTGTTTTATATTAAACTGCTTTTAGCCCCTTTTTACTTTTAAACTTAAAGATTTTTCTTTTTTAGTTAATTGTAAGCCCTTTTTGACTAAAATTATCCTTCCTCCTTAATTTTTTTAGTCAGGCCTTCCTTCCCTCCCATCCCCCTCCCTATCAGGGTGTGTGTGTGTGTGTGAGGTTTTTACTGTTTAAACTATAGTTTAATTGTTTGTTTGGGACTGTGTGGTTCTGTTTTTTGTGCCCACTATGTCCAAAGAACAGAGGGTCTCAGGCTTTAAGAAGTGTGACTCGTGCTGTCAGAAGATGTCTCTGACAGACGGTCACACTTCTTGTTTATACTGCCTGGGACCTCTCCACCTGCAGGACTCCTGTGCAATATGTCACTCTTTTAGCCAGAGAGTCCTGCAGGAAAGGAGAAACAAATTGATTTTAAGGGGACTCCTTAAACCAGAGGGCTCCCCGGCCAAATCGGCTCCGGGAAAGCCTTCTAAGTCTAAGGCCCAGGCTTCTGTATCCAAGCCTTCGGCCTCGGCTCCGACTTTGTCGGAGTCGAGATCGGCTCCGGATGGAGCCGATCCTACATTGGCTAAACCTTCGGCACCGATGGCTATCGGTGCCGATATCTCTTTGGTCACTTTGGTGTCGGTTCCGAGCACTGGCTCCGACCACCATGTGGCCCAGGCTTCGGTGTCAGCGCCGACCGGCTTCGACACCGCTATTTCGATGCCGGCATCGGCTCCAGCTGGAGCCGATGCGTCTAGATCTTCTCTCGGAGCCGAAAAGTTATCGGCTCCGACTGGATCAGTAGCCTTGTCGGCTCCGATGGTTCCTTCGAGGAAGAGGTCCAGGTCTCCCTCCTTGGAACCGATTCTGTCGGCTCCGGCCTCACCTCTTCTTTCGGAACGGAGACATCGGAGCCGATCATCTAGGTTGTCCAGGTTATCTGACCATGATTTAGAGAGGGTGGTAAGTAGATTATTAAAATCACAGGCACTGGCCCAGATGCTTCATAGTCCGTCTCAACAGATGACTATTAGTCCACACCCTCTTCAAGTTCCTCCTTCAACTCTACCCCAGAGCTTGGAGCTGGAGTCTACGGGCATAGTTACTGCTATGGCTGAGGGGCAGATACCCCCCCCCTTCTGCACCCTCGGCATCTACTCTGATCTCCTCCTCGAGACCTTCCTTGGAGGGATTCGGTGGTCAGGCTTCCCTGGTCTCCTCCGAGGGGGTGAGTGGCATCGGACCCTTGTCCGACCCCGCTCTTCCCCTTGGAGCTTCGGCCTTGGTGAGCTCGGCTCCGACATCTGCCTCGGAGCCTTCCCTTTCAGTGGGCCCGGGAGTCCCGGTTTCTTCGGAATGGGTTCTCTCGGATCTCCCTGGGAGGGGGGCCTTCGAGGTGATGAAGAGTGTGCTGGCCACTGGGCTCAGTCAGCAGTCTATTCCCTTAGCTCCTCCCTCTGCAGTGCCTGTCGATGTCTCTTCCATCTCTCTTGCTCCCGGACCGAGAGATCCACTGCCTCAGGTTTTCCCACTGGGAAGAACCCCCTCTTCCGAGGATTCTCCTGACCAGTCAGGAGATCCTCCGCGCAAGAGGACTTGTAAGAGGAAACACCTGGACTCCCCTGAGTCTACCACTTCAGATACCGACTTAGATGAGTCGGAGGGATCCCCAAGATCCCCCTCTGAGGAAGTCTCCTTTTCAGCCATCCTAGAGCTCCTAAAACAGAGGGGAAACTGGCCCTTCATAAATCCCTCCGAGGATGAGTCGGTATACCTAGAGGCGTTTGGATCTCGACCCTCCACCTCCTGGGTGTCTCCTCCTTTCGACCCCCTGATGGAGGTTATTGCTCGAAAGGCTTGGGCTGCTCCTGATTCTGTAGAGCCAGTTCCTAGGAGGCCGTCTAAATTTATTACAGCCCCTTCTGAAAAGCAATTCCTCACGAAAGGTGTCCCTGTTGATGCCATGGTGGTGGCGGCCGCCACTAAGAAGGAACTTGCAGATCCTTCCGTACCAGTCCATCCTCCAAATAAGGATTCCAGGACCATGGATAGGTATGGTAAGCGGATGTTTTCCTCAGCGACCTTTGCCATGCGTTCGCTGAACTATTTATGTCACTTCACCAGACTCCAAAGGGACATCCTTAAGGAACTAGGTGAAGTAGTGCAGGATCCTACGGCTGCAGGGGCTCAAGAGAAAATTGCTTCTCAGCTAGGAATCCTTAATTCTATAGCTAACTCCTCCATGTGACTGATCTCGTATGCAGCAGATGGAGCGAGTAGAGCCGCGGGTACAGGAGTGGCTCTTAGACGTCAATCCTGGATACGGCTCTGTAATTTTGCAGATCCCTTTAAGGCGTCCTTCACAAATTCTCCCTTTGATGGGTCAGCATTGTTTGGCCCTCAAGTGAAGGATACATTGACCAGGTGTGAGCAGGACGGCAAGACTCTTTCTGCCGTATGGGGTCAGTTTTTCTACCCCCTCTAGACCTTACCCCAAAGGTCAGAAGGGCGGAAAAATGTGGTTCCGTAAATCCCAGGGAGACACGCCAGACGCACGTGGTCAGTTTACCCCTAGAGGCAGAGGGGGTAATAATAGACGCCGCTCTAGAGGCAGAGGGGGTCCACAAAACCAGGGAAGCAGAGAGCCTCTCTGACAAGCCCTTCCAGCATCCCTGAGATGTTGCCCGACTGTCCATCCTTGGAGGCAGTCTGGGGAAACTATCGCTGTACCCAGAAGCTTGGCGTTCCCTCTCTCAAGACAGATGGGTACAGTCGATCATATCCGAGGGTTACAAGATTCCTTTCGAGGAAAGTCCTTTCACTCACAAAAATTCCCTTACAGATGTGCCACCCGGTCTAAGGGAAATTGCAGAGTTGGAAGTATCAAAGCTTCTACAAAAAAGAGCCATTCAGCCAGTTATAACAGACCATTCAGAGCCCGGAATCTACTCAAGATTCTTTTTGGTCCCCAAAAAGACGGGAGACTGGAGACCAATATTGGATCTCAGCAGACTCAACAAGTCTGTGAGGAAGACGAGATTTCGAATGGTCACACTTCAATCAATTTTGCCCTTCCTAGAGAAGGACAACTGGATGTGCTCAATAGATCTTCAGGACGCGTACTATCACATAAAAATTCACAGGCGCTCCAGAAGGTTTCTCCGCTTTCGGCTGGGGTCCAGTCATTTTCAATTCAGAGCTCTGCCCTTTGGTCTCACTACAGCCCCCAGAGTGTTCACCAAATGTATGGCAGTGGTCACGGCTCACCTGAGGCGTCAAGGATTCCAGGTGTTTCCGTATCTCGACGACTGGCTCCTTTCAGCCACCACAAGGCATCAACTTCTTCAAGCCAGGGATTACACTCTAAATCTCTGCACTCAATTAGGAATTTCGATCAACTACGAAAAATCCTCCTTATTGCCCTGCCAGTCTATTACTTTCATAGACGCAAACTTAAACACTGTTCGGATGTCAGCAACCCTCACAGACCAAAGAATCTTAGATATCCAAAGTCACGTGAGGATCATCCTTGCAAGCAGAAAGGTGCAAGCCAGAATGGTTCTGAAGGTGTTGGGGCTCATGGCTGCGGCTATTACCCTTCTTCCTCTGGCCCGCTTCTACATGCGTCTTCTTCAATGGATGTTGTTCACTCAGTGGTCTTACCAACAACTTCCCATGCGTCACCAAATCCTGGTGACACAAATTTGCAAGAATCATCTATCATGGTGGATTACTTCTCCCCAGATCCACCAAGGCAGACCCTTTGTATCCCCGGCCCCGGTAGCCACAGTCACTACGGACGCCTCCCTGATCGGGTGGGGGGGTCATTATCAGGGCAGGATGGTTCATGGGACGTGGCAACCGTTCGAATACCACCTGCACATAAATGTCCTAAAGATGAGAGCAGTGCTTTTAATGTTGCAAGCCCTCAACGACTTTCTTCCCTTGGGAACAATTGCAGTTCACACAGACAACATGTCTGTAGTGTGGTATATCAACAAACAGGGCGGAACCAAGTCCTACCCCTTGTGTCGAGAAGCTCTCAGACTTTGGCAATGGGCGATCTCCTCTCATCGGTTTCTGGTAGCAACGCATATCCCTGGGAAAACCAACATTCTAGCGGACAGATTGAGCAGAGCTATTCTCATGCCTCACGAGTGGTCTCTCAAACAATCTATAGTGGAGGAGATTTTTCTAGAATGGGGCCGCCATGTTGCGATCTTTTTGCTACTCCCCAAAACAGCAAATGCCCGGACTTCTTTTCTCTCTTCCCACTGCCAGGCCATCCCCCCAGAGACGCTCTAACCCAGGATTGGCCCCAGGGACTTCTTTATGCTTTTCCTCCCTTCCCGCTTATTCCACAAGTACTCCAGAAAGCCACCGTTTGAGAGCCAAAATGATTCTCATTGCTCCCTATTGGCCTCGACAAATTTGGTTCCCGTTCCTCCATCGTCACCTTTTGGTGCAGCCGTGGCATCTGGACCCAGTACCAGACCTTCTGATTCACCAATCGGGTAAGCTGCATCGATCTATCCCTTCTCTCAACCTCACAGCGTGGTTGCTCCACTTCCTTCCTTAGCCAGGCTTCCTATGATCTCTAATCCTGTTAGGGATATCATAGTGGCTTCCCTAAAATCCTCTACTAGAAGGATTTATACCAGCAAATGGAAACGCTTCTCTTGTTGGGCAAAAGCTAGAAATATAGATCCTTTTACTGCCCCTGTTCAAGCAGTTTTGGATTTCTTAGCGGAAATTTTTCACGCGGGCTCTTCATCTTCCACGGTCAAAGTTCAGTTGGCTGCCATCTCGAACTTTCATGTCGGGATTACAGATCACAACATTATGTCCCACAGGCTTTGTAGAGCTTTTCTGAAAGGAATTTTTCTCCTGAGACCTCCAGTCAGGAGTCCTCCTCCTCAATGGGACCTAAATCTAGTGCTGACATCCTTAATTCTTCCTCCCTTCGAGCCAGCTGTTTCATGTTCCCTGAAATTTCTTTCATGGAAAACACTCTTCCTTGTTGCTATTACCTCGGCAAGGAGAGTGTCAGAACTTCATGCTCTCTCTGTTCGTCCCCCTTATTTGGTCTTCCACAAAGACAGGGTATCCTTGAGAACTAATCCAACCTTTTTGCCTAAGGTGGCCTCGAAAAATAATTTGAACCAATCAATTGACCTTCCTGTATTTTTCCCTAACTACTCAAACAGATCGGAACAAAAATTACATTATCTTGATGTTCACCGCCAACTCAGATATTATTTGGACAGAACAAAACAATTCAGGAAATCTGATCAGCTCTTTCTTTCTTATGCTGATAACAAGAAAGGCCTTCCTGTCTCCAAAGTGACCTTATCTAGATGGCTTTCTTCCGTCATCTCTGAAATCTATCAGCTCAGGGGAAAACAGCTCTGCTCAAAACCTAATGCGCATTCAACCAGAAGCTTAGCCACTTCCACAGCTTTTCAGGCTAGACTTCCATTAGACACTATTTGTGCAGCAGCCACTTGGGCCACTCCTCATACCTTTGTTTCTCATTACAAATTGGATTTGGCCTCCAGGGATAGAGCCAGCTTTGGCTCTACAGTTCTCAAGAGTCTGTTCCATTGAGCCACCCAGGATAGAGGTGCTAGGACGGTCCCATCAAGCAAGAATGAAGGCGAGATTGACAACTTAACATTGAGAAGTTATGTACCTACCATAACGTTCCATGTTAGTTGTCTTCTCTCGCCTTCTTTCTTGCGACCCTCCCTCCTGCCCCCTGGCCTGGACAGACCTTTTTCTCACTATATGAAAGAATGCTTCTTAAGACCAGACCATTCTGGTCTGCCTTACCCATCCTTCAGGCTTTTCGCCTTTCTTTCCTTCTGGGAAGTTTTTTATGCTAGGTGTTATTGCCTATAGATAACAAACGAGATCTGGGTACTTACCGCCTTGCATCATGGGATATGGGGCTGCCTCGAGCTGGTAAAAGTGACTCTCGAGCTTAGCAAAGTGCCGAGTCGGAGCCGAGGATCGGCTCCGAACCCAGCAAGCAAGAAAGAAGGCGAGAGAAGACAACTAACATGGAACGTTATGGTAGGTACATAACTTCTCATTTTCTTAAATAATGGCATTGTATAATGCCTCCTTGCTGCCCTTCCGCAGCTGTCTGGTATTCTGCGGCAGTTCTGATGTACTGCGCATGCATATGCCTACGCAGTACATCAGAGCTGTGGGCAAAAGCAACAGAGAAAGCAAGATCTCTGTTGCTTTTTCAAAAATGTCTCGCTATGTTAAATGGGTTTAACATAGCGAGACAGCTTTAAAAAAAGCAACAGAGAATCTCCGTTGCTTTTTTTAAAGCTGTCTCGCTATGTTAAACCCATTTAACATAGCAGATTTGAAAAAGCAACGGAGAAAGCAATAACTCCGTTGCTTTTTATAAACTGTCTCGCTATGTTAAAGGAGTTTAATGTAGCGAGACAGCTTTAAAAAAGCAACGGAGAATCTCTGTTGCTTTTTTAAAGCTGCCTTGCTATGTTAAACTCGTTTAACATAGCGAGACAGTGTGAAGCAACGGAGATCTTGCTTCTCCGTTGCTGTAAAAAAAAAGAGTTATAGTAATGGAAAAATTCCGGGCGACCGGACCTTTTTCCATTACTATAACTCTGATTTACTATGTGCACACTGACCAATCAGCGTGCACGTTTTTGAATATTAATGGGGGGTAGTTGTATAATGTGCTATTTTGCACTAGTTCAGTGCATATGTGCGAGTTGCCACTTAGATTCTTAACATAGCTAAAGAAGGCTTTGTGGTTATCTTTTGAATCCTTGGCTATTTTTGTTTCGAAGTTAGCCTTGGATGATTTTATGAGGGACCTTAGTTTCTTACTGATACTGATCAGGGATGTCTTTTCTTCTTGGGATTTGCTTTTTTTCTGAACTAGTTTCCTCCTTCTATTATATAGCCTGTTTATGGCAGGGGTCCACCAGACTGGTTTCCTTCTCTTAGAGGAGTGAGTCTTGGTTTTGCTAGGGATGGCACGATCCATGCATCCTTGTAGGTGCACATAGAGTGCATTTGTAAAGGTTGCTGCATCTTGGGTAGCATTATCCTTCAGCGTGGGGGCTGTGAAACTTACCGCCTCTGTCTTAAGTAAGATGAAGTTTGCTTTACAAAAGTTTTTTTACTGTGGTTTCCTTAGTTGGAGGTGGTGGTGGGGTATGGACATCCAGAGTGATTAGTTTATGGTTTGATCTAACCAATGATAGGTTGACCTCCAGTGTGGAACACCTGTCGCCCATGTTTGTGATGACCAGGTCCAGTATGTTTTCACCTCTGGTATGGGAGTTTACCAGCTCATCCAGGACATTTCATTTGATGAATTCCAGGAAGTGGTGGGCCTGGGAGTTTGTACTCTAGTAGTTTTCCAGTTAATGGTAGGGTAATTGAAATCGCCCAATATCAGGATGTTTGGTAGGACCTTCATGTTTTCCAGTGTCTCCAGAAAGGTGGAGTGGTGGTCCTGAGTCATGGAGGGTGATCTGTAGCAGGCCACAATTTGCATTGCAGATTTGCCCGATGTTAGTTGCACATGGATGATCTCAGAGGTATCATGCTGTGCCACTAACCTGGAGGTGTAGGTATCCTTACTGAATATGGATACAACCCCTCCTTTTGTGTTTTGGTCCGTGTTCTGTGGCCGAAACGTGTGGTGCAAGTTGTAGCCTGCTAGTGCTGGGGTGCTCTCTGGAGCCTTGAACCAGGTTTCAGTTATTGTACAGATGTCGACGTTCTCCATATAGAAGAGTGCTTCGAGCGCGTGCATTTTGAGATTTATACTCCTGGCGTTGAGTAGCATAACCATCAGTTTTTTGTTAATTGTGCTGTTTACGGAGGTGAGTTTGACTTTTGAGCCTTGCCTAAAAAAGGCACTATGGGGGCAGCAAGAACCTTGGCCAGTATTCGAAAACCTAGGGGTGACAGGTGCAAACTGTCTCTTGCGAAACAACGTGGCTTGTTGAGCATGTCGTCCCAGGCTGACAGACACTGGATCCCCTTTGAATGACACCAGAAGCTTAGCCAATTGTTGAAATTAATCATTTTTTCTTTATACTGAGGTGGTATTCTTGGTGAGGGCAGGATGCTACTCAGGGTCAGGGTCATACCAGCCTGGGCTACATGATCAGAGAGCTCTTCCATGTCTCTTTTCATGTAATCCAGGGAAGTACGTCTCAGGTCATTCACACCAACATGAACAATGACAGAGTCATATTTGTACTTGTTCTGGAGTGACCTGAGTGCTTGTGTTATGTGGTGGATTCTGGCTCCCAACAGGCAGCTAACAGTAACCTTCTGCTTGTTCAGCCTAATGAGTGGGACGTCAGTGTGCCTGACTATAGAGTCACCTTTTACTAGTGTGTTAGGTATGTTATTTCGTCCTAAGGGCTGTGATTGTGCGGCACACTGATTTTGTGTTTTATGTGTTGTCTGGTTTGTGACTGGAGGTGCAGGTTGTTTGGGTGTCTGCTTTGGAGGTCTCTGATGCTTTTGCAAGTTTTTATTTAGAGCCTCCAAGTATGATTTTTGTGTATTTAGGTGTATTTTTTGCCAGTGCTGGTTTAGTAGGTCTATGTGTGGCTGGAGGTGTGGTGCAACTGTTAACCTTCTCCTCTTGACTGTCCAGTCTTGGGTGGAGACAGCTTAGCCTCCAGTTTGGCTGTATAATTGCATCTCACACATATGTTAGTGTTCTGTGGTAGGAGGAGAGGGTTGTCTGTGTACATGAGGCAGTTGTAACTTTGCCTCAGGATACCCAGATTCACCAGCTGGACTGGAGAGTACACCTGAAATTGCCCTTTGGTCATTCCTGAATAGTAGGGTGAGCTGCTTAGTCGTTTGGTTGGTGAGGGGTAAATAAAGAGCCGTGCCCTGCTGGGCAATCAAGTGTCCGGGTATATTAGTGCTTGCTCTTAGGTCTGAGCAAGTGCTGGGCTGTAGGATGCTTTTTGAGTGCTTAGGTTGAGAGACTAGTTTCAAGGGAAAAACTGAAGAGGAGACTTAGTGGAGCCGGGAATAATTTAACCCTAGCTAACCAGCACTGCCCGGCGCACAAAACCGTGCAAACGTGGTTTTTATAGCAGGGAAATGAAAGAGATATAAATTAGCCCAAAATGGCCAATAAACTACTAACTTCTGGGCTTGAACCACTCCTCCAGGGACAGAAGATAGGCTGCTCAAAGTTCCCCTCTCTCACAGGTGAACAGAGAAACTTCCTTCTGTTCAAGTAAGGTATGGGCAACTCAGAAACCTGTAACACAGCCCTGAATTCAGCACTCGCATGAAACCTGGACTATATTGGCTTAGAAAGGTGGGAAACAAGGACATTTTTTTTTTGTTTTTTGTTTTGTTTTTTTGAAAAGGTAAGGCAAAAACAGTAAACAAAATACACTTAAAACAGCTTTAAACGACTACAAACATTCAGAAAAGGCTACAACAGTTAAATTATTTAAACAAAAAAATGACTTTTTGAAAGTGCAGGCAGTCAAATAAGTACAGTATGTGAAAAAAAAACAAGCTTTTGAATCACAATAAATGCTGGAAAATCGGCGTTTAGGCGGAAAACAGTTAAGTACAGCAAGAAAGTACAGAAAACTAATACTTAATCACTCCAAAGTCTCTCTTCTAAGCTAGAAGGCTTATATCAGTTTAAGGCTTTCTAGTGCTTCCCATTAGGTTAGTTACAGGAAAGATGGGAAACTAGTGCAGATGTGGTTTTCTTAAACCAGAAAGTTGAAAGAGATGGAAAAAAAAACTGCCCAAAAGTCCAATAGCTACAATTTCTGGGCCAGGATCCACTCCTCTTGTAAGTAGATAGGCTACCTAATGCTTACCACTCCCACTGATAAGCTAGAAGGCTTCCCTCCAACACAGAAAGGCTTGGGAGGCTCAGAAGCTTACTAACAGTCCTGGATACAGCAACTCTGTAACCGGACTAGGCTAGTTATAGGAAAGGTGGGAAACAGGCGCAAGTGCAGCTTTCAAACCAGAAAATTGAAAGAGATGGAAAAAACTGCTCAAGACAGCCAATAGCTACAATTTCTGGGCCAGGGGACCACTCCCCGTGGTGGATAGGCTACCTAATGTTTACCACTCCCACTGATAAGCTAGAAGGCTTCCCTCCATCCAACATGGAAAGGCTTAGGGGCTCAGAAGCTTACAAAGAGTCCTGGATACAGCAAGTCTGTATCTGGACCAGATTAGTTGCAGGAAACAATTTATTTTTATTTTATTTTATTTTACATTTGTTGACCGGGATAGTCCGACTGGATGCATGTCCATTTTCAGTGGAGGCCTGGGGAGAAAAGCTCCAAGGGTAAGCAGATACAGCATTACATAATACCAGCATTACATATTACAAACAGACTATTTACGGAGATTACATAAGTAAGCAAGTTAAACAAAGTTCCACAGGTTACAGTTAACCCTGAGCACAAGTCAGGATTAAATTAAATTATACAGTAAACTGGTTAACAGATTTTTACACATTCTAGAGAGAGTTAGCCAGGCTTGATACATTGACATAGCCAGTTAAGTGGCAAATGTTGTTCGAGTCTAGTTTTAAATTGACCTAAGGTGGAAAGTAAGGCAATATCAGCTGAAAGAGAGTTCCAGGATCTACTTACAGAGTTTGCAAAGAGAGAATCATCGGCTGTGTTATTAATTTTGCTAGTCTGAATTAGTAGTTTGTTAGAGGATCGAAGCAGTCTAGGATTGTTATATAGGGGGTGATAATATTTTTAAGTACAGGAGTATTGTCTGGATTTATAAAGGATTTTATAGGCCATAATCAGTTGGTTATACTGGATTAGGCTGGGTAGTTCAAGCCACCCAAGCTGATTTAGATTGATGCAATGATGTGTCCTAAAAGGCAGCCCAGTGGCAAACCTGGCAATGTGGTTGTAGCAAATTGAGAGTTTGTTAAGGACAGTCTTGTTTAAATTCGAGAGTAGAGGGGATGCATACAGAAGGGTTGAAAGAAGGTTAGAGCGAGCTATGGCAATTTTAGCTGGAGGGGTTAGGAAGGCTTTTATTCTGTAAAGTGACCCTAGTTTTTATTGATGGTTTTGATAGTTTGGTTAACATGTAGGTCAAATTTTAGATTATTGTCTATGATGACACCTAATAGTTTTGTAGATGGGTCAGGGAGATTATTGTGCCATCATTTGATTTTATGGTAAAGGTGAAAGCGGTAGACCTATGTGTTGGTGAAAATAACAGCATTTTAGTTTTTTTGGGATTTAGGATCAGACGATGTTCAGAAAGCCAGTTTTCTATTGTATTAAAGGTGGTCTGTGTAGCTGACCATAACTCTACTGGAGATGTGGCTGAGCAAATCAGAGTAGAGTCATCAGCATATTGGATACAGCTGACTTTTGGGATGACAGTATAAAGGTCGTTAATGAAGATGGAGAACAGCAAGGGCCCTAGTATAGAGCCTTGTGGTACTCCAAGGGTGTTAGGTAGAAGGTTAGAGAGTTTGTTCTGCCAGAGGACAGCCTGCTGTCGACCATTCAGGTAGGATTGAAACCACTGGAGGGCTCCAGTATCTAGACAGAATGTTTGCAGGGTGAGGATTAAAAGTTTGTGATCAGCCATATCGAATGCCTTGGAAAGATCCAAAAAGAGGGCTGAGGATATATAATTATTGTTGCGATTATGGTTTATGGTGTTAATAAAGGCTAGGAGGGCTGAAGTAGTGCTGTGATGAGGACGGAAGCCATGCTGAGTGTCTGCTATAAGGCGATTTTGGATTAGGTGGTGCATGAGTTGTCTATGAAGACAGTTTTCCATAATCTTTGCAAGTGGAGAGAGTATAGCTATTGGCCTATAATTGGAGAATTCAGTAGAGCTGCCTCCTTTGTGAAGTGGGATTACATGGGATATTTTCCAGATGGTGGGAATTTTAGCTTCTACTATGGTTCGATTCATTAGTATTGAGATGGGGTAAGCAATAGCATCAGCTGATTTTTGTAGGTACTCGGCAGGGAGTTGATCAGCAGAAAGTGTAATAGGTTTTAATTTTTTTGATCAAGGTACGGATAAGTGAAGTGGCGACTGGTTGGAAGCTGAACGTGAGTAGGTTTCTAGGGGTGCTACTTTCAGGACCAGGGGAGCTAGGAGGTAGTTGGCTAGCTAGGGATTGAATTGTCTCAGTAAAGAATTGGTTAAAACTATCAGAAACATCTTCAGGGGTTTTATCAATAGTAGCAGCAGGGATTGGGGTTGAAGTTTGTCCAGGATGTAGTAGATTATTTAAACCTGCCCAAAACTTCTGAGGGTTATTTTGATTTACTGTCTGTAAATTACAGTAGTATTGTTTTTTGTCTTGTAAAATTGATTTTTTGGTTTCGTTCCTGGATTGCCTGTATTTAATGTGATCTTGAGGTTCTTTATTAGAACGCCATAAAGCCCATGCTTTGTTTCTAAGGGTAATTTTGAGTTTAGACTCTATAGAAAGCCATGGTGAAGTTTTTGCCGTGGTTCTCTTTGAACGAACAGGTGCATACAAATCAAGGATCTCAAGGAATTTGTTGTTAAAGTATGATACTGCTTCCTCTAAGGGGACGTGTTTTAGAATAGACCAATTACATGAGTTTAGTTCTTGTTGGAATTTGGCAGGGTCAAAGTTTTTATTGTTTCTAACCTTTCTGAGTAAGGGTTGTTGGAATTAATGGTTGTGTGCTTAATTACATATGTGAGAAGGTGATCACTTGAGCCATTAAGGAGGGTACCAGAGGGGTGTACATTTGGGGTTGACTGTTTGAGTACCCAGTCAAGTATACTTTCTTTTTGGTTGGGTTTACCTATCCTGGTAGGGGTGAATAAGATTTGTATAAATGCATGCAGGTTAATATGGGTGGTTGGGGATTCTGAAACAAGGTTAGAATTTTTTTTTTTTTACAGAAAAGCACCTTAAACAGCAGTAAATACAATTCAAATTGCTGTGCAGGCTAGCACACTTGAGTGTGTAGCAATATTACGGCAAATACAGTTTAAATAAATGCAATTAAATTAACAAATGACTAAAAAACAAGTGCAGAAGGCAGTTATTTAGAAGGCTGCTAACAAGCAGTAATAAGTGCAGAGTAAGAGGACTGAACAGATAGCACACAGAACAGCAACTAAGGCAGTTACAGTAAGAGCAGCTGAATAAAATATGTATATATTTTATTTGTTTTGTGTTTTTTTTTTTTTTTTTTTTTTTTTTTTTTTTTTTTTTTTTTTTTTGAGGGAGGGAACAGAGCAGGATTAAGAGGCTACAGTGGTTGTCCTTCTCAAATGCTATCTTTGTACAGAGTAGGAGTGCCTGAAATCAGAATATGATCTCACTGCACTCAGTTGAGTGAGCAAATGAGATGGGCCCAGAAGGAGTATCCAAGTACAAATTTACAAGAGGGGTGGGCAATTTCAAAGCCACCAACATTAACCCCAAACCAAGAACAGGGAGGGTGGGTGGGGAACTAACTGTAGAGACACAGCCACAACTTTCAGTTGAGTTAATATTCAGTGAGAAACACAAATAAATAAACTAACTGCAGAACTATATGAAAAAGAGCAGATAAAAGTGTACTTAAATTCACTTGTACGTCCAGTTGATTTCAGGTAGGTCTTAGCCGGAGCAAAGCTCAGATAATAAGCGCTTGTGCACTGTTGGTCTTCTAAACGTTCTGTCTTCTCTTCTTGCTGATCTGATCTTGCAGTTTTCTTTTTTAAAGCCCTGTATTGCTGAATTTTCTAGTTAGTTACCTCATTTCACCTTTTGGAATGGGAAATAGATTTGATAGTTTTGGGAATAAATAAGCTGCTGCTTCTGTTATAGATATGAAAATTATTGCTTGATTAAGTTTCCAAACTCTCCCTTAACAAATTAGTTGTTTTCTCTAACCTGCTGCTGTGGTCCTAAACATTTTTGCTAAAGGCATAATGTTTCAAGGGGATGTTCTTCGTTCCCCATTGCTGCAGTCCTAACTATTGGGTATAGCCCGCATCCAGTCGGCCCGAATACCAGAGTATAAGGCTGACGTCGGTCAGGGCGCATTAGACTGACGTCAGTACGTCAGGGTACTAATGCGCATGACCGACGTCATATCCTCAGTCTTTTTTGCCGCATGGTCCGATGCAGAAGCAGTTTTGCGAGTGCAGGTTGGCGTTCTGAAATATTTCCGAAACCGGAGTTTCAGACCGAAACAGAGTTGGCTAAGTACCCCGTTGGGGAACATTTTGGTTTTTCTTGCCTCAGTATTTTACCGGATGTCAGAAAAAGTGAATAACTGTATTTCTTGTGGGAAACAGATACCTCATAGGGATTACCATACCTTGTGTATACCTTGTTTAGGGCCTGAGCACGACGTTGTTGGTTGCCGCTCTTGTGCTAGGTTTAACAAACGCACTATTAAGAGGAGGTTAGACTGTGCCAGGTTAGTGTTTGGGAAGCGTTGCAATTATAAAATGCCGCCGGATGCTCCGGCGCCGCTTCCAAGAAGCGCAAGGACAAAACAGCGAAGCCTAGGGTTGATGAACCGGCAGTCCCGGACGACGGTTCTTTAGAAGGCTCAGTGGAGCCAGAGGTTTTGCCAGGAGTTTCCATGGAGTCCCAGGCAGAAACTTTACTGTTACAGGATGTGCCTTCTCAGGAGGTAGGCCAGGCTGAGGGGCTTCTCAGGTGACTGTTCTTCCCTCTCTTCCCAAGGTAGTTAGAGCCTCTCCTTCTGTTGCCAAAACTTCTTTGAGAGGTAGGCCTAGTTCAGCTTCAGTGGGGGCTTCTCCTAGCATTTCGGGTTCTGTACCTAAGAAACATATGCTTAAAATGGCAGAAGATTTGATTACTATGATTAGAGGTTCTATGCCCCGCCTGATAAGAGGCCTAGGGTGGAACCGAGTTTGATAGTTTTGAACAGTGTTCAGAGGCTTCAGAGTCTTCTGCGGAAGACTTGCAGGAGTATCCTACTTATTCTGATTCTGATGTGGATGATTCCACTCCTACAGCTTCTCCTCCTGAGGATTTCTCATTTTCAGAGACTCTGCATTCCATGAGGGAGCACTTTAAATGGGAAGGCCAGGATTACTCTGATTCCAGGAAAAGGCTTAGGGAATTCTTGTTTTACCCCAGCATAGGCCCTTAGCTATTCCTCCTGTGTTGAATGTGGTGGAAGATGTTTTTGCAGAGGCTTCCTTGAACCCTGACTCTTTGCCTCCTGCTCCTGTTAAGCCTGATAGGTATTATAGGGTGCCGAAGCTCATAAGTATTTGTTTAAGAGTCCTAGGGCGACCCAGAAACTATTTCTCAAGGGCCTAAGGGTGTTAAAGCTTCTGTGGTTAAAAATCCTGTTCCCACTGATAAAGAGGCAAGGGCTTTGGATAGGTGGGGAAAGAAAGTGTATACTTCTTCCACTCTAGCCATGAGAGCATTGAATTGTCAGTTTCACATGCTAAAATATCAGAATTATCTCCTTTCACAATTGAAATCTAAGGTGGATGCTTTGGCGGAAGGTATTGAGTGTAAAGAGTTGCTGGATTTGGTTCATGTGTCTGAACAAGTGGGTAAGCATTCTTTGCAATGTGGTTTTGATGCTGTACAGGCCTCCTCGAGGGTGGCTGCTACTAGTTCTGTTCTTCGCAGGCATGCCTGGTTGAAGGATCAGAATTTAGCTGAGCATGTTAAGACTAGGATTTTGGATGCTCCTTTACAGTCTGATGTGTTGTTTGGATCGCCTGTGGAAGCAGTTTTAAAGAAAATGGAGGACAAAGCTAAGTCTATGCAAACTGTTAAAGATTTTTGGCAGGTGCAGCCACCAAGTTTAGTAGAAATTGGCCTGCTAAGGGGTGGACATATCCTGCTTATGATTCCCAGTCTAGGGGTAGGTCTAGACGTGGTAGGGGCAGGGCTCAAGGTTCTTTTAGGCCTAGAACAGGGAGTTCACCTGCTCAGACTTCTGGTGAGGGCAGGGGTCAGTCCTTTCGTAAACAGACCCAATGACCTGTCTTTTCAGCTGCCAGTAGATTCCCGCCTGGCAGCTCCTTTGGGAGGAAGACTGTCTCTTTTCAAAGAAAATTGGGATTTAATTACTCAAGACAAATGGGTGTTGGATATCATTCACCACGGTTACAGATTTTATTTCCATACAATGCCCCTTTCAAAGGCATGCCAGACGTTCCTCCTCCACAAAGAAAAGAGGCTCACAAGCAAGTTTCTCAGTTACTCCAGATAGGGGCCATTCAGCCAGTCCCTGTATCAGAAAGGGGCCTAGGATTTTATTCTCGCCTGTTCCTAGTACCAAAGAAGGGGAACACGTGGAGACCAATTTTGGATTTATCTCTCCTCAACACTTTTCTGGACATTCCCAAGTTCAAGATGTTGACGTTACAACAGCTTTTACCTCTGCTGGGCAAAGATCACTGGATGGTAACTTTAGATCTCAAGGAAGCTTACCTTCATGTGCCTATAAGGCTAAGTTGCAGGAAGTATCTGCGGTTTCGAGCTGGAAATTCTCATTATCAGTTCTCTGCATTGCCCTTTGGCTTATCCACTGCCCAGAGTATTCACAAAGGTTCTGGCTCCAGTGATAGCTTACTTCAGGCTTCAAGGAATTCAAATCTATCCTTACTTGGACGACTGCCTGATTCTGGCTCAAGAAAAGGAAGACCTTCTACAGCATCTGGAACATGTCATAGCAGTGCTAAGATGCCTAGGGTATTCTGTGAACGAAATAAAGTCCAGTCTAGTACCCTCTCAAGACATGTGCTTTCTGGGTGTGAGACTGAATACAGCAGCCCAGATGGCCTTTTAACCCCGGACAAACAAAAGAGTCTATCACTTTACTTCCATCAACTATCTCATCAGTCCGTGCTGACTGCAAGGACAGTCCTTCAAGCATTAGGGTTCATGGCATCTTGTATTCTGGTGCTTCCCAATGCCAAACTGCATATGAGGAAGCTACAATGGTATCTCAAAATGTATGGACACAGCACTGCCAGGATTTGGACACTGTCATTCCAATAATACCTTGCCTTCAAAAGAATTTTTGTGGTGGGCTCAGGAATGTCACCTAAACAAGGGACTCTCTGTGACCCGGCCAGAGGCGAGTCAGATTTTAACGACAGATGCCTCGGACATTGCTTGGGGAGCTCATCTAAATGGAAAGTGGATACAAGACAAGTGGCCTGCCAGACTACAGCATCTACATATCAACATGAAGGAGATGTTAGCAGTCCAGTTTGCATTAATGGCTTTCAAGGAGTTACTTCTTCCAGGGCAGGTGTTGATTCTAACAGACAACACAACTGTCATGTGGTACATCAACAAGCAAGCATCCTTTATGCAGGCAAGCAATGATTTTATGGGAGACTGCGCTAAGCTTGCAACTAACTCTTCAGGCAAGGTTTCTGCCGGAGCACAGAACTCCTTAGCAGATGTGTTAAGCAGACAAATCATGGATCCCCACAGTGGAAACTGGATCTTCATGTATTTCAAAATTGACAGTGTCATGGGGAACTCCAGACATAGATCTGTTCGCTTCTCCGCTAAACCACCAGCTGCCACAGTATTGCACAAAGGGGTTTCATCACACAGCTTGGAAAGTGGATGCTCTGTCTTTCAGTTGGAAAAACCTTCATGTGTATGCCTTTCCTCCTCTGCCTCTTCTTCCAAAGGTACTATTAAAGGTCAGGCAAGACAGGCCAAGGATGATTTTGATAGCTCCAGATTGGCCTCGGCAACACTGGTACCCACTACTACGGAGTCTGGTAAGGAAGCCTCCATGGCCTTTACCTCTGATTCCTCATCTGTTATCTCAGAAGGATGGTCATCTGCTCAATGTCAAGCTTCACTCTCTTCATCTAACAGCCTGGCATCTTCTGTGTTGAAACACAGCAGGTCTCAACTTCCTCAACAAGTTTTAAATGTGATTATGGAAGCTAGAAGACCTAGTACAAGGAAAGTGTACGAGAAAAATGGAAGAGATTTTTATTTTGGAGTACAGCAAAGAATTTGCAGGTTTCTGAGCCTAATTTGAGTGTGGCTCTTCAATACCTTACTGAGTTATTGGACAAAGGTTTGTCCTTCTCTTCCATTAAGATTCATGCTGCAGCAATTTCAGCTCACTATGATTGTGACCCACCATTGTTTTCGCATCCTTTGTTCAAGCAGTTTCTTAGAGGGGCAAAGAATATAAGACCCCCACGAGAGCTCCTACTCCTGCTTGGGATCTCAATTTTGTGTTGGAAAAACTTACTCTACAACCTTTTGAGCCTGCGGCTACTGCTGAATTGAAATACTTGTCATGGAAGACTGCTTTTCTGTTGGCTATTACTTCTGCAAGAAGGGTGTCTGAGTTGCAGGCCCTTATGGCAGTAGAGCCATTTTGATTTTCCATAAGGATAGGGTATCATTACGCACTAATCCTTCCTTTATGCCTAAGGTGGTTTCTAGTGTGGCTTTAAACCAAACTATTCTTTTCCCTACTTTTTAGGCAGCCCCCAAAATAAAGGGGAAAAGATTTTGCACACTTTAGATGTACACAGGCAATTGCGTTATTATTTAAGCAGGACTAAGGATTTTAGGCAGTCTCAGCAGTTGTTTGTTTCTTTTGCTTTGAGTTCACAGGGCAAGCCTGTGTCAAAACAAACTATTTCTAGGTGGATTGGCTTTTGCATTGCATTTTGTTATTCCCATCATGGCAAGGAGATTCCAGCTGGGATTAGGCCTCATTCCACTAGGGCTACTGCCACTTCAACAGCATTTCTAAGGGGTGGCAACTAAGGATATTTTGGAAGCAGCTACTTGGAGTTCAGTGCATACTTTCTCTAAGCATTATCACCTTCCTATCTACTCTAAGTCTAGGGCTGGTTTTGCCACAGCTGTTTTGCAAGGCATGTTGTCAGCTCCTGCTTCTTTATGATTTGCCAGCCTCCCTTACCTCTGCTTTGGGATTCTACCCAATAGTTAGGACTGCAGCAATGGGGAACGAAGAACATAGTACAGTTTTGTACCTACCATAAATGTAGATGTTCGAGGATCCCATTGCTGCAGTCCAATTTACCCTCCCTCCTTCCCCTCTGTGTTTAGGGGTGGTTGTGTAGGTGGTTACATGCTTATATTTTTTGTATATATTCTTGTATATATTGTACATGTTTTTGGTGCAGGTATTTTGGGCTTTGTCTTTTTAGGATCTTCTGACATCTGGGGCAAGAAAAGACTGAGGATATGACGTCGGTCATGCGCATTAGTACCCTGACGTACTGACGTCAGTCTAATGCGCCCTGACCGACGTCAGCCTTATACTCTGGTATTCGGGCCGACTGGATGCGGGCTATACCCAATAGTTAGGACTGCAGCAATGGGATCCTCGAACATCTACATTTATGGTAGGTACAAAACTGTACTTTTCTTGTGTTTTCATCACTCTTTGTTTTAAACCTTGATAAAGTGTTTCCTTTTCAGGACCTTTTTTGAAAATGTGAAAGCCCTAGCAAAGATTAATCAAAAAGATATTTAAAATAAATAAACAAAATGATATGAAGACTAAAAAAAAAAGAAGAGAGAGCCTAACAATGCCAGGTACAGTCCTAAAAGTCTGTTTGACTTCTTACCCTCCTTCTACTCCAGTAATTGCTTACTGCAGACTGCATGGCACTCATTTGATTCCATAGTCAATGGTCTTATTGTCATAGTAGTTTTTCTGTGGTCTTTAAATGTGTTCTAGGAAGAATTTCTTACTTGGGCTAAATTATAACTGTACTAACAAGTCTTCCTGGTCCTTTTTTCTGCCAGACACTGATTTATGCCAGTGAATATGTCAAGATTCTGGGTTTCAAGGCATCTGTGATTGTTATGATTCCCGTAGCCAGACATTACATGAGAAAAATTAATTGGTACCTCTGGTCAGTTTGGTCTCATCATTAGCACCCTTTATCATTTCATATTCCTCTACTGGGATTTGTAAGAAGGGAGTTATAGTGCAGTTGGTGACCCGTTTTCTTTTGCTCCAAGTCTTCCCTTCCACCTTTTTTCTTTTCTTAACACCTTTATTGAATTATCAGTTAAGACAACAGCAAACATAATTAAACCATATTAACATATTCCCAGTTGCAAACAAATAATATATCACGTATATTCTTTTATATAATTTTCATTGATCCAGCATTACATAAATTTATCAATTCATGCCTTCCCTTAAACCTCATTTCTCATTTATAATGTTATTCCCATAATTTCCTTTTTTTTTCTATATAATTTGCTCTTACGCTTTTCTATATATCACTTCCACTTATTTTATCTCTGTTAACAATATTCAGTACTAATTTTAGACTTTGATTTGCATTTTCTAGTAATTACTTTTTTGGTAGCCAACAGAATTAAAGTTAATAAGGACTTACTAGTCTGGGCAATTCATACCCTGTATCCCAAAGTTTAAAAATATTATTTCCTTAGTTACACCCATTTGCTCACATAATATTTCTGATGGAGTACATTTTAAAGTCTACCAAGTCATTATACTCCCAAAACATACGATATCCCAACTGAAATTATTGTTGCAGTATTCCTGACTTATCCATTGTTACAGTTGGCATCCACCCAGGATACCAAGCTTTACCTTCCCTAGGTCATATGTCGTATGCTTGACATCAGCTTGTATGTATTGGGGTATAAAGACAGACGTACGAGCAAGGATCCTCAGACTATCTTGCTGCCAGCCCAAATGCAGGTCATGCATCCATCGGACTCTTCTTTGTTTGGTCGTTGGTAAATTTGTTCATTCATTTGTCCAGATGCATGCACTGTTGGGAATCTTCCTTTCTATCTTTCGATAAATTTCTAGATGTCAGCTAAGAGGGATAGGTGCGAGCGAGGTAGGTATATTACATACAAGGACTTGCGCACCAAGTGTCTTTTTTGCCTAAGCCCACAAAAGGATAACAAATCTTAATCTGTCAGTCATTCGTTCCAAAACTCTTAGGTAGAGGCTGTCTACTTTCAGCATCTTTCTCGAGACCCAGCATCTTAAATGCTTGGCCAAATCCAAGATGGATGACCTCACTTCATTGGATGATCCCCTGATGCCGAAATAAAATCTTAGAGGCCTCAGGTTGACCTGCAGTCCAGTGTTTCTGACTCCAGCTTACCCACTGAGATTTCAGAACCTGTGGTACATCATGCTGTTTCTCAGTTTTCCGCTACCAAGATCCCGTTGAAGGCCAGTATGTTGCCTAAGGCCTTGCAGACTGCTATGTCTGAGGAACTGTCTCATCATTTCAGAATGACAACATGGTGTCCCTCAAATTCTAGTTAGGGAAGAAATCCCAGGCTCTCTCATAGAGGTCAGATATGGTTCTGAAGCTTCACAACTTATCCAAGTGGACGTCGCACTTATAAAGGAAAAGATTAAACAGGTTGTCTCCCTGTAAGCAGCTAGAGAGAGTGGATGGGCTTTTCACAAGGACTGTACAAAGCTATTATGTCTTTGAAGACTCCCTCCTTCAGTCTCCGCAACCACAGGCTACTCTTAAACCTACCCTGGTTTTCTCTTTGTCTTGTGAGGGGAAGAACTGTGACTCAAACCATTCTCTGGACTGTCCATCTCAGCTGCATTCTCCAGGGCAAATCTCTTCTGATGAAAGGACTCCCTCTCTCCTGATCCCTCTATAGTGGAGGCTTCTTTTAGGGAGACTACACAGAACATGATGAAATACTTTGTCAATCCACGCAGATTTCTGATGCTCAAAAGAGGTATTGCAGCCTCTTGAAGATGGGCACCTCCACCCCTTCTCCGGTCCCACCTGTCCTTAAGGCTTTAAGAGAACAAATGGGTTCCCAAATGACTTTAAATATCTATACAAGATCCCTGTGGTAGACTCTTTTGCAGTATCTCACTTTTCAGATAAGCCGTCCAAGCTTCTGAGCAGTGCTAATGCCCTACCTACTGATGATAGTAGGGCTGTGGATACATGAAGGAAGAAGTTTTTACAACTCTGATACCCTTGTCTTTAGGGCAATTAACTACCAGGCTCAAATGACAAAGTATTTAATTTATGTTCTTAACTCCTTAAACAGAGTTAGCCTGGATCCTCCTACAGCAGACTTTAAACAACAAATGCAGGGCTTAATTTCACATGCCTCTCAGATTACCAGACACAGCATTAAATGCAGTTATGATGCTGTGGATGCTTCTTCAAGGGCAGCTGCCTCAGGATTTCTTAGCAATAGATAATGCATGGCTTTGCTGTCAACCTCTGCTTGAGGATTTAATAAAAAAGTTCTAGATTTGCCCTTGGACAAAGACTTGATGTTTAGCTGTCAGGCAGCCAGTCTGCTCAAAACTCTCTAAGACCAAGACATGATTATGAAAGACTGCAGAGAGATCCTAGTCTCATGAATTCCTAAGTATCACAGGAACTACCCAGCTAAATCTACCCCCTTCATTAGAAGGGACCTTACGACAGTCCAGAAACAAAGGAAAACACCAAGAAAGATACTCTGAAAAATCCTGAAGGGAACCTCCAGCTGGGAGGGCCACTCTTTGGAGGCGAAAACCTGTAACTACCCCTGTCCTCAGCCACACTACGCCTCTTTCTCAAAGGTTGCAGTATCCCTTGCCATGTGGGAAGCTATTACCACAGACAAGTGGGTTCCCTCCATCATCTGGGGCAACTGTGTTATATCTTGGGAAAACATTCCCCGTCTGAGAGGTATGCCACTATTTCCTTCAAACCAATTATCCCTTCTGATTCCCATTATTCAAGACCTCTTGAATCAGGGTACTATCAGGCAAGTCCCAAAAGAATTTATGGGAAAAGGGTTTTAGTCCATGATTTTTCTCTTGCCAAGAAGAGGGCAGTAGAGGCCCATCCTGGACCTGTCCATCCCAAACACTTAACTGAAGGTGCTGTCTTTCAAAATGCTGTTTCTTCAGACTCCTCTACCTTTCATCCTACCACAGGTTTTATTAATGTTATTAAATCTCAAGAACACCTTCCTACACATTCCCACTCTTCTCACTTGTGGGAGATTCCTCAAGTTTTTCTTTGGCTCATCACATTTGCAGTTTACTGCTCTGTCATTTGCTCTTTCTACATCCCCAAAAGTGTTCACAAATTCCCTAGGATCTGTAGTAGCCTTCTGACACAGTCAGGGAATTCAGATTTTCCCCTATCTAAATTACCCTCTGATCCAGGCTTTTCCCCCATAGATTCTTCTTCAGCATCTTCAATTCACTCTCCAATCTTCTGACAGATCTGGGTTTCCACTATGAGCTACAAAAAAAAAAAAATCACACATGGTTCCTACACAGGACCTGGTGTTTCTGGGATTCAGGTTAAATGCACAGAAAATGCATGCCTTCCTGTTCCAGGCGAAGATTCCCAGTCTGTCCATTTACTTCCAGGATCTCTACTCTGCAAGGGAAATGCTAAGGAGTTTGTGATTCATGGCAGCCACTGTCCCTATGCTCCCCCGGCCAGGCTCCACATAAGGAAATTCCAGTGATACCTGAAGTCTGTATGGTCCCAGCACTGCTATCCCTTGGACACCCTGAATTCCCCTCCTCTATTATCTGAAGAGGGAGCTTATGTGGTAGAAGAGACAGGTCATCCTCCATACTGGATTACCTCTCACTCCTTTTCCTCCTCCTCGTTAACAGGTTCTCCCAGATGCCTCAGATGAGGTAGGGGGGCATGGACCGGATCACACCGAGTGCAGAGGAAATGGCAACCCCAGTTTGAAAGAACACATCAACCTGAAAAAAATGAGAGCTCTTCTGAAAACTCTCCAGATTTTTGCCCAACTTTGGAGAGCAGGACTACTCCAAGTGTAGACAGGCAGCACCACAGTCATGTGGTACATAAGCAGGGAGTCATCAGGTATTACCAACTTTTCAGGTTAGCACAGGATGCACAGAATTTGGCAACACTAATAAACATCATGCTCGCAGCCACATAAATCCTCTCTCAGGTCAGTGTGCTACCAGATTGCTTAAGTTGCTCCATGGAGGACCCCCACGAGTGGACCTTGAACAGACAGGTCTTCCACAACATCACACTTCAGTGTGGCACTTGTCAGACTTATTTGCTTCATCAAGCAACCATCAGCTCCCTTGTCCCACAGCCTAGAGGTCAGATGTCTTCTCTTTCCAGCGGGCAGACAGGTTCTTCTTCGCCTTCCCTCCTTTGCCCCTCCTCCAAATATTTTTCTTAAGACACAAAAGGAGATTTGCAACTGTTCAGCAAAAAGCAATGCAACCTTCAGGCATGAATTCCAATAACCTACAGGAAGATATAAGACAACTGCATACAGACCTGGTTAAAATAAACAAAAGACTGATGGAGTACATCAACACAAACAACAAAAGGCTGGAAAAAATGGAAGAAGTTTTAAACAGCTTATATCCTTCTATTCTCATGTTGCAGTATTCTCACATGGGATCCTACGCCTCAGGTAATGTGAAAGTCCGGCTCATATACAAAAGCTTAGCCTGGCTGCTGTAAGGTCCATGGGATATCACACACATGAACCATAAGCCATGGGCTATAAATGTGACCTCCACACGCATAAACCTCTGGACTTCTCTAACGCAGTCGAATGTCAGCTCACTCATTCAGCTCCGCGCTAGTGACTCCTAAAAAGATAAGTACTCCATTGGGGAATCCTTTTCTACCATTTCTGCTAAGCTTAGGTTGCTGTTTAGGTTTTATCTCGCTGATTCTGTGGATGTCATCTAGGAAGGGAAAATGTAAATGCAGTCGGTAAATTCCGCACAAAGACGGCCATGACCTCTGATTGTTTTGCTTAGGGCCATCCCAGGAGTACAAAGTGTGTTCCATCTGCCAGTTGTTTGTTCCTAAAACACTGACCAGCCGTCTCGCAGCCCCTAAGCTTTTCATTGAAAACGCCTGAAACACCTTGCCCTTGGTATGGAACCGGAACTGACCATCTCAGCAGAACTGCCTAAAAAAGAAGGCCAAGGTAGGTAGGCCAGATACTGTGCCTCAGAGTACGGATACCCCACCAACTTCCAGTCTGGGGGTGAGGAAGATCTGATTGGTCCAGCAACTTCGTTGGGTAACACTTCGGGAGCTGCCTGTGTTTCGCCAGCCTGTACGGTCACGGAGTTAGCAGCGACGTCGGTCTCCGATGTCGGGGGGGGGAGGACCAGGTTCCCTGAACAGTTAGTGTTACCATCTGTTACCAAGGAAGGCACGTCTAGTCCTAGGTTGAAGTCCGATATTAGGTCTTCACCAACTCAGCCAGGACCCAAGACTCCTTCACTGAAAAGGAAGCAGAAGTCAAAGCATCTATCTCCCCCAACAGAAGATTTGCCTGACTGGCAGGCATTTTCACAGTCCCATTTTCAGGCCTTTTTGTCCCTGAGACCTACTGCTTCTCAAACTCCTGCCCTTCCAATGAGCCCCAGGACTGCCTCTGCTGGCCCTATGCCACTTCCACCTCTTCTGATGAGTCCCTGTCCTAAGCTTCACAGCTAGCTTCCCCCTTGGAATGCTGCTCCCCAAATGAGGATTCCTTGGAAGGGGATTTCCCACCTGAGGACATGACCTTTGGGGAAATCATTTCCAAAATGAGGGAATATTTTAAATGGAATTCTACTCCAATGACATAAGTGCAGAAGAGGTATTACGAGCTTCTGCAGATGGAATCTCCCTCACCCTCTGCTATTCCTCCTGTTATACCAGCATACTTAGACGCCTTTGCCTGTGCTTCCAAGACTCCAGAATCTCAGCCACCAGGCCCCAAAATACCAGACAGGTTCTACAAAGTTCCTGATGACTTTAAATTCCTCATTAAACCACCTATGGCAGACCCAGCTGTGATTGCTGTCTCAGCAGACAAACAATCCAGGCAGCTTACCTCTTCTTCCCTTCTGCCATCAGATAAAGATAGCAAGGTGATGAACAGATTAGGAAAGAAGATATACACCTCTTCAACCCTGGCCTTTAGCACCATCAATTACCAAACTCATATGGTCAAATACGCCTTAGACCTAGTCTCCCAGGCCACAGATCTGCTCTCCTCCTTGCCAGATTCTCCCACCAAACCTCAAGTTGCCTCTAAACTATCTTTAGCTACTCAACTTGCCAGGCATTCCATTAAATGCAGCTATGATGCTGCAGAAGCATCAGCCAGGTCAGCTGCATCTGCTCCAGTTCTGCATAGGTACTCCTGGCTCAGGCTACAGCCTCTGCCAGATAATTTCAAAAACAAAATTATGGATGCCCCGCTTGACAACAAGTTCCTCTTTGCAAAGCAATCAGAAGAACTTTTTAAAGATGTGCAAGAGAAAAGCAAGGAGCTGCAGGATCTCAAGCATCTCTTTGTCTCCCCAGCCCCTAAATTTCATAGAAACTACCCTACCAAACCAGGTTTTGTCAGGAAGGCCTCTGCACCCTCTACCTCCAAGGAAAGATGCCAGGAAACCTCCATCCTACCGGACTAGCTCCTCTTACAATACTCCAAGATAGCCATCTCCTGACAGGCTTAACAATGCATGACTGTCTAAACACCCATCTCCATCTCCCTTTTTCTCCCCGCCTTTCTCACTGTCCCACCATGTGGCAACAAATCACCTCAGACAACTGGGGTCTTTCAATTGTGGAAAAAGGGTATTTCATGACCTGGCAGGAAAAACCTTCTCCAAAAGGTATTCCCCTCCATCCAAAAAAACAAATCCATCTAATACCTCGAGTCATTCAGGATTTAGTCCTACAAGGAACAATAGAGAAGGTTCCCCTAGGACAAGAAGGTCAGGGCTTTTATTCCAGGCTCTTCCTAGTCCCAAAAAAGGATGGCCCATGGAGACCCACCTGGAGCTGTCTCTTCTAAATTCTTTTCTGCATGTATCTACTTTCTGCATGCTGTCCCACCAAACCCTTCTTCCAGTCTTGACACCCAGTGCCTTCATTGCCACTATAGACCTGAAGGTGGCATATCTTCACATCCCTATCCACCCAGATTTTCACAAATTCCTGCGTTTTGCTGTGCCACCCTTGCATCAGTTTACTGCCTTGCCCTTTGGTTTATTTACAGCACCAAGGATATTTACAAAGTGTCTAGCCCCAATAGTAACCTCCAGCAGAACGAAAGGCATCTATGTCTTCCCATACTTGGGCGACCTCTTCATCCAGGCAGAGGAAGCAAGTACCTTACAAAGACACCTCAACTTCACCATTTCCCTCCTAGGAAGCATGGGCTTCACAGTCAACCTACTCAAGTTCTCCCTGACTCCTTCCTAAGACCAAATTTTCTTGGGTTGCAGAATAAAGAGAGATCTGATTGAATGCCTTCCTCCCACCAGAAAAGGTCAGTTCTCTGACCGGATTCTTTCGGGATCTATTCCTAGTGAGCTGCATTTCAACCAGGGAATTCCTTTGCCTTCTGGGTCTGATGGCAGCCACTGTTCCCATGCTGCCCCCTGCCAGGCTACATATCAGGAAGTTCCAGTGGTATTTGAAGAATGTTGGGTCCTAGCATGCCCATCTACTAGACTTTCAGGTGCCTTTCCTTCCCTGCCTAAAGAAAGAAATAAGGTGGTGGATTCAGGAAATTCACCTGAATCCAGGACTCTCATTACAGCCTGTCGTGGCAGCTCAGCAGATGCATCAGATCTGGGATGGGGGGGCCACTATGAATGGACTCAAGGTGCAGGGCGAATGGGAACTCTGCCTTCAGAAAAAACACATCAGCATCAGGGAAATTACTGCTCTTCTGATAGCTCTAAAGGCATTCCTTTCCCTCATACATACAGGTCCCCTCGAAATTTTAACGGACACCCCAGTACTGTGGTACATCAGCAGGGAGGGGACCAGGTGTTTCTTACTCTGCAGACTAGCCATACAAGCAGGGGAGGTGGCTAGTCACTCCAGTGTAACACTACAGGCAGTGTACATCCCACCACAGAGCAACGATCAGGCGGATGCCCTCAGCAGATCATTGTCTCAAAATCACGAATGAATGTTACACAGAGATGCTTTCCCGGACATAGTCCACCAGTGGGGCACACCACAGATAGATCGGTTTGCCTCCTCAAAGAGCAGGTAACTACAGCTATTCTGCTCAAGGTCCCCCTCCCTACAAGCTTGGAGAGTGGACGCATTCTCAATTTCCTTGAAGGGGATGTTCTGTATGCATTCCTTCCCCCCCCTAATACAGAAGGTCCTGCTGAAAATTAAGCAGGACAAGCCAAAAATCTTACTGGTGACCCCTTATTGGCCAAGGCAGCACTGGTTTCCCCTTTTTCGTCATTAGCCAAGGGCAATCACCACAAGTTGCCTCATAAGGTGGACATCATCACCCACACCTGCAAACTCTGTCTTACCCTGTGGGCAATAAATGTTTGATCCCTTTTAGACACCTTTATTCAGAGGACGTGCTATCTGTCCTGCAGGAGGCCAGGAAAACTACTACTACTACTACTACTAGGAGATCTTATTTATCCAAATGGAAAAAGTTCTCTACTTGGTGTCTTCAAAGGTAACTAGAGACCCATTTCAGGCAGATATACCTCTAGTCTTGTCCTATTTGCATGAGCTCCTAAAATCTGAACTTTCATATTCTTTAGTGAAAGTCCATTTGCCAGCTGTCTCAGCCTGTTTACCCCTCTCTTCACCCTTATTATCCAGATTAGAGGTGAAGCTCTTTCTCAAGGGGCTCCTTCACGTCAGACCACATAGAAAACACATCCCTCCTCTTTGGGATTTGAATTTCATTCTGGAGAAACCTACTACTACTCCTTTTGAACCAGCAGCTTTAGCCACATTAAAGATGTGTACCTGGAAGACTGTTCTGCTTATAGCCCTAACTTCGGCTAAGAGAGTCTCAGAGTTAAAAGCACTCATTGCTATTCCACCTTACCTCATTTTACATAAGGATAGGGTCTGTCTTCCCACTAACCCATCCTTTATGCCTAAAGTGGTCAATGAACTTTCCCTTAACCAATCTGTTCATTTACTTGCCTTTTTTCCTTTACCACAGAATGACAGTGAGAGAGTGCTCCATTCCCTGGATGTTCATAGGCAACTTAGGTTCTATCTGGATAAGACCAAGGACATCAGAAAGCCCAACCAGCTCTTTGTATTCTTCCATCCCAGCGCTCTGGGGAAAGCTGTATCCAAACGGACTCTATCTTCATGGATCTCCATATCTATATATTTCTTCCACTCCTTCCATGGAAGACAGTTACCCTGCAGGATGAGAGCCCAGTTACCAGAGCTATGTCCTCTTCAGGGGTTCTCCTTAAAGGCTTAGATTCAGCCACCATCCTAGAGGCAGCTACATGGTCTTCAATCCACACTTTCACTAAACACTACAAATTAAATTTCATCTCTAGAGCTAGGGTAGAATTTGCTAATGCCATCCTGTTGTGGAGTGACCTGAGTGCGTGTGTTATGTGGTGTATCCTGGCTCCCGACAGGCAGCTGTTACCTTCTCCTTATTCAACCTCATGAGTGGGACATCAGTGTGCCTTACTATTGAGTCACCTGTAATAAGTGTATTGGGTAAGTTGCTTTGCCTTACGGGCTTTGGTTGTGTGGCACACAGTTTGTATGAGCTATGTTTCTCGTCGTTTGTTCTGTGGTGCAGTGGTTGCATGCATTTCTGTCTTGGAGGTCTCTGTTGTTTGGGTAGATTTTTGAGAGCCTCCGTGAAGGTGTCTGTGTTTGTTTTGTGTTATTATGTGATAGCTGTGAGGGTATGTGGCTATGTGTTCCTTGCGGTGTGGTGCTAGTGTTGACCTTCTCCTCTTGACTGGCTATTCCTGTCTTGGTTGGAGAGTGCATGGCTTCCAATCTGGATAAATATGTGCATTTCTCGCAAGATTGAGTGTTGTGGGGTAAGAGGAGAGGGTTGTCAGTGTACATTAGGCAATTTTTATATTGCCTCAGGATGCCCAGTTTCACCAGGTTAATAGGAGAAAGCACTGTGAACTGACCTTTGGACATACCTGGAAGCCACAAATAACCAACAGCAGGAAATGTTAGTTAAAAGGGCGCATTGTGTGTATGCTTCAAACCTAATGAGTAAAAACCAGCACCCCACATGTTCAAATCAGTCCCAGTAGATAAAACAATCACATAAAAACAAAACAAGTTGGGACTAAACCATCTAAATTTTATTAAATGCAGAAAAGCCAATAAAAGCAGCAAAGCTTTTGAGTATAAGCAACTCTTTTTTCAATGCTAAAACACAATATCAGTTCTGCTGACATTCAATTTATATTAACAGCCAGCATCATCAATTTAGGCACATGATCTGTAATTAATTACCTTAAGACAATGAACCCATTCATAACATAACACAATGCCCGGTAAATCTTAGTTCATAAAAATTTCCTCTTAAGTTTTAAAATAGGTTTGATACTAGTTTTCATATTCAATCCAAGTGGTTTATCTGCTCTGAAGTAATATTAATCCATCTATAATCTGCTACTTCAGTTTTAGTAACCAGATCTCCAACCCTTAAGGTAATACATACCTTCCTTCTGTGTAGCTCTAAATTTAAATATGTGATCCTTCCCTATGGGAATAATGTGCTTACTTAGTGCATTGCTGTCAACCTTTCTTCTAATTTCAGATAAATGAGATCTTATTTTTTTCCTTTAATTTTTGATTGGTCTTACCAATGTAAAAATATTTGCACTTAACAGAATTTGCCATGTAAACTATATTATCCGTGGAGTAGGTGCCAAAGGTGGTAAAATAAAATGTCTATGTTGTAACTCGATGTTTAAAAATGGTAGCTACATTAATATAGCTACAGTAGGAACAAATGTGACAAGGAACAGTTCCTTTAGTAGTAAGCTTAGGTGTATATGCATCCTTAAAAAGCAAATCCTTATAACACACAACTTTTGTTTCAAATTCCTTTCCTTACTAAAATAAAAGGACATTTATATCCTTCTATGCTCCTTATCTCAGGGTTGGACTGTAAAATCCCCCAGTTCTTACATAAAACCGATTTAACCATTGAGATATAGCTATTAAATTTCATAACATATCTCCCAGAATTATTAGCAACCACTCTTTTCCTAGGTATATTGTCTCTGTTCGAGAAAAAAAGTTTAGTAAAAGAATTACATTTACTGAGGGCAATTTGTTTGTTTGTTTTTATCAGTAAGTGCATTGTTATAGGCCCTTGCTTGGAGATCTTTAGACATATGATGGATCTAGATTTTTGAGGTGAAGCATATTCATCAAATCTGGGTTTGACATGGGACTTTTTTGGGCCTCTCCAGCTGCTGCAGGTGTCGGGTCAGATACATCCCAAATGGGGCATTGTACTCAATCATTGGTCTGATGATAACTTCTTCTGTGCTCAGTGGATTGCCACCTATTGTAGCTAGGGTAAAACCTGTTTTTTCCAAAGGGTATGACTATGCATTTTTGGCATTTGGATCATCAGAGGTAAAAGACTTTGATAACAGCTGTCCTAGCTGTGGGTTTAATCAGGTCCCCATGGTTTTTGTGTTTTGCTTTTTGGAGAGAGACTCTCACTTTGGGATGTGGGGGGGCTGGGGGCTGGGTATAGATATCTCTCTCTCCTCTTTGGGGGGGGGAGAAGTTTGCACTGAACCTGTCAGCCGAGATATTGGCTAGTTCTGAGAAAAAAGAATAATTAGTATTGGTGTTAAGTCTACTTGCCTTAATTGACTTTAGGCCACACTACTGTTTACATGTCAAGGATGCATTCTATCACAATGCAAAAAAACCTAGTGGTTTGATCGTTCTTTTTATCTACTATAGTATGAATCCTTCCTTCATTGCATAGTAGTGTTATATCAAGAAAGTCAAATTTCTTATCAGGGTATCTCAAATCAAACTTGAGAAAGTTAGTATTCTGTAACTCTACTACATACGTTTCCAGTATCAAAAAATGTCATCCACAAAACGTACATTATAAATAAGATGTGGGTTCTTATAAACACTAGATTGATGGACTATAAAAATAAATTCATTTTTCCAATTAGTAAGGACTAAATTTGCACAAGTGTTAGCAACTCGGGTGCCCACAGCCACCCTTAGTTGCTGATGATAAAACTCTGTATTAAATATAAAAACATTATTACATAAAACAGTGTCACGTAAACTACATAATAATTCAATTTTAGTCCTTGTGAATCCACTATGCATACATAAAAATTCTTGTAATGACTAAATACCATATTTATTCAGTATTACAGTAAAAAGAGACTTGATGTCCAAGGTTGCAGGTATAAAATTGCTACATTGGTTGCAATTAAACCATTGATAGAGTGAGCCAAGAAAATCATTGGTGTCTGTAATATACCTTCTGCTCATTTGTAAGAAATGGGACAATTGTTTAATACTTAGAAATAGCTGTAGTTACCCATCCATTCCCAGAAACTATTGGTCGCATAGGTGGTACATTCATATTTTTATGAATACCAGGTAACCATTAAATAATGGGAATAACAGGTTCAGCTATGTAAAGATAATTATAAATGTCTGGATTAATGGAATTTTCCATGAGTAACTCATATAAACAACTTTTAACCTTAAAAATATAATTAACAACCATCGTTTCAATATTCCCAAAAGTACTACAATCTGACAGTAATTCATACATCCAACAGTAATATTGCTCTTTTTCCATAATTACAGTCTTGCTACCTTTGTCAGCCATTTTTTTAGTAATGTTATGATTATTACAAAGATCACACAAGGCTTCCTTTTCCTCTAAATTCAAGTTATAATATCTATCTTATGTTTTCTCAAAGAAGATCTTATAAAACTCATCTTCAAAGAACGTTTAAACCACTAGGTTTTTGCATTATGATAGTCTGCATCCTCGATATGTGTATAGTAGTGTGGCCAAAAGTCAATTTATTAGAGCAAGTAGACTTAACACCAATACTAATTTATTTTTTTATCAGAATTAGCAAATATGTCTAAGGATCTCTAAGAAAAGGGCTATGACAATGCACTTATTGATAAAAAAACAAATGGTCTTCACTGAATGTAATTCTTTTGCTAAACCTTTGATGTTATGTGATCCTATCTCGCCTACATTCTGACTGATGGGTTCGGAGCCGATCCCTCGGCTCCGACTCGGCACGCTTATGCTATAGAGCGAGGCCTCTAATTGGCTGAGCTATCTTTATCCCAGGATGCACCACCACTAATCCCCCAGATCTCGTTTGCCGCTTACAGAGCTTGGACGTGGTCTCAACATTGGCTGGGCTAAGTACTATATTTATAGGCTCTTTTCCTGTCAGTAGTTCACTCATTTCAACCCAAAAGCTGTTTTAACGGCTATTTTTTGTGTACGAGTGTGTTTCTTGTTCTTTCATTGAGTTTTGATTAAATTTTCCTGTCAGAGAAGGTTCCGTTTAAGTTAGAGGGGCCTTCCCCTGTACTAGCTACTTTAGTGGTTGTGTGTGGGTCAAGTACCCGTTTGAGTTAGAGGGTCTTGACCCTCCTTGTTTCCCTTTTCCTTTCTTACTGTTCTTGTAAAAAAAAAAAAAAAAAAAAAAAAGAGAGAGAGAGAGAAAAAGTTCTTTGGTTAATATTTTTCAGAGTTGGTGTTTTTTGTGTATACAAACGCTTAATCTACTGTTGTGCTATATTTTTTCTACATTATGTCTAAAGAACATAAACCCTCTGGGTTTAAGAAGTGCACGAGGTGTGGGTTCAAAATCTCCATAACGGACGACCACTCCGCCGAAGTCTTTATCGGCACCGAGGAAAATTTCTTTGAAGGTTTCCTCGGAGCCGATAATTGTGGAGTCCTTTCGGAGCCGGTCCCCGAGCCCTTCGGAGCCGATGGAGAAATCGGTTCGGGCCCGATCAGTATCCTCGAGATCTTCTAGGATGTCTGATTCGGACATCGACAGGGTGCTCCTTTGCCTTGGCGCCAAACATCTACAGGAATCGTACAGTGTATGCTATGCGTTTTCCTCCAGAGTCCTCCAGGAGAGGAAGAACAAATTAATACTCAAAGGATTAATTAAGCCTTCCTTTGAGGAGGCTTTGTCTTCCTCTCCTTCTCCTTCTAAAAAGAGGAAAGCGCCGGCTCCGACCAGTCAGTCGGATCCGACGGCTAAGAAGACTAGGCAGACTTCTCCATCGGCTCCACGGACTACGGAGCCGAGGTCGGAACGGTCTGCCTCGATGCCTCCAGCCTCGACCCCTCTGGTTTCGGAGCCGAGGTCTGGGGCATCGAGAGGTGGGTCACCCTCATCGGCTCCACTGATATTGGAGCCGATAAGGGTCATCGGCTCAGACACTTCCCCCTTGGAGCCGAAGTCTTTATCGGCACCGAGGAAAATTTCTTTGAAGGTTTCCTCGGAGCCGATAATTGTGGAGTCCTTTCGGAGCCGGTCCCCGAGCCCTTCGGAGCCGATGGAGAAATCGGTTCGGGCCCGATCAGTATCCTCGAGATCTTCTAGGATGTCTGATTCGGACATCGACAGGGTGCTCCTTCGACTCTTCCAGTCTCCGGTGTTCCAAAAGATGGTTTCGGCTCCAGCCCATTTGGCTTCGGAGCCGATGGTCCACTCCCTTACTGTACTTCCTCCTCCAACAGCTTCGGCACCGTTGGAGCAGGTGTTGGTGGAACCAGTGGAGGTGTTAGGGTCAGGCCTGACCCTTGCTCCGACTCCGGCTCCTGGGTCGGAGTTCAGTGCACGGACGTCTTCCTTCGGCCCTGGGGGGGAGGCTTCGGGATTGATACCTTCGGTCCCAAGTCTCCCTCTTGGTGCGTCGGTGGTGGGAGTACCGTCCACTGTCGTGGCCATGGAGGGGGGACCTTCCCAGGATTCTGGTGGTCCCGCCTTCAGGGCTATGAGGAGTGCGCTAGCCAAATCTTCATTGGCTACCTCCACAGTTTCCCCAGCTCCTTCCCTACATTTGGAGACTGGGTCGTTGGCAGTTCCCCTGTCCGCAGACAGCGGAGCCCCTGGGCCTCAGGTTACCCCCGCTGGGGTTTCTCCCCCTCCTGGAGGTCCTTCTGAAGCCTCTTCGGAAGAACCTCCCAGGAAGAAAACGTGCAAGAGGAAGCACGTTGACTCCCCTGACGAGTCTTTGACATCTGACACCGATCTCGATGATGCAGAGGGGTCCCCCAAGTCGTCCTCGGATGATGTCTCCTTTGCAGACATCCTGGAAGCCCTAAAACAACGAGGCGGCTGGCAGTCCAAACCTCCCTCTGCTGATGAGTCGGTGTTCCTGAAGGCCTTCGGGGCTCAGCCCTCCGCCTCCTGGGTGTCTCCGCCCTTCGACGAGCTCTTGGATTTGATCAGTCGAAGGGAGTGGGAACACCCGGACTCTGTGGAACCGGTGCCCGCTCGTCCAAACAAATTTCTTTCGGCGCCCCCAGATAGAGAGTTCCTTACGAAAGGTGTGGCTGTGGATGCTATGGTGGTGGCATCTGCTACGCAGCAGGATGTAGCAGAGGCTTCTACGTCCATCCTCCTAATAAGGAGTCTAGGAGCATGGATCGGTACGGCAAGCGCACCCTAAGTTCAGCGGCCTTTACTCTGAGGTCTTTGAACTACCTGACGCACTTTACAAGATTCGAGAGGGATCTGATTAAGGAGCTATCCGATACCCTCTTAGGTAACCTGCCTGAGGAGCTGGCCCAGACGGTTGGATCTCAGCTGGCTACAATGTCATCCATTTCGAACTCGTCCATGAGGCTCATTTCGTATGCGGCCGAAGGGGCAAGTAGAGCGGCGGGTACAGGCATTGCTCTACGGAGACAAGCCTGGCTCCGCCTGTGTCATTTCGCGGAGGCCTTCAAGTCTTCATTCGCCCCCTTTGATGGGTCCTCCCTGTTTGGGCCCAAGATGAAAGACACACTTACCCGCTGTGAACAGGAGGGTAAGACTCTGACTGCCGTAGGGGCACGATTTTCCACTCCCTTTCGGCCTTATCCCAAGGCTAAAGAGGAGGGAAGATGTGGTTCCGAGATCGCAGAAGTCTTACCCCTCTCAGCAGGAAGGTTCCCCTCCAGAGGCAGAGGAGGGGGAAATTCATCAGGAAGACGCCGTCCCAGAGGCGGCAGAGGCCCCCGCAACACTGGAGACCGCGAGTCCTTTCGTGGCTCTTCAGCTTTTCATAGTCCCTGAGGGATTGCCCGACTGTGCTGCTCCGGAGCCAGTCGGGGGTCGTTTTTCGAGGCACCTAAAGGCCTGGGAAGGGATCACTCAGGACCGATGGGTGCTTCGAATTATCGCTGGAGGTTACTCCATCCCATTCTGTTGTCCCCCCCCCCTCGGTCCAAAAGAATCCCGGACCCGCCACCCAGTCAACGGGATACCGCAGCCATAGAAATTTCAAAACTGCTGCAAAAAGGAGCCATCTAACCGGTCCCCGCAGACCAGATCGGATTAGGGACTTACTCAAGATTCTTTTTGGTGCCAAAAAAGACTGGGGACTTGAGGCCCATTTTGGACCTAAGCAACCTAAACAGTTCAGTCAAGAAGTCCAAGTTCCGAATGGTCACTTTACAAACCATTCTCCCATTGTTGGAGAAAGGTGTTTGGATGTGCTCCATAGACCTCAAGGACGCGTATTACCATATCAAAATACATCAAACGTCCAGGAGACACTTGCGCTTCAGCCTAGGAGGCAGTCATTTTCAGTTCCGTGCGCTGCCCTTTGGTCTCACCACAGCCCCCAGGGTGTTCACCAAATGCTTGGCAGTAGTGACTGCTCACTTGAGGAGTCTAGGATTCCAGGTGTTTCCGTACCTAGACGACTGGCTTCTAACTGCCACCTCCTGGCATCTACTTCTACGGAGCCTGCAAGCCACAACATCACTGGGCAATTCCCTCGGAATCACCCTCAATTGGCCAAAGTCTGTGTTACGGCCATCTCAAAGAATAAGATTCATAGGGGCAGAGATAGATTCAAACCAGATGCGGGTCTATCTACCTGCAGACAGAATTCAGATCATACAAAATCAGGTTCGAGCCTTACTCCCCAGGTCCAAAGCCCCAGCCAGAATGGTCATGCAGCTATTGGGTTCGATGTCTGCCACAGTTCTGCTAGTTCCCTTGGCAAGGTTACACATGAGAATCCTCCAGTGGCTTCTTTCAACTCAGTGGTCCTTTCAGGAACTCCCTCTCAATCATCTAATATGGATCACAGAATCTTGCAGGCGGGACCTTCGCTGGTGGCTAGAGTCCTCCAATTTGGATCAGGGACGACCCTTTGTTCTTCCCCCTCCGGCGGCCACTTTGACCACGGACGCCTCCCAGACGGGGTGGGGGGGCATTCCCTGGGCAGGTCAGTCCAGGGCAAATGGCATCTGGAGGAGACCCCTCTCCACATCAACATTCTAGAAATGAGGGCAGTACTCCTGTCCCTCCAAGCCCTTCACGATTACCTCCCTCAGGGCGTAATTGCTATTCACTCAGACAACATGTCAGTTGTCTGGTACCTGAACAAACAGGGAGGGACCAGATCCTATCCTCTTTGCAGGGAAGCGATGAGAGTCTGGGAATGGGCAGTCTCGACCAAACGCTTCCTAGTGGCTACTCACATACCGGGCAAATCCAATGTCATAGCCGACAGGTTGAGCAGAACCATCCTCTCTCCTCACGAATGGTCTCTGAATATGACTACGACAAGGCAGATTTTCAGCGAATGGGGAGTTCCGTGCTGCGACCTCTTTGCGACTCCTCTGAATGCGAAGTGCAAAGATTTTTTCTCCCTAACCCCGGCTCCGGGGAAGAGCCCTATGGACGCGTTAGTCCATCCTTGGCCCACCGGCCTGCTTTATGCCTTCCCTCCAGTTCCTCTCCTACCCAGGGTAATTCAAAAGGCATCTCTCTTAGGGAGCAAGATGATCTTAATTGCTCCTTATTGGCCTCGTCAAGTCTGGTTTCCCTATCTTCGGAAACATGCTCTGGAAGGTCCATGGTTCCTGGACCAGGTCCCAGACCTACTGATTCATCAGTTGGGACTACTACACCAGTCCCTACACACATTAAAATTGACGGCCTGGCTCCTCCTCTTCCGACCATAGTCAGGAGACATGCACTGGACCCAGATGTGGTGCACATATTGTCTTCAGCCCACAAGTCTACTACGAAGAAACTGTATTCTAGCAAATGGAAAAGGTTTGCTATCTGGGCTCAACTCCGGGGCCTGGACCCCATTTCTACTCCCGTGGCAGAAGTACTCAAATTCCTGACCTCTCTTTTCAACCAAGGCTCTTCTGTTTCTACCGTCAAAGTACAATTGGCAGCGATTTCTAATTTTCATGAATCTATAGACCCACCTTTAATGAGCAACAGGTTGTGTAAGACCTTCTTGAAAGGTGCTGCTCTATTAAGACCTCTGATTTCTCATCCTGCACCTCCATGGGATCTCGATATAGTATTACGTGCCTTGACTTCTTTCCCCTTTGAACCGGCAGCTACCTGTGATCTGAAGTTTCTATCATGGAAGACAGCCTTTCTAGTGGCAATTACTTCAGCCAGAAGGGTTTCAGAACTTCAAGCTTTGTCAGTGAAACCCCCGTACTTGGTTTTTCATACAGACAGGGTATCCCTCAGACCAAATCCTTCTTTTGTTCCTAAAGTCTGTTTTACTTTATGCTTGCAACAGTCGTTAGAGCTCCCAGTTTTTTTCCCAAAATACTCCAATAAAGCGGAATTTATTTTCCACACACTAGATGTCCACAGGCAGTTACGTTTTTATTTGGATAGGACCAAACAATCAAGGAAGACAGATCAGTTGTTTGTGTCCTTTGCAGAAAACAAATTGGGCAACCCAGTCACGAAGGTCACTATTGCCAAATGGATCAGGGACTGTATTACTCAAGCTTATATTTATTCTAACAAAGAGCTTTCCACCTCTGTTAAGGCTCATTCTACAAGGGCTATGGCTACTTCGGTAGCATTTCATTCTAAGCTTGCTATTGGTGACATTTGTGCTGCGGCTACATGGTCTTCCCCGCACACCTTCATTTCTCATTACAAATTAGATGTGGCATCTAGAGGACGAGCTTCATTTGGTTCCACAGTGCTCAGGAGTGTTTTCCAATGAGCCACCCGATTTAGGTGCTAGGGACGCTGTCCCATCAGTCAGAATGTAGGCGAGATAGGATCACATAACATCTTTTAGTTATGTACTCACCATAACTTCAGATGTTTGGGATCCATCTCGCCTACATTCCCAATAACCCACCCTCTTTCCCCCTTCCTTGGAGATCAGAGGATATCAGAAGGTCCGAATCCTGTTGTTTCATCTTGAAACATCTAACAATGTTATATAAACAAGCTGTGCATGTGTGCATGAATGCGGACAAACAAGATCTGGGGGATTAGTGGTGGTGCATCCTGGGATAAAGATAGCTCAGCCAATTAGAGGCCTCGCTCTATAGCATAAGCGTGCCGAGTCAGAGCCGAGGGATCGGCTCCGAACCCATCAGTCAGAATGTAGGCGAGATGGATCCCAAACATCTGAAGTTATGGTGAGTACATAACTAAAAGTTTTCGAATAGAGACAATATACCTAGGAAAAGAGTGGTTGCTAGTAATTCTATGAGATATGTTATAAAATTTAATAGACATACCTCAATGGTTAAATTTGTTTTATGTAAGAACTGGGGAATTTTACAGTCCAACCCTGTGGACACCAAAATGTCCTTTTCTTTTAGTAAGGAAAGGAATTTGTAGCAACAGTTTGTTTATAAGGATTTGCATTTTAAGGATGTATACACAACTAAGCTTACTACTAAAGGAACTGTTCCTTGTCACAACTATTCCTATTGTAGCTATATTAATGTTGATACCACTTTTAAGCATCCATTTACAAAACAAACATTTTATTTTACCACCTTTGCCACCTGCTCCACAGATAATATAGTTTACATAGTGACTTGTGTTAAGTGTCAACATTTTTACGTTGCTAAGATCAATCAAAAATTAAAGGAGAGAATAAGATCTCATTTGTCTGAAATTAGAAGGGAGGTTGATAGTAATGCACTAAGTAAGCACATTATTGCCATGGGGAAGGATCAGTTATTTAAATTTAGAGATATACAGAAGGTACGTATTACCTTAAGAGGTGGAGATCTGGTTACTAAAACTGAAGTAGCAGAATACTGATGGATTGACAATTTCAGAGTATATAAACCACTTGGACTAAATATGAAAACTAGCATCAAACCTATTTAAGAGGGAATTTTTATGAACTAAGATTTACTGGACATTATGTTATGTTATGAATGAGCTAATTCTCTTAAGGTAATTAATTACTGATCCTGTGATTAAACTGGTGATGCTGGCTTTTAACATAAATTGAATGTGAACAGAATTGATATTGTGTTTTAGCATTTAAAAAAGCTGCTTATACTCGAAAGCTTTGTTGTTTTTTTCTTCTGCATTTAATACATTTTAGATGGTTTTATCCCTGCTTGTTGTGTTTTATATGCTCCAAACATAGCTATAAGACAGCAATCTAGACCTTTAATAGTAAGGATGCAATCCAACCAGCAGAAAGAGTGGATTCTGATAAAACTGTGGCACAAGGACAAAATACTAAAACTGGGAGACAGCAGAATGTTTGTGGAGAATGACTACTCATTGTACACCAGGCAGAAGAGGAGGAAATTAATTCCACTGTTCAGGGAATGTCGAGATGCAGGTGAGAGATTCAAACTGCTGTATCCAGCTGCCTTTAAAGTATTCTTCCCTGGAGGGACAAAATCATTTTTGATGAAGTGCATGCTAAGGAGGAAATACAAACGTTTGTCCAACAAAAAGTAAGCTGTGAGACAGGGAGATTCTACTTCTTGTTCTTGTATGGAGGACCACAGATAGACTGTACCTGTGAAACCTTTTCCAGTATTTCAACAGAAAATGTTGGAGAGAAGGAGGAGAGCACGTGAGTTGACTAGAAGAACCAAGAGTACATTAGAAATGAAGCAGAGACACAATTTGGGCATTGGAGAAGAACAGTAATAAAACCACTGACTGAATGTGGGATTACAATGCAATAATTATGTTTGTTAAATATGATAGAACAAGACAATCTGGTAATATTTGACTTTTTCAAAATTTCTTGGATTTGTGGGGGACTATAAAGTATATGCACTATGCACTAGTTCATGTCATTAATGTTCAGAAAAATGCTTTGGGAAGAGGAGGAGAGTTGCTTTTTAACTGTAAGTAAAGAAAACATTTTATTTTCTTAATAGTACTGTATTTGTGGTGTACAGTTTTCTTTGCATGCTAATTTTTAAGTGTAATGGGGATTGTAAACAGGTGCTGCTGTTTTTCTTTTTCTCCACTCTTTTCTCTTTCTTCTTGTACAGTTTTGAGAAATATAGGCAATGCAGTGCAAAAAAAAGCTGATTAAAAAGGCATGACGAAGTTACAATTGATGTGCTTTTTTTCATTCTTGCATGGAGAAATTACTGTATTAAGGACCTTAGCTTAATTAGTTTTAAGAGAGAGCAAGTAAATTAAAGAATATTGACTATATGAGGCTTTTTTTCTACCAAATGCATGTGTACTTAGTAACAATTCTGCAGCTGGTCTTCAGGTTTCCATGAAAACAGTCTGATAGAGAAACAGTCTGTCTGGTTCTCATGTCTCCATGGAGACAGTCTGATAAAGAGAAACTGAAGACAAGTCTGGTGGAAGGTGGTTTGCTGAGGGAAAAGAAAAAAAGAAAAGAGAAATTGGCTGGGATGTAATGTTCTGTGAAAGCAATCAGAGCACTTCCCAGCAGAGAGGGCTTTAAAGATGAGACAAAACCAATTAGACTTGAAGTAAAGTTTTCAGTTTTTTTTTTTCTTTTTTTTTTTTGAAATTCAGTGGGGATACTAATCTAAACAGGTGCTTTTGTATTTTTTTTCCTCCCTTCTTCTCTTGATGTGAAATTCAATCTCGCTGTTCATTCTTTACTGATGGGTTCAGAGCCAATCCATCAGCTCCAGTACGGCTGTATGCAAAGCTCGAGGTCTTCCAGTAGCTCGAGGCCAAGCCCCTTATCCCATGATGCAGTGTGAATTACCTCAGATCTCGTTTGCCACAGCATCTGATCAGAGGTTCCAGTGCTTGCTCGGGCCAGTACTTTCTTCAAAACTTATTTTCTGCAAGTTATTTCTTAAAAAATTCTATATTTTCTTCTAATAGTTGTTAGTATAGCTTTGTATAGCTTCTTAAAAGCTCTGCTTTCCCGTGTGTGATTATTTAGTGTAGTTTTATCGGCCTCGTTTGTTTTTGGCCTACTTCAGATTTTTCTGCATATTTTATATATATATATATATATATATATATATATATATATATATATATATATATATATATATATGTGTGTGTGTGTATATATATATATATGTATATGTATGTATAGACCGTAGTGTTGGCCTTTTGTAATTATAATTATGCCATAGTTTAATGGTCTGTCTTTCCTGTTAGTTTAGAGCCTAGTTCTGTATATATTTGCTGTGTCTTTTTCTAGGCTTTCCTGTGTGGTGTGCTTTTAGAGCCCAGGTGTGGTTTTTCAATAGCGTTTTTCTTGGGTGCTTTTTCTTAGGATTCTTGTGTGTGTTGTGTGTTTAAGCCTAAGATATTTTTGATTAGTGGATAATGTCTGATGACAAGGATAAACACCCAAAGTTCTAGGTTTAAAAAGTGTCCAGACTTCAGGTAGAAAATGTCTGTTACTGATGGCCATGTAACTTGCATTTACTGCTTAGGCGCTGTCCATTTACAGGAGTCTTGCAGTATTTGTCACTCCTTTTTTTCAAGAGTGTTACTAGAGAGGAAAAGGAAATTAGTCGACAGAGGCTTGTTAAAGCATCCATTCCATGAAGCATTGAGTGACCAGGATGTGGCCAGTAAGTCTTCTAAATCCTCAGGGGACTCTAAGGACTCCAAACAGTCAAAAAAATCCAAAAAGTTGGAGGATCCTGAGACATTTGCTCCACAGACCTTGGGGCCGACTGTCTTGAGCCGGCCTACAGCTCTGGAGCCGGTATCCGAGAGGTCTCTATCTCCACTACTTCATTCGGCACCTTCGGTGCATTCTTCTAGGTCTTCTGTCAGCCTGTCGGATTTGGATATGGATCGATTGGTGCAGAAGCTTTTACAGGCTCCAGGCCTTGCTAAATTGTTGTTGGCTCTGACCCCAGCGTCTGTGCTGAAGACCACTACCCCTGACTTGACCACGCATCCTCCGAGCCATACCGGACCTTCTAGCCAGAGGGAGCTGACCTGTTGATCTTGGAGTCTTTGGAGCCGAGACCTGCTCCAGTGTCCTTGGCTCCATCTATTCTGACGTCCTTGACGCCGACTGGGGACTCTAGGAGCCAACGCTCTCCAGTCGGGTCTGGGGAGGATAGTCGCAGCGACTTGTCGGTGCCGACTCTTCCTCTTGGGGCTTCGACTTCTACCTCCGGCTCAGAGCCCAGAGCCTCGGTGTGGGAGGGGCTGGCAATTCATACGGGCCCGTCGACTCCTTCACATCAAGCCATGGTGCCGTTGAAGCCATGAGGACAGCCTTGTCCCCAGGCCTTGCTTCCTCATCCTCCAAAGACCTGTGTCTGCATTTGCTTCCATCCTCCAGGCTAGGCGTTGAGACCCAGAGCCTCAGGTAGACCCACAGGGTGCCCCCTGCTCTTCCGAGACCTCCTAGAGGCTCCCACTGAGGAGGTCCCCAGGAAGAGATTGTGCAAGAGGAGACACTTGGACTCTCCACAGGAGTCTTTAACATCTGACACTGACTTGGATGAGTCAGAAGGGTCCCGGCGGTCCCCCTCTGAGGATATCTCCTTTGTGGAGATGCTCGAGATCCTTAGTCAGAGGGGTGATTGTCAGTCCAAAAGCCCTACTGAGGATGAGTCAGTTCCCCTGAAGGCTTTCGGGTCTCAACCCTCCACTTCTTGGGTGTCTCCACCCTTCGATGAGCTCGTGCAGTTGGTCTCTCAGAGGACATGAGAGTCACCAAAGTCCATGGAGCCTGTTCCTAGGAGGCCTTATAAGTTTATATCCACTCCAACAGATAAAACTTTTTTGTCCAAAGGAGTCCCTGTTGATGCCATGTTGGCGGCGGCCACCAAAAAGGAAATGTCTGAGACTTCCTCGTCTATTCATCCTCCTGATAGAGAGTCTAGGATCATGGATAGATATGGGAAACGCATGTTTAGTTCACTGAACTATTTGACCCATTTCACTAGGTTGCAAAGATATCTCCTTAAGGAGTTGGGAGATGCTCTTCAGGGTACTGTAGCTGCAGGGGCCTCTGACAAAGTTGCCGCCAAGCTTGCTACCCTAAATTCTGTCGTAAACTCATCCATGCATCTTATATCATATGCTGCTGATAGAAGGAGTAGGGCAGCGGGAACCGGAATTGCTCTCAGAAGACATTCCTGGATGTGCTTGTGTTCCTTCGCGGAGCCCTTTAAGTCTTCATTCGTAAACGACCCTTTTGATGGCTCATCCCTTTTTGGGCCAAAAGTAAAGGAAACTTTGACCAGGTGTGAACAGGAGAGAAAGACTCTGCCATCGGAGTTTGTTTTTCCACCCCTACTCGGCCTTGCCCCAAAGGCCAAAGAGGAGGAAAAATGTGGTTCCGGAAAGCCCAAGGAGCCTTTCAGGATACACGTGGTGAACCCCCCCCCCCAGGGGCAGAGGAGGGGGTAATAATGGAAGATGCCGCCTCGTGGCAGAGGGGGGGTCTGCAACATCAGGGTGACAGAGAGCACTTCTCTGGCCAGCCCTACCAGCGCTCCTGAAAGGAGGCCCAACTGTCCTACTCTGGATGCAGTCGGGAGTCGCTTATCTTTGTATCCAGACACCTGGCAAAAAATAGCAAAAGACAGCTGGGTACAAAGTATCACTTCCAGAGGGTACTTCATACCTTTCACCATACACACACACCCGCCCACAAGGAGAATACCGGACGTTCCACCCAGTTACAGGGAACAAGCAACTATAGAGGCCCACCGGTTGCTAGAAAAAAAGTCATCCAGCCAGTCCCAGCAGACCAAACAGAATTCGGAACTTACTCAAGGTTCTTTTTGGTTCCAAAGAAAACCGGGGATTGGAGACCCATTTCGGACCTCAGCAGACTCAACCAATTTGTGAAGAGAGAAGTTCCGGATGGTCACGCTACAGTCTATACTTCCCTTTTTAGGGAAAGACAATTGGATGTGCTCGATAGATCTCAAGGATGCGCACTACCACATAAAAATGGCCAGGTCATCTAGAGATCACCTGCGTTTCTGGCTGGGAGCCAATCATTATCAATTTCGAGCCCTGCTCTTTGGTCTCACTACAGCCCCCAGGGTGTTCACCAAATGCATGGCAGTGGTCACAGCTCACCTGAGACGTCTAGGATTCCAGGTGTTTCTGTACCTAGATGATTGGCTCCTTACCGCCACCACCAGGCATCAACTGATTCAGGCAAGGGAATACACTCTGACACTCTGCAATCACTTGGGCATTGCAGTCAACTCAGAAAAGTCTGCCTTGTCACCATCGCAGCATATCGTTTTTATAGGGGCAGAGTAAGACACTTCAACCACCACTCTAAGACTACCAATCGAGACTCTTTCTTCTTCGTCAACATGTCAGCACATTGGTTTCGAAAGACAGAGCGCCAGCTGCAGAAGTTTTAAAAGTATTGGGTTTGATGGCTGCAGCGATCCTGGCCATTCCATTAGCAAGGATGCATATGCGGATTCTTTAATGGGTGTTGTTCACTCAGTGGTCTTATCAGGAACGTCCAAAGAATCATACGATTTTAATTATGAACTCTTGCAAGAAAGATCTCCAGTGGTGGTTGACGTCTCTTCATGTAACTATAGGACGCCCCTTTGTACTACCCCCTCCAGTAGTACTGTGACCACGGACGCTTCACTGATAGTGTGGGGGGGTATTTTCAGGGAAAGACTGCCCAAGGCACATGGACGGATCAAGAGTCACATTTGCATATCGATGTTTTGGAGAGAGCAGTACTTCTGGCATTGCAGTACTTCCAGGACTCTCTTCCCCTAGGAACGATTACAATTCAGACAAGACAGTACGTCAGTAGTCTGGTACTTGAACAAGCAGGGGGGAACCAAGTCTTACCCCCTTTGCCTAGAAGCCCTCAGAGTTTGGCAGTGGGCTGTTTGCTCCCAGTGCTTTCTGTTGGCAACGCCCATCCCGGGGAGATCCAACGTGATAGCAGACAAACTGAACAGGGTAATCAATCTTGTTGCCACACGAGTGGTCCCTCAAGAAAAAGATTGCGGACAGGATTTTCCGCAAATGGGGTCAGCCTTGCTGCGACCTTTTTGCCAGTCACATCAACACGAAATGCAGAAGCTACTTTGCCCTGATTCCTCCTCCAGGAGAAGCCCTGAGAGACGCACTTGTACATGATTGGCCCCAGGTCTCCTCTATGCATTTCCTCCCATCCCTTTGATGCCCAGATTTCTACAGAAAGCAAAATCTCTGAGAAGGACCATCATTCTTATAGCCCCTCATTGGCCTTGGCAGATTTGGTTCCCATTTCTTCATCATCATCATCATCATCATCTGTTGGAGGATCCATGGATTCTGGGCCCAGTTCCAGACCTTCTGACACATCCGTCGGGGGACCTCCATCCTTCCTTGCAGTCACTGAAGCTGACGGCTTGGCTGCTCCATTTCCCCTCATAGCCAGGCTTCATAACTATTCCAGTGAGACAAAACAGATCCTTTTGTCTTCTCATAAGCCGTCCACTAGAAGATTATATCTTAGTAAGTGGAAGAGGTTTTCCATATGGGCTTCTAAGCAGAACATTGATTCTTATCAAGCCCCCTTGACATCCATACTAGAATTCTTGACTATGATTTTTAATAAAGGAGCAGCAACCGCAACAGTTCTGGTTCAGTTGGCTGCTATATCTAATTTTTATCTCTGAGCTGACGGGCTAAATTTAATGTCCCACAAGTTATCCAAGGCCTTTCTCAAGGGAACATTTCATATGAGACCTCCAGTGAAAACTCCTTATTCTCCTTGGAATCTAACTTTTATGCTGTCTCATATAATTCTCCCTCCATTTGAACCAGCATCATCTTGTGATCTCAAATATTTGCCATGGAAAACCATATTTCTGGTAGCTATTACTTCTGACTGCAGAGCATCAGAACTTCAAGCTTTATCTGTCAGCCCTCCTTATTTGATTTTCCATGCTGATAGAGTATCTCTTAGGCCAAACCCCTCCTTTTTGCCCAAAGTCTGTTCAGAATCTAATATCAACCAAGTCATTGAGTTACCAGTTTTCTTCCCTAACCATTCCAGTAAATTGGAGTATATGCTGCACAATCTTGATGTTCACAGACAACTCAGATTCTATTTGGACAGAACAAAAGATATCAGGAAATCAGACCAGCTCTTCGTTTCATTCTCTGAAGCCAGAAAAGGTAGACCAGTGGCTAAAACAACTCTTTCTAAATGGCTATCTGATTGTATTACCATTGTTTATTCAGCTGCTAATATGTCTTTACAACACAAGATTAAAGCTCACTCAACCAGAGCAGTTTCTACATCTTCTGCATTCCAAGCCAAATTGACCCTTAATAACATTTGTGCGGCAGCCACTTGGTCTAAACCTCATACTTTTATCACTCATTACAAAGTTGATAAGGCCTCCAGGGACAGGGCTTCCTTTGGGTCTACGGTTCTGAAGAATGTACTCCCATGAGCCACCCAAGATTGATGGTGCTAGGGATGCTACCCATCAGTAAAGAATGAATGGCAAGATTGAACAACTTCACATTAAGAAGTTATGTACTCAACATAACATTCCATGTGAGTTGTTCATCTCACTTCATTCTTGCATCCCTCCCTCCTTCCCCCTCCTGGCTGATAGTTGACCTAGAGGTTGGTCTCATCCTGGTTGCTCAAGTCTTCTTCCCCTTCTTGGGAGGATAGCTCAGGTCATAGTACACGCAGCAAACAAGATCTGAGGTAATTCACTGTGCATCATGGGATAAGGGGCTTGGCCTTGAGCTACTGGAAGACCTCGAGCTTTGCATACAGCCATACTGGAGCCGATAGACTGGCTCCAAACCCATCAGTAAAGAATGAAGGTAAGATAAACACCTCACATGGAACGTTATGGTGAGTACATAATTTCATATTTGCTTTGTTCAGTTTTAAGAAATGTAGGCTTTGCAATGTAAAAAAAAAAAAAAAGAGGGAGAGAGGAAAGGTCTAGTTAAGAGAGTATAGCAAAAGAAAAATCAGTATGGTTTTTCCCATGCTTGCATTGTGAAATGGCTGGGTTAAGACCCTAGAAGTTATCCAGTAATAGGTTTATTACAAAGCATGTAAATGAAAAAGAATATTGAATGTTATGAGGCTTTTTCCTAGTAAAGTTATTCTTAACAGTTTTGTGTGTGGTTTGCATGTCACTAGAAGACAATTTAATAAAGGGAAATGTCTTGGAGAGTGTTTACTGAAAGCATTCAAGTATTTTCTCAGCTGGGAGAGCTGTAAAGATAGACGAAATGAAATAACACTTAGTAGCACAAGCCGTACCATGTGTCTTACCATGACTAACCTTTCTTTTTGGTTAATTCTAGCCTGTCTGTGTGGCTATTAGCTTAAAACATTTGTTCTTATCAGGAAGCAGAAAACTTCAGTATTTGAAGATGTACATAATTTTGTGTGTCATTATTAAGTTAACAGGTTTTAGGGGGGGTTTGGGGGATTGTTTTTCTGTCAAAAAACCCCCAAAAAACAAAGTTATATTAAGATGTGGCACGGGCCGAAATGGATACGACAAGAAATAGATGTAGAAAAGACCAACCTACCAAACAGTATATGCACGTAACATAAAAGTTGGAACTAGACATTTAAGAAAAAAACAGTTATACAAAAAAGGTGGTAATAATAACTATATAATAAAATTATGCTTTCTGTAATGTCTTTTAGTCTGAATGGTCTTACAGATAAATATAAAAAAGAAAGAGTAGTAAGAGTAGTGAACTTTATATTAAAACATGTAGAGTGCTATGCTACAGGAGACACATGTGGAAATAACTGAATATGTGAATATGATAAGGAAAGGTTTTCAGGATGGTTATTCAGAGGAATATCTGCTGCAAAGTAAAAGAGGAGTGCTTGTATTAATCGCAAGAGGAGCTCCAATAGTGATAGAAGAAAAAAACAAGATAATAGAAAATATATACTACTAAGGGGTACTGGCAAAGGAGGAAGATTACACTGACATGCATTTACATTCCACCTAAAACTGCTATAATGGAGCTTAAGAAAATTCTGGGAGAAATAATCAGCCTTCAGCAAGGAATTTTACTTACAGGTGGGGACTGTAAGTTTGTTTGCAACAGTGAAGATGTGCCTGGGGGCCTAGAAGGGAAAACATAACAAAGGAGGGTAGATTTTTGAAGAAATTTATGAAAATGTTTGGCATGGATGGTGTGAATTCAGTACTAAGAGTTCAGAGTGAATTTCCGTATTATTCTCTAAGATACAAAAACTGGGCTAGGTTAGAATGTGTATCTCACAGGAACATGTGCATTTATTTGAAGGTCTTGAAATGCACCCAATAACTATGTCCAATCTTACGCCAATAATATCTAAAATAAAAACGCAAGGTAATGAAATAAAAATGAGACACTAGGGCTTTCCCACCTATTGGCTGAAAAGAGAGGAATTTATGGAATGGGTTTTGGAATTAATTCAGGAGCTACTAGAGAAGATGGAAATTTCTTCTGAAAACATAGCTAAGGAGTGGGATAAAATTAAAGTGGAATTTAATAAAACTTGGGTGAAAATAAAGGAAAGGGGGAGATATGGCTAAGAAGTAACAAGAATTATTTAGAGGGACTGGCAAATGTTAAATTATCGCAAAAAGAATAAGAAAAGGAGCAACTGCAGATTGCTTTACAGAAAATAAGGATTACCTAGATAACATGCAAGTGTTAAGAAAGATTGCTGTTAAGCAAATGCTTTCTGATCATAATTCTAGAGCACAAAAACATTTAGCGTAACAATTCAGGCAACAGAAAGTGGAAAGGGCTGTCACCAAGCATAGGGGATCCTATAACAACGAAGATATCAAGACACCCTGTAGAAGTATTAGAAATATTTCAAAAATGTTTTTAAAGTTTGTATAAAGTAGAGAAATACGGATATCAAGAAAAGGTACAAATGGAAATGTTTATGGAAGAATTAAATATGCCAAGGTTAGAGGTAGATTAGGCTCAATCACTAACAGGGTAGGAAGAGATGATATAAAAATGTCTATGTATAGCCAGTCGACAGGAATGTCCCAGGAATAGATGGTATTCCTGTGGAAGTTTGGAAGTTAGGAGGGGAAAATTGATAAAAATCTGGAAGATTTTGTTTAACAGTATTTTAAGAGGAGGAGAAATACTAGCATCCTGGAAGAAGGCGGTGGTAGTGGTAATACCTAAAGAGGGTAAAGATCCATCAGATCCAGCTTCATATAGGCCCATTTCAGTACTAAACCATGATTATAAACTGCTATGTCTATAATGGCTAAAAGAATGGCAAAAGTGATACCAACATTGATAGATATGCATCGGTGTGGTTTTGTGCAGGGGAGGCAAACATTTGACAATATTAACAGAACATTGATGATGCAGAGGGAAGCAGAATTTAAGAAAATACAACTGTTATTGGTGTTTCTTGAAGCAGAGAAAGCATTTGACAGAGTACAGTGGGACTTCATGAGCAGGGCAATGGAAGCATTTGCTTTCCCTGCTACAATTATAAGGTTGATTAGGAGTATATATGGGGTCGGAGGCAAAAATTATAGTGGGTGGCATCCTCTCTGATAACGTCTGCTTGAGTAGAGGTACCAGGGAGGGTTGTCTACTTTCCCCTTTGTTGTTTGCATTATATTTAGAACCATTGGCAAAGAAAATAAGGGACTCAGAAATTCAAGAATATAATTGGTGTGGTAGTCAGGAAAAGCTGTCTCTATTTGCAGATATTATTTTATGTATGACAAAACCAAAAAATGACATTACAGTTTATTTATTATTTATTTATTTTACATTTGTTGACTGGGCTAGTCTAACTGGATATATATCCATTTTCAGTAGAGGCCCGGGGAGAAAAGTTCCAAACATGAATAGTGACAATGTTAAACGTATATAAAAAGGCATGTAAAATCACATAAAGTGAAAGCATTGGTAAAAAAATATATAATACTCAGGTTATAAACTCTAAAAATATTGCTCTAAAAATTATAGTAAAAAAATTATTAGAGTAAAAAAGATTATACTAAATACAATAGTGGGTAAGAGTAAAACCTAATTAAGAGAGAAAGGCCTTTATGTTTTATAGAATTACTAAGAAGAAAAGAGTAGTACCTAGATTAGGTGGCATAGGATAGAGGAGTAGGGAAAGGAGTAAGAGAAGGAAGGGGGGAAAGATATCAGTCTGGGTTAGCACATGGACAAAGCCAATGAGTTTTAAAATGTTCTTTGAGGCGTTTTTTAAATAGAGAAGTAGAAGCTAAGATTGATAGTTCAGAAGGAAGTTGATTCCCGTTTTTATCTGCTGTGTTACAGAAAAGTGAATCACCAGCTTTGTTGTTGGACAACAGTGTTGTGGAACATTTTAAGACAGTTTCAGATCTCCTCAGGATACAAAATTAATGAAGCTAAAACAAAGGTAATAGTGGTAAATTATCTACTCACACACAAATTGGTTCAACAATATCCATATTTATGGGGACATGATAAAATTAAGTATTTAGGAGTATGGATTAGAAATTACTCTGTTGTGGCAGCCAAGGATATGTGGAAAGACACTAAATAGAAGATAATACAAAAATTGAGAAACTGGAAGCTTTGTTATATGGATATGGATACTAAGATACAAGCAATTAAAATGTTTTAGTTCCTTTATTCTTATACACTGCTCAAGCATATTTTTGTCAACCAGAGGAGAAGCTGTGGATAGCAATTAAAAAAAGAGTTGAGGGATTTAATTGGGAAGCGAAGACATCAAGGGTCAAGTGAGATAAGATGATTCTACAAAATGAGCAAGGCGGACTAGGATTACCCAGTTTGAGGGGGTATTTTAAAGCAATACAGTTAAGGCTCTTTATACATAGCACAAGCAGAAAACTATAATTCAAAGTTGAAAGGAATGAGGATGATATGGGGGGGAGGGACTCAAGAAATAAGGAGAGATTGGGATTTTGGATTCAGAATCAAGGAAAACAAGAAAAATCATACAGAGTGTTATAAAATAGCAGAGAGTTTTCTAAGAACTAAACCAGCGAGTGAATGGAGAAATATTCTGCTGATAGGGTTGACTGTGGTTAGGGGTACAGATAATAGGCAAGAGGGGGCTGGAATTTATTGGAGAAAACTGGGAAAGTACCCAAGGTATTGGGAGCAAATAACTAGAGAGGGAAAGGTAATAGAATGGGAAGAGGCTAAGAATGTATTTGGACTGCAGGTTAGAGATTGCCTTCTCTATCAGGGATTGATATGAGAATATAGGCAAAGGCAAATAATTAGGGGGTCCTAAATGAAAGACCAATACTGGTAGAGTTTTTATTAGACTCTAGAGCAGAAGCTACCATTAAAAAAGGAATAATTAGTAGAGCATATAAAATATTGCATGATCATTTTAAGAATCAATCAGAGGAGGTTAGAAAGGATTGGGAAGAGAGATTGGATAAGCAATTCGTAAAGAGATAATTGGGATATATGTATATCTCCCAAATATGCAACAAAGTCTAGAAGATTTAAGATCTTTGCCTAGAAGTGTTTACTTAGATATTTTTATACCACAAGTAGACTCCAAAGAATTTTTCCTCAGGTGGATAGCAAATGTTGGAGGTATGACAGGCAAGAAAGAGGTGGCCGGCAACATATTTTTGGGAGTGTAGTGAGTTGGCGGATTTTAGGGATTCCCTGCAGACCGCTGTGTCAGAGATGCTGGATGAGCTGACTGGATTGACTGGTGAGCTATGATACAGAATCAGAATTGCCTAGACATAGTAAAGTCTTGTTGAGTCTAATTATGATGGCTGCCAAAAAAGCAATTACTAGAAAATGGAAATCAAAGTCTAGACCAAGTATACTAGAAGTAGTGAATATAGTAACAGAGAGAAAACAACTGCAATTGGTATCTTTATAAAAGGGACAGAGCAAACTACATAGGAAAAATGGGAATTGTTGGGAACAATATATGCAAAGAAGGAATGAAGTTTGAGACAGGATTTGAATGAGCCATATAATGTTTAACTGACAGCGACTGAATAGATTATAAGTGTTGTATAATGTTTGCAACTACAGTTGTTCAAATGGTGTCTGTGATGTATAATGTTTACAACTATAATGGTGTCAGTGTTTGTTTTTCATGTATATAAATGTAAGATTGCCTATGTCATAAGTGATAATTTAATAAAGATGTTTATTGGTTAAAAAAAAAAAAGATACAAAAGGAGACACCCAAACTCCTCTTACTTGCGCCTTTTTGTCCAAGGTAACATTGGTTCTCCCTGGTGTTTGACCTGGAAAAGGAGATTACAGGAGGGTACCTCTCCAGCCGGAACTGCTTACTCAGCAAAAAGGATTGAGTCTTCATCCAAATCTTTCATTCTTAAGTCTCACCCTATGGATGGTAAGATTGTAATATTTTAATTCGTCAAAGACGTCTCTTCTCAGAAGAGGTGGTACAAGTCTTACAACAGGCTAGAAGACCTACTACCAGAAAATCTTACACGGCTAAATGGAAAAGGTTTTCCTTCTAGTGCTGCAAACATAGGCAGGATCCTGTCTTAGCACAGGTGTGTACAGTACTACAGTACCTCTGCCAGCTTGTTCGGATAGTCTTAGCCTACTTGTCCATAAAAGCTCATCTGTCTGCTTTTAATGCCTACCTCGCTTTTAGCCCTTTACTTATGGCTAGGCCAGAGGTCAGGTTTTTCTTCAGGAGAGTTCTGCATCTTCACCAACAAGGAAGCCCATCTCTCCTTCTTGAGATCTTAATTTCATGCTAGACGAACTTAATCGGCCTCCCTTGGAACTAGCTTCTTCCACTTCTCTGAAATTCTGTACTTGGAAAATCCTCCTCCTCTCCTTCACCTCTGCCAGGAGGGGTTCAGAGCTGTAAGCTGTCATAGCCATTCTCCCTTTTCTCATTTTTCACAGAGACAGGGTAATTCTTGGGGCTATCCCCATCCTTCATGCCTAAAGTAGTGAATGAGCGGTCTCTCAGTCAGGCCATTCATCTTCCCACCGTCTTTCCCAATCACCAAAACAGGGAGGGGGGGAATCTTACATTCTCTAGACATTCACAGGCAACTCGGATTTTACCTGGACAAAACGAAATCCTTCAAAATGACTGAGAAGTTGTTTGTATCCTTTGACAGCCAGTCTCTAAACAAATTATTGCAGTCTAGATTTCAAAGGCTATTTCTTTCTGCTATGATAAGACCTGCCTTCCTGTCTTAAAGCACATCCAACTAGTGCAGTCACTTCCTTAGGAGATTTTCTCACAGGAATGTACTCCAGATCTGTCTTAGAAGCAGATAATTGGTCCTTGGTATACAAATTTATCAAACACTACAAAATCGATACTTTCTCCTGGTCCAGGAAAGCCTTTGCTAGGCCATTCCTGTCCAGACTGCTGGATAGTTCTTTCTCAATAGACAAACCACCCTTCCTTCTTCCTTCAGCTATGGGAATCACCTTTGTCAGGAACACTGCTATAGCAATTTCAGTCAGGACATAGTGTGGTTGTGTAAGAACTTACCATAACAGTAGCTGTCCTACTGATCACTGTTGCAGTATTCCATCCCACTCTTCATCCCCTCTACTCCTACTCAGTTTCATCTTCCATTGTATCTCCCTTTTTGCTCTAGCCTTTGCTCTCTTACATGGTTACTGGCAAGTTTTCTTGCCAGTTAGAACTACACCCCTCCTAGCTGACCAGTCTCCTCTCACAGTAGAATTTATGCCACTAGCTTGCAGGTGGTCTGAGGATCCACGCACATATGACCATCTTTATACCCCAGTGCACAGGAGCTGAGGTCATGCAACAGATGTATGACATAGGGAAGGTAAAGTTTTAGTACCCCAGCCAGACGTAAGCAGTGACGAGCCATATGTCATAAATACTGTAATGGTGATCAGTAGGGCATCTACTGTTATGGTAAGTTCTTACACAACTGTACTTTCCCAGTTACCTCTTTCTACGTCACATTTCCAACATTTGACATCTACCCAAGGAAAAATTCTTTGGATTCTGCTTGGGGTATAAAAATACCTATACAAACATTTCCAAACAAAAATCCTAAGTCTTCTAGACTTTATTGCATATTTGGGAACCATACATATGTTCTCCAATTGTTTCCTAGTGAACTGTGTATCCAGGGTCTCTTCCCAATCTTTTTTAACCTACTCTGATTAATTCCTATAGTTATTGTGCCAAATTTTATATAACCTACTAATTACCATTTTTAACAGCAGCTTCTGTTCTAGATTAAAATATCTACCAGAGCATGTCTTTTACTTAGAATTCCCCTACCCCTTTCTCTATGCCTACACTGTCAATCCCTGATAGGGAAGGAAGTCTCTGGCCAGCAGTCCAAATATCTTCTTGGCCTCTTCCCATTCTGTTACCTTTCCCTCTGTAGCTATTTACTTGCCTCCAATATCTTGGCTTCTTTGCCAGTTTTCCCCAGTAAACTTCAGGCCCCTCTTGCCTGTTCTCTCTCCCCCTAATTGCAGTTATCTCTATCGGCAAAAATCTCCTTTCCCCATTCTGTTGTTGAACTTCAACATCTCTTTCCATTTTGAAATATGGCTTTCTGCTTGTGTTGTGTATATGAACCTTACAATGTAGCAACTGACTTATTACAATGAAGTGTTTTTTCTTTTTTTGGGTGGGGGTTCTGAGGGGATAGTGAGCTGGTTCATAGTACTGGCTGAGCATCTACAGTAATCTACTGGAAATTGGAGCATCTAGTATTATGTTAAGTTTACTTGCACAACTGCACTTTTCTGCTGTGTTTACTTTTTTATCTCGGTTCCTTTTTTTCCAATGTATTCAGCAAATCACCAAGTTTCAAATTCTTATTACTAACCTGTTGAAGCAGCTATCTTGGGTCTGTTAGCGATATTGGTAAATGAAGTTCAGGACTGGAATCAAGTTGCTCAGAGTGCTGGCTGGGAAGGTGTACACTGAGTAATGCAAAGACTGCTGTCCACTTCATTAGAAGAGTGGGAGTTTCTTCATGGATATCTGACTTTACCCCTCCCCCGCCCTAAGTAAAGCATGAAGAACTGTCACTTAAGATTACCAAGTTTAGAAAAGTGGCAGGTACACCTGCTACACTCGGTGCTTCTGTTTGGGGGACTTGAAAACATGCAACACCTTGAGCCACCACAAGAATCGCACCTTCTTTACTCTGCCCATTTCAAAATGATGGCTAAGAGGTGAACTCCTTCTTGGATAAAAAAGCTTTTATTGTAGTAACATCCAAATGACATCCAAGTAAGCGCTTTTGCTTTATTACTAACGCTTCATCAGACTTTACATTCTACATTCAAAAATTCATTTAAATACCCTTGCTCTATTTAAAAGAACCAATGAAAAGCATGTTGCAAATTTAAAGAAACATTTCATTTTAACCTCATATTTCAAAAACTATCAAGATGTGAGAAACATGAATTATATGCGATAACATTTGCACCTGCAAAAAATACATTTTATATATATATATATATATATATATATATATATATATATATATATATATATATATTGTTTATGTATTTTTTGCATGTGCAAATGTTATCACAATAATATGAGGTTAAAACGAAATGTTTCTTTAAATTTTCAACTTGCTTTTCATTGGTTGTTTTAAATAGAGCAAGGGTATTTAAATGAATTTTTGAATGTAGAATGTAAAGTCTGATGAAGCGTTAGTAATAACGTGAAAGTGCTTACTTGGATGTCATTTGGATGTTACTACAATAAAAGCTTTTTTATCCATTCAGCTTCGATTGTCGTGTTGTACCACCACTCTATTTTTTGGATTTCAAGTTTTTGTTTGGGAGGTACTTTACCCTTCGTGTTTCTCTTTTTTTGACTGAACTCCTTCTTGGCAGGAGTTATCTGCCAAAGGCTTGCTAAGCAGCAGCTGGAATGGTAGTGGCCTATGTCAGTAGGTAGGTAGTGTGAGGATAATGAGGGACAAGACCATAAGAGACCCTTGATCAGTCAGGTCCAGCACTGAGCACTTTCTTTGATGGGACAATCTACTGTAACCTGGAAAATCCCTAATATTGTAATGTCTGTGTGCATGTTCATTTGCTTACCATGATGCAGTTCATAGCATACTTAAGTACTTATTTCCGCTGACCCCAACCCCCAACATATAAATGAGCGTACATACACACCGCACATTTATTTTTTGCCACTTGCATTGCGTGGATCACAGTCTTTGCTGTTGTCAGTTAAGTTTTGGATTCACATAATGAAACAGCACTCAGTGTCCACGTTAAAATCAAATTATTAGCCACCACCCAAAACTGGTATTATCTTCATTATCTCTGTGAGGGCACAACATTAAAAGTTCCCAAAAGTGCTAGAGATTTAATGTTGACACTCAAAGGCTTTATGAGAAGAAGCATTTGGCTTTCTTTGCAACCAAAAAGATAGAAGTGGGGGATGTGGCCAAGATGGTGAACAGTTAACAACACTGTTTTTTAGCATGTCTTCATTTCAACATCTCTGGCAGGATTTTTACTAAAAAAACTTGTATAGAATGTTTCAAAACTTTATGGATTTATAGTTGAATATCTGCTGAAAGATTTACTACAAAAGATAAGTTTGAAACTATTTTAATTGCTTTTGTCCTGTCAAGAAAACTAGAATGATCCACACTAAACCCAATGTACAGGACAGTACTACGAAAAAAAAGACATACAGGCTATACCAACATCAGCGAGTTTTCTGTAAATATAGATAAATTATAAAGCATAATGGACAATTTGTAAAGAGTAATGTAAAAAAAACAAGAAGTGGTCAGTGAATCTCTTAAAAGTCATCACAAATCTCGAGTATAGAAGAAGCATTGATTTTGATGGAAGATTACTTGAAAATGAGAATAACACTGAATTTCTTCTGAAACAAAACAACTTATTCCAGGATAAAATAGATGGCTTACAGAGCAGGTCTAGAATGAATAACATCAGGATTGATGGGATTCCTAAAAAAGAAGAGGGAGATGGTATGATTCAATTCCTTAATACCTGGGTGCCTAGAACTTTGAAACTGCCAGAAGCATTTCCTTTGACACCAAAAGGGCATGTAGTTCACTTTCTAACTCATCTTTAAAAAAATTTAAAAAAACACCTTCACCAAGGTCAGTGATTATTAGATTTTTGTCAAGTCAGGATAAGGATTTAGTCTTTAAAGCTGCACTGACTAATTATCAAGTAAAAATTAAAGTAAATACTATAAGATTTGACAGTGGCTGTTCTACATTAGTGATATCCAAGAGAAAAGCATGTGTGCCACATGTTAAAAGCTTAAAAGAAAAACAATATTAAAGCACAAGTTTTGTTTTTAGCAAAAACAAGGATTCACCTTCCAGAAGGAAAGATTTTTAATACCTTGGAAGTTGCAATGGACTTTATACAGAAAAGTAAAATCCTAGAAAAAACAGAGGAAATTGACTGGAATCTGTCAACTTCTTTGAAGCGAAGTGTAACAAGAGATGGTTGGTTAAAAGACAACAAAGTAAAAAAAAAAAAAAAAAAAAACTGAAGGACGAATGAAAATCAGTGTATTTCATGGTTATGAATTCTTATTAATTTATATAAGTGCTCGAATACTTATGAACAGGTATTGCACATCACTTTTACATAGTAAATAATTTCTTTCCCTACTTCAGATGGTTAGTAGTTCCCTTTCTAAAATGTTAGCATTCAATTCTTTTAGCTATATATGAAATTAAAGCCACATATTTTCACTTTAAGTTTAAAAAGGTTAAAATATTGATCTTATTCAAAGTTAATCATTATTATGCTAAAACTTGTTTAGATGGAACACTTTTGTGCCTTCACTGAAGGTTGGGCGTCGAGCTGGCATCTCGGCACCCTTAAAAAAATCTACTGACAATCATTAGCGGACCAGAGTTCCGCTGTGGCGACCCCTAACCGGGAAAAGCCAAAAGAAGAACAACAACAACTTTCTGATATCTTGGCATAGTTGAATAATGTACTATTAAACATAATACACAATGCAACAAATGACACTAAAGAGGCATGTTAAGTTACATTCTGTGTTCTTAAAATGGTCCAGGAGTGTGCTGATAGTATACTTGACATGTAATAGCATCCAGGAAAGATGCTATGTTATAAGCAAAGAATAACAAATATATAGCTTTTCACATATATAAAAGTTATTATTGGAATGATATCAAATAATTAGAGAAACACAAGTTTACAAGTTAAACCTGGATTACACATAAGTCATTCTTTTAATGTAAGTGTTTGTGCCATGTCTCCTTTAAAAAGGACTGTCTGCATTATATGAAACATCTTGTACAAATAGTGTTTGCTGAATCATTAAATGTTATTTCTTTGAGTGCAATGGCTTTTTAGTGGTTGGGATACTTTGAGATGTTTTTTGTTGTGTTTTTTGGTGGTTTGGAGGGGTTTGAGGGATAGATGTGTGGTGTGGAGGTGGCTTGGATTCACTTGAGTGTTTTTGTGTGAATTGCAACTGATGAACTGTTCATTTTTCAAGCCATTATTTATTTCCTGAAAACTAGCCTGAAACAACTTAGAGTCATGAGCACTTTTGGAATGTTGCGGGAGTTCTAAAATTCTAAAAGAATTGTGCAGGTTACTTCTTCCAGTCTAAAAGTAAGTAATCATATGCTAAGATGTCAAAGACTACAAGTTAGATAATAAGCAAAAGACAGTGAATTGTGTTTTAAACCAGTGTCAGTTATTTCTGAATGGTTGTTACTGATAGCATACTTGGACATGCAGTAGCACCCAGGAAAGTTATACTATGCTATAAACAAAGTATAAAAAATATAATTTCTTACATGTATAAAAGTTATTATTAGAATGTTATCAAGTAATTACAGTCACATTCACACTTTTACAAGTTAAACCTGGATCACACATAACTGTCATTATTTTAATGCAAGTTTATATGCTGTGTCTCCTTTAAAAAAATGACAGTCTGCTTCATATGAAACATCTTATACGAATAGTGCTCACTGAATCATTAAATATTATTTCTTTAACTGCAATAGATTTTTAGTGGTTTACATACTTTGAAATGTTTTTTTGTTTTTTTAGTGGTTTGGAAGGGTTTGAGGCTTCATTTGCAAGCCCTTGTCACGAAGAACAGACCTTAAAGCAGCATAATTAGAATCATGAGCACTTTTGTGATGCTGCAGGAGTTTTAAAATTCTAAGAACTGTCCAGGTTACTTCTTCCTGTCTAAAAGTAAATAATCATAATATTTTGAATGATATGCTAAGATGTCAATAAATATAAGTTAGTAAACAAAAGACAGTGAATAGCATTCTAAACTGCTGTCTGTTATTAAATAGTGTTGAATGCTTTCAGAAATGTATAAATAAAAGATAGTTTATATACTGTTATATGACTATACTAGTATAGAATGAAACTTCTGATAAAAACATTAGGATTGTGTTTCTGTGTTATTGTCTCTCTTTAATGATGACAAAACTTAATATCTCAGAACAGTTTATTATGGAAAATCTAAAGGTGCTTCAACAAAGTATTAGTTTAAGGGTGTGCACACTTATGCAACCAGCTTATCGTATGTTTATTTTTTTTATATTTTCCCCTTAACAGATGTTTGTTTTTCAATTGAATTGTACAGGTTACACGTCACATTAAAGGTGGGAAAAGTTTTGAAATGATGTATTGTGGTCTCATTTTTTTTATATTACAAAAGCCTGGCATTTTAACAGGAATGTGTACACTTTTTATATCCACTGTAAGATCCATTGTGCCTACTACTATTTGAACTGCCTGGATATCTTTCTTTCACATTGCTCTTGTTTCTGCCAGCAAATCCTGATATTTTATGACATTGTCTCTCTCTCTCTCTCTCTCTCTGTATGCAGGACACTGTAGTCACTGTGTGTAGCGATTTCAATGACCATTGCTACTTTTGTCTTCTTTTCTTGGACCACTATAGAACTGTTGGTGATTGGTGATCCCATGTGATATAAACTTCATCATTTTCTATGATGCTCTGTGGCTCATGTTTCCAGTGTTTTTCAGCCACTTCAATGCCATAATGTTTGCACAATCCCCAGTGCAACAGTCTTGCCACATTATTATACCTTTCAGTATATAGTCCTTCTGCCATTAGTATGTCACAACCAGCAACGAGGTGTGTGACTGTTTCCAGTTTGGTTTTACAAAACCTACATTTGTCTGTTTCTCCCACATGTTCAATGGACTTTGTAAACCAGCATGTACATAGCCCACTATCTTGGGCTGCCAATATTAACCTTTCATCTCTTGTTTTAAATTTGCCTTTCCTTAACCATTCCTGTGTTCGTTCCTGATCAACATGAGGTTCTTCCAGAAGTTTCTATACTTCCAACTATATTTATGCTTTTTCCACATTTCTTGCCTTCTCATCAAGTCCTTCACCTTATATACTTTCTTTTGTTTTTTTGGCACATTCAGTTACTGCCTGATTTTTATCTACTGCTGGTTTGACGCCAACATGCTTCTACTAAATTAAGCAGAGAAGTCATTTTACATTTATTCTCCTCATGTTTCAAAACTTTTACTACATTTGGGTCTTGTGAGGTCAGCAGATATGTGTGGAGTCCCACAGTTGCAGATCTGTACATGTAATCAATTTCAAGGAGGCCCATCCCTCTTTCAGAACAAGGACTATATAATCTTGGTATACACTGATTTTTATAAATCATTTGGTGAGCATGAAGCATCCTTCTTTTCCTATCTAATCTATCCAACATGTTTTGGGGCCAGTCAGTCACTCCAAAACTGTAACTTAGGACAGGAAGAGCAAATTGGTTTATACCAAGTGTGTCCAACCCGCGGGCCGCATGCGGCCCTCAGAGCTCTTCCATGCGGCCCGCGACCCGTTAAGTACCCGTTAAGTATAAATTAAACTTTTTTTCTGTGTGTTTTCATGTCCGCGTCCTTTAGCCTTTATGCGCATGCGCCACATTACTTGTTTCCCTTTTTTTTTTGATGCCAGCGTCTTTCAGCTGGTGTGCGCACGCGCCAAAGTACCGTCATGTCGTTTTTTTACGTCGCTAGACACATTCGTGACTAACAGGTGAAGGAAGAGGTTTGCGATCACGGCGAGGGGGATTGTAATATTTATTTTACATACACTGACTATACTACACATCTCCTGCAGTAACAGGTAAGTCGTTAGATTAATTTAATTAAACGGTTGAGGCAATGTCAGTTACTTTTTTTTTTCTTACCTGTATGAGCTGGAAGAAGTCAAGCCTCCAATGCAGGAGAGTAATTTTCTCATCCTGATGACTGCTGTGCTGTGTATGTACTGATCCTGTGTCCAGGTGTCCCTCCTGGTCCTCCTGGCATGGATCTGGGACTGCATGGGAATGGAATTCTGAACTTCTTGGAGTTGCAGGCAGCAGACTCTGGGCAGTTGTGTACCAGTATGGGATTCTTGACTCTGCACATAACTTGAACTTGCACTGCAGCAGCAGCCAGCAGCACTTCAGGCAGAAGGTAGTTAACTTACTTGTCTTTACTAATTATTATTAATTAGTAAAAGCAAACAGGCTCAGCTTTACAGCTTCTGCCGACTGTGCTTGCTAATGTTATGTGTGTGCTGCTGTGCTGATGCGAACGAATTTCGTTCAATCGAATGAATGTACAAGTGACTAGCAGTGAGTACAAATGAACACAAATACAAAAAAAAAAGCTAAACAAACTTCACAGACAGTCTGAGCCCTATTCCGATGGCTGGCAGTGGCAGTCTCCTTTCTTAAACTGACATAATCTTGCACACGCTGCACATGATGATGTCAGTGAAATTGAAACTTTAAAAAAATAAATAAATACAAAATATTCAGAAAAAAGAAACGGGAATTAAAGGGGCCACACGGAAATTCATGGCACCCCATTATTTGTACCTCAAAGCCAGTAAATACCGAGGAATTTGTTATAGTTAAGAGGTATGATCCAGAATTCTGGGTATTGAACTTAATAACAGCATGATATTAGGTGTTAACAAATATTCTTTTTCAGATGGTGCAGTGAATCTTGGTCCTAACCAATATTTTTTTCTTTTGTTGATATCACTGAAGCCTTTAGCAGGGATCTCTTCAACAAATACTGGGCACCCATTTCAGTAAGGGCTTTTAACTTACATTTTGTTTTTCAGTCAGTTCCTGTGAGATTCAGTAGTGTTAATGCAGCTTTGGATTGTATGTACATTATTTATTACACTGATACATGCATTCTATGTTCAGGTTTATATTCACAGTTGAGAGGTTTCATTGCTAGATCAGGGCTGTCTGGTCCCAATTACCTTTCAAGCACTTACCCAGCATTCTAGATTAGGTCATTTATGGCAATATATATTTTTTTACCAAAGAAGTGGGTGAATAATTAAATATAGTAGTACTGTTGGCCGGCTTAGTGGCATAGAGTGGTAAAGCCCTGAGTATGATGAAGAAGAGCTCAGGTGCTGAGTAGTTGAAATGGAAGGGACTGGACTACATAGATATAGCTACTCAGTCCAGAATGATATTTTTCTGCTGAGAGGGTGAATTCAGAGCTTGCTGTGGCATTTCATTGCAACTAGCTTCCTGGCTGAATGTTGGCATCATATTTCTGTTTTGTTTATTAGACATTTTTTCTGTGCATGCTTTTTTTCTGTTCTCTGTCTACTCTACGGGACACTTACAATAGCAGATTTGCATCTGGTGGTCTAGTAGTGAATTTCTTTTAAAAGATCAGCAATGCTGCAGTTTTTAAATTCAGATTTTCAGATGCTGGAGACAAAGCAAACATTGGTGATGTCTTGATTACTGAAGACCAACCACAAAGTAGACAGAATTTGATTCTTTTGTGATTCTGTGACTCTGCTGTGACACTATATCTACTCTACTGTTTGTTCTGCATGGGTAGCTGTGAATGCTTTGCATGAGTTATGTTAATCTTCGTAGGCATTTTAAAGCAGAAAGATAGAGAAAGATAAAAATATATTGCAGTAATGAGACAGAAGTTTTAGTGACATATAAATAACTACATAAAATGTTAATAATGAATTTACATAGATTGAAGCTATTACTTTTTGTTGCATCAGTCAGCCAGTATACTCTTTTTTTACATGACTGAGGAATGAATGGCAGAACAGAAGTAGGAATAAGTCCTTTATAGGAGTAACGTGTATATAAGAACTGCTTTGTGTTACTCCACTAAGCAACATTTGTGGCTTGAGTTATGCAAGTTAATGAATGGCAGCTGGCAATAGGTGCTGAATATGTTGTTGTTGTGTCTTTAGGCTTATCCCGGTTAGGGGTCGCCACAGCGGAACTCCGATCCGCTAATATAACAATTTAAAAATGTTCATTCTTGCTGTATTTGTAGTTCTGATGGCTGCTAACTGTTAGCTATGGCAGCCAATTAGTTTTCAAATAGTGTACAGGGGAAATCACTCTCTTACTAGCTAACTAGCTGTTTTGCTGTTTTCAGAGGCACATATGCATGCCATTATGAAAAGGAGTAATATGTTGTACTTGTGTCATTGTATTACTGCATACTTTTTTTTTTTTTTTTTTGGTCCTCACTTGCCGTTTGCAATGATATATTTTACATGCGGCCCCCAGACCATTTCTGTTGACTCAATGCGGCCCTTGCAGCTGAAAAGGTTGGACACCCCTGGTTTATACCTTTGAGTTTGTCCCTAGATGTTAACAGTTTTCAGAATTAATTTAAGTCTTCTAAAGTATTCCTTACTAAGTTTTATTTGCATTTGCTCATGTTTTATTGTTGATCCTTCTCAATTCCCAAATATTTATACACTCCCTCTTGCTCAAGTTCTTTTATATCACATTCTTGTCCGAAACTGATGTCTTCCTGGTGCTACAGTTTTCCTGCTTTAAAGGTTGCTTTTGCACACTTATCAAGACCAAATGACATTCTTTTATCATCTGAAAAAGTTTTGACAACTTGCAACTGTGCTTTCAGTTCCTTATCTGATGAGTTATACAGTTTTAAATCAATGACAAAGAGAAGATGAGAAGTCTTTGCACTTTGTTGTTTTCTAGGAGCCAAGCTTGTAGCCATGGCCTAAGCTGTTAAACAGCTTAATGGATTAATGGCAAGGCAGAATAGCAGCAGTGACAGAGAGTCACCTTGGAATACCCCCCTTTGAATTTTTATCCCCAGGATAATAATCTCTCCTTTACCATGGCTTAATTTTAAAGTGGTCTGCCACTGTTTCATGGTCACTGTAATGTAGTCGATCAGCGTAGGGTGTATCTTATACATTTTTAATATGACTTTATTTAACAACAAATGATCCTTTGTTCCATATGACTTTCTTTTATTGCCCTTTTGTTCTACTGCCATAATTGAGTTTTCTTCTAAATGATTATAAACTCTGTCAGCATCAATTCCCATGTATAGTTTATATGTAGTCAAAGACAAGTTATTGGTCTATAATTTTTTAGGGTACCTTGCAGGTTCACTCTTAAGTAAGATCATTGTTTTGCCTGTTAGCAAGGTTGGTATCTGTTAGGGGTGCGCATATAAATAGTTCTTACCCATGACTAAATTTTCATGCAATGATGTTAATACTTTTAACCAAAAGTTAGATACTGCATCTGGGCCTCTGGTTTTCCAATTAGAGGCTTTTCTTAACTTTGTTTCAATCTCTCTGGCTGTTACTTCATCCCATTTCATATCCTGCACTTTTAAACTTCTTAGTCTTTCTTTTACTTCTATCCATTTAGCATCTTTATGTTCCATAGGATCTTCATAGAGAACGTCTCCAAAATGTATCTGTTTCCTCTTTTTTGGTGGTCTCTCAATTCCTTTTACCTTGTTTCCCTATTCTCTGTAAAACTTTTTTGGGTCATCAATAAATTGCTTATTTTGTACTTTTCCTTTATATTTATGTGTGTATCTTCTAAGTTTTTCCTGCCTGTGCTGAAATTTTTAGTTTGTTATTTGCGATAGTACATGCTAGATCCTGGTCTGTTCTACTACTGAGCATTGCTTTTATCACATCTATTTTTCTTAGTATTTTTGTTGATATGTTCCCTCTTCTATAGTCTTCTAACAGTGACACTTCTTGTCTTAATTGCTTTATAGCTTTCTCTATTTGATACTTCATGATGGCATTCGATTTCTTCCCTTCCTTTCCCTTTCTACCCTGTGTTCTTGTGGTAGAACTTTATCAGTTATTAATTTAGCAGCAAAGTAATATATCCTGTTTACTTCTGTTATATCCCATGGATCTCTATGGACAGTCCTAATTACTGCATTCATTTGTTTCATCAGACTTATGCCTTTTTGGGTTTTATTGACTTTCTGCAGTCTATTTCTCTCATTGATCTTAGTATATCTATCCATGTCTATTAAATTAAGCAACTCTTTTCTTAGCTCATTTTCTTCCAAACTGAGGGCACATCCCTTATTTTCCATTTCCTGCGGGCATTCTATAGAAAGTTCTATAGCATCTTCCTGTGGGACCTTCTCTTCATTTTCATCCTGTGCCATCCATTGCTCTGTCATATGCAAACTCACTGGCCTATCATTCCTCAACATTGACTGCATCACAGTTTCCACATTTTCCTGATACTTTCCTTGCTGTCTAGCTTCAAGTGAGAATTTATACTGGTTTCCTGTGGAAGGCTCCAAAATATCTTAGTATGGCACCTGACCAATTGCTTCCTGTTCCACTGATTTCCCCTTAATTTGGATATCCATTGCGCTATCCTGTTGTGGTGCTTTCTGCATTCGATTTTCTACATTGAATCCTTCACTTTGCAGGCACTCCATAAACTCTTTTTCTATTTCTTTGACTTCTCCATTAGTAATCTCCTTTTCTCCATTTCCTGTTTGTATTCTTATTTTTTGTATTGTAAAGTTTTCCATGTCTGAATTCCTTTGCCTGTATTCCTCTTCGAATATCTTTGGTGCTACTCTTCTTTTATTGGTTACTTTTGCTTTCTCCTTTGCATAAATATTACACCATATTAAATCTCTTTTTTCTTTCCCATGTCCATATTTCTTCTTCAGATGTCTCCTGATCTTCTTGTTTCTCCTTACGTTGGGGACTCACTCCATCATGCTGTGATGTAACCTGTGTTAGACCTTCTACACCAAATCCTTCCCTTCGCAGGCACTCCATAACGTCGACTTCTTTTTTTTAACTTCTACTTTACTAATTTTCTTTTCTATGTTCCATATTTGTGGTATTTTTTTTTTATTGTGAAATTTTCCATAGCCGGATGCCTTTGCCTATATTTCTTTTTGAATATCTTTGGGGCTGCCTTCTTTATATTGATTACTTTGGCTTTCTCCTTTGCATAAATATGGCACCATATCAAATTTCTCTTTCTTTCCCATGTCCATATTTCTTTTTTTATACTTTTCAAATATCTCTAGGTTTTGTTGTTTATATTTTCGCACTTCCTCATATGCTTCTTTTTCCAAATAGATCAAAGTTTCTTGATCTATATATTGTTTTTCACAAATCGGTTGTATTAATGAATGCACATGTTCATTTGAAGCTTCTGACAGTTTTTCTTGCAGAAGTATTTTTCTTTCCTCTAATTTCTCTCTTAATTGTTTTGTATATCTTGTGTCTGGAAAATATGGGCTTTTTTGTATAATAGTAACAATACACAATTTGTTTCTTTTTCAGTATTCCACTCTATCATCTTTATGGCTCTTCTTTGGCCTGTCAGCTTTTGTCACTTTTGTGGACTGCTACTTCCTTCTACAACAGGGGGGGATCCTCCCCCTGGGTCTGGCCTGACCCCCATTGTATGAATGTTTCCGTATTTTTAGGATTCTACACTGTCATTTTTTCCGGTCCTGGTACCAGTGCGCCTACCAGAATTGGGAACTTTTTTATCCTGGGTCTTGTGCACCCAGCTATCTCTCTTAATTTTTATCTACTTCTATCCATGATATATCCTAAATAAATACAGTCTATATATCAGTGTCGCCTTAGTGAGATTTTGTGAAAACAGGGTATACCTCGCAAAAGTACTCCTGAAGACTTGAGGATGAATTCAGTTTCAGCACTACTACTCTCCTTTACTTGCTGACTTTTCATCTCTCCAGTCAGAGCATTTACCATGGAAGAACAAGTAATACTTATTAAGATGGTAATTCTCCCTTTAATGTTGTCTTATAATCTTTAGGACTATCTCCACCAAAATATTGATGAAGATAAATAATAATCTACTTACATTTTTTGGCATCCTAATAAACCAAGACTTTCCTTTGATTGGCACAGAAAAGGTTGGGATAATGGTGAAATAGGATTCCCTGATATTCAACTGTATGCTACTTCAACCTCTGACCAGAAGGCAGCCTGCCCGAGGCAGAGGTTGGTGTCTAGCTGTCTTGTGTTAATGCTCTGAGGGGCAGAGATGGCTCCAACAGCTTCGAACTACTCTTAACACCTTGGACCTGATAATGCTATGGCTGCAAGAGTCGTCCAGCTTTAACACACTCTGAGACGGTGTGCTAAGAGAAATTATTGAAGCAGAAGATAATGTTCGTATCCAATACAGATGGTCCCAGAAGACTCTGATCCAAGGGCTCCAAAGCCAAGGTTCGAATCTGAGAAGGAACCATGATTGGTGGAGCAGCACTGGTAAAGATATGCAGACCCAAAGGGGTAGGAGCCTGGAGAATTCCCATTTGAATCTGTGCTGAGAGAAACTTCCTCCTCATTCTGTCCAAATCTGCTTCTGTCAGGCTCCTGGAAGAACAAGAAGAGGAGGCCACTGAAAGGGGATCTAGAATGGCGGCATCTCTCTTAAAATGGTGATGGCGGCTGGGAAGGAATAGGGTCCAGAAAGGAAGCATATCTGGTCAGAGGGAGTGGTTTTGGATCCAATGGTATCAGATCAGATGAAGCAGATTGGGCATCGGAGGTAGACTGATCCAAAAATTTAATTTTCAGATCCGACCGTTTCAACAGTTTATGGGCTGGCTCCATGGTAGGATCAGAAGACTGAATGGAGGATAACAAAGGGTCCGACAGCCTGCTTCCTGGGATCCTTTTTGTCTGATTTGGAGATTTGAGCTCCAGATAATGATTCCAAGAAGGTCATAGGCAGAACACCTTTCAAAATAAGTTTATTCTTGTGATCAGCTAGGGCCCGCAGATTAAAAACTTTGCAAATATCGTACAGCATCTTTAAGTGTGCTGGGCCTAAGCAATAAACACAAGAGTCATGGGTATCTGACAGAGGGATCTTATACCCACACTCTTTGCATTTTTTAAAACCAGAAGGTTTTTCAGCCATCTTAATACAAACAGGCAGTATAAAGCTAAGAAGTAGTTTTGTTTTTTGTTTTATTTTTTTTAAATGGAAAAGCAGAAAAGAGAGAAAATTGTCAGCAACGGTAATTAAAGAAATTAACACAAGGGTAAAGAGGAGAAAAGAATGGCAACATTGCTAATGAAATTACAGTATGAAAAGTGTAGGATAAGGGAGGATTAAATTAGCTATATAGAAAAAAATGGATAAGTATAGCGAAAAGTAGTAAACAGACTGTTTATCCAACATGAAAACTAAGTATCGAGAGCTAACAGCAACCACGTCCATTCATTAGGGAGGCAAACGAGATCTATGATATGGTAGGGGACTACAGCATTATGTGTAATTGAGGAGCTTGACAGTTTCTAGTATCCACCAGCTGTAGAAAGAAACCGAGTTGGATCCGAGGGTCGGATCCAAACCCAGTTGTTGAGGAATGAATGAAAATTGACAACATCAGATTATTTGTTTGAATGTGCATTTTTTTTAAATGAATACTTGTATCATGATTATTGTTTGCCTAACCATTACTATGTGCCTCATTGTTTTCATTATAAAAATTGCTCCTCAAAGTACTTATTGTAAATATTGTTTCAAACTTGTATGTGATCATGTCATTTCCTTTGTGCAAACCTTCTAGTGATAATCAGTGTAATAAGTATACTTGCTTCTATGTAAATTAGTACTTAGAATGTACTGTTTGACAATGTAATTTCTACCCATGGAACATGGATCATGGCTGAAAAGAGACAGTCAACCAGTTAACTTATTTGGTTACCAAAATGTAACAAATAAATAAAAAAAATAGGTGTAGGTGACAGATGCCTTCTCTATTTCCTGACAGTCATATATATTTATGCCTTTCCTCCTGATCTGAAAATGTCTTCAGATTCTCCAGTAGAAGAAATTTTAATTTTCAGACACCATTGGTAGTATGAGGGTCCTCTTCCAATAGGAATAAAAAAAAATCTAAGACCCCAAAAAGATCCTACAGTCTTTTGCAGGCTGAGACCCCTAAGCTTTTGGCCATCCCTTCAGTAATATGTGCTTTGGAGGACAACTTTAATCCAACATGTATGTCGCTTGATAGGCTTTATCAAGTGCCACAGACCCATAAGTTCCTTTTTTCATAATCCCGTGGCAGATCCACATGTGCTTTCCTTAGCCAAGGATGCCAATTATAAACACCTTACTTCTAGTAATCTGGTCCCTTTTGATAAGAATGAAAGAGCTTTCATCAGGTTTAGGAAGAAAGGTTATATATACCTCCTCTACCCTTGCATTTAGGACTGTCATCTATAGGCTCACCCAGCGAAATATCTGCTAAAATCTTTTGCTGACATGAACAAGCTACTTGTGGATATCATCAGGAAGTAAATCATCCCTACTCAGTATGATCTCTTTTGTAACTCAGAGTAGTATACATTCTTTAAAATGTTGTGATGCTGCCGATACAGTGTCCTGAGCAGGTGTAACTGGGTTAGTAAAATATGCCTGAGAATGTCAAGGCACACTTTCTAAATGTTGTATTAGAGAAGGAAGTACTGTTTGTGGTACTTCAACTGAAGTGTTCAAAAGATTTGATGAGAGGGGAAAATTTATCCAAGGGGTCAAATATATTTTTCAATCTCCCATTTTTAAGTATACCAGGAATTACCTTCCAGTCCTGGGCCCTTCTACTGAAATTCTTGTAAACGATCCCAATAAAGGTATGGAAAGCGAAAGTACAAGAAACAATGATAGGATGATTCAAAGAAAAAAGGGGTTCTGCCCAGGTTCGAGGGGAGTTGAAGAAAAATGCATATCTTCTATTTCCAGCTCCCTCCCACCCTGGCATCCTCTAAACCTTGCAGATATTTTTCCCTATGTTCCCCTTTAGAATTAGATCACGGCAGACTCCTGGGTTCTGGAAATTATCCAAAATGGATGCAAGTAGCAGTGGAACTCTCTTCCTCCATATACCCAGAAGTTCCTCTACATCAAGAACTTCAAACCCATCTCTTCCCTTCCATCTTTTTTCATATGTTATCTCAATGAATCATAGAACCTGTCCCAAACTCACAAAAATTAAAATAATTTTATTCAATAATTTTCCCAGTCCTGAAGAAGGAGAGAATTTGGAAATTTGTCTTTTTTAAAACCTTTACATAAAAGTTCCAAAATTCTACCTTCCAATCTCTGTGGCCCCCCTCTGTGTTTAGGTTACTCTGGACCTAATCGATACCTATCATCACATACACATTCACAGAAACTTCAGGTAAAGATTTTCTGTTTCTTGTTGGTATTTTTAATTCTGTTTTCTGCTCTTTGATCTTTCCATGGCTGCAACGGTATTCACAAAGTGTCTAGCACCAGTAATTGCTTTCTCCAGATTGCAAGGCATTCACATTTTTCCATATTGTGATGTTTCCTGGCAGTTTTGAAGAGGGTCTGCAAAAATAAGGCAGTCTCTAATTTGTCAAGAATCTGTTTCAAATCCTAGATTTTTACCACAGTCTAAAAAAGTCATCTCTTATTCCTTCTGCCAGAATCCCATTTCTAGGTTGTCTGCTAAACACATCCCTAATGATAGCTGATCTTCCTCCAGAAAAGAAACAAATTTATAACAGCCAATTTCTACACTTTTCTCAACAAACAGTGACTACAACAAGGGAGTAGCTCCATCCTGATGATTCCTCTAGTCTGATTAAACATGAGAGAAGTACAGTGCTTTCTCAAATCAGTATGGATTCAGCATCAACACTCTATCTTTCCAAATACCAGTACTCCATTTTGTCAGGAAAGAACTATTATGGTGAGCAGACTTAACCTTACTGAATCCAGGTAGTCAAATTCCTCCCCCCAGCCCATTCTGTAACCACGGATGTTTCTGACTTTGCATTGGGGGCTGTATCCACAGGATCCAGAATATGGGGTTCTTGGGACCATATTGTCAAAAAAAAAACTCACACAAAAAAAAAACGATGGCCTTGATAACTGCATTAAAGGCCTTGAACCATTTGTGGAGTCCAGGACCACTTCAGATAATCACAGATGACACTGCTGTGATGTGATATATAAAGAAACAAGGGGAAAACAGGTCCTACCCTCTATGCAGACTAGCCATCATAGCCTGGGAACTTGCAACGTGACACATTTTATTTCTTCAAGCAAATTGCATTCCATCAGAGCAACACAATGTGTCAGACGCATTAAGCAGATACAGGACAGACCTTCCACAAGTGGAAATTAGACACCAGGGTCCTGCAGAATATAATCTACCTGTGGTGGGAAACCCATATGGGTAATCCTCCAAATAGATATGCTTGCCTCCATTCACAACAGACGGCTGAAAAACATCTTCTCCGGGATACTTGGCAGAAAGACCTGGAAGACAGATGCCTCTTCCTTCTCTAGGACAGTAAGGGTACAGTATGTTACCCATCCCTTTTCCTCTGATAACCACAGTTAGAGTCAAAAGGATTCTCCAGAAATTGTTTTGGAAAGGCATTTGTCATGAAAATGGCAAAAAGCAATTACCAAAATTTTCCCCATTGACAGATTTATTCACAAAGGGCAAAGGGTCACTGATCCACCCAGCTTCCAGAATCTTTGACTCCTTGAATGATAGAATTTTGATTCCTGTTAGGCACATTTTTTTTCTGAGGATGTGGAGCAGATATTAGAGGAGGATAGAAAATCTGCTACTAGAAATTCCTTTTTAACCACATGGAAGACATGTTCTAGTTAGCATCACAAGAAAGAAAAAAAAACAGGACCTAAACAAGGCAGAAGGTCCAATGGTTCTTCATTATGTGTGTGAGTCACTCAATTCAGGCCTTTCTTCTTTTTCTTCTTCTATAAAAATTAACTTTTGGCTATTTCTGCTTCTGTCTTTAAACCCTCCTTTCCTCCATGTGGAAAGTTGAGGAATTTCTGAAAGGGTTTTTTTTTTTTTTTTTCATATCTATCCTCCATGATGCAGCTGCTCTATGGAATCTTAAGTATGTTTTAAAAGCTCACTTTTTATCATCATTTGAACCAAGTCTTCAGGCTGATTTGAAATTCTGGACTTGGAAAACTGCCTACTTTCTTTTCTGGCATTGGCTAGATAAGTATCTGAGACAAAGCTTATTAGAGCTAATCCTCTTTATGTGCAGTTATCCCAGAATTTAATTCAAACCAATCTGTTCATCTCCCTGCAATCTTTCCTGACCCTACAAACATAGAAAAGAGAATTCTTCATAGTCTGGATGTCCTCAGGCAACTCGAATCCTACATTCTCAGAACAAAAGACTTTAGAGCTTCAGACCATCTCTTTATTTCTTTTGATGGGAAAAGAAAAAGTATAACTTGAATCAAAACAGTTTCCAAATAGTTAACCCTTTCCGTTCATTTTTGCTACTCTCACCGTAGTAAGCCCCTATCTCACAGAGCTAAAGCTCACTCTGCGTGATCTTTGGCTACTTCTGAGTATACAAACTAACTACATAAAGTAAATTAGATAAATCAGACATTGTGGAAAAGGAGTAGGCTCTAGATCTGTTCTAGAGGCAGCTGCTCAGTCACATGTGCATACCTTCTTCAAACATTAGGAAAATGACTTTTTTCCAGGACCAGAGAGGGATTTGCTACATTAGTTCTCCAAGGGCTCCTGGACTCTGACCCTCAGTCCTCTTCCCTTGCTAAATAGGCTTTAGCAATCACCTCATATAGCTATACACTACTCAAAAGTGATCTAATGGTGAACAAAGTACAATTGTGCAAGTAAATATGCTATAACAGTAGATGTTTGAATTGATCACTTTTGCAGTACTGCAACCATCCTTTACCCCCCCCCCCCCTTATCTTGAGTCTTTTTTCCCTTTCCTTTCTGGATATAATTTTGGCTAGAGTATGATTCCATTCCCCTCATCCTTCTCCTAGCTCATAAGTATCCAAATTGTCAACATGGTCAGTTTGCGTACATTTTTCAGCCTCCCTTTTCTAGAGAGGCAAGAAAACTTTTTAAATTTTGGTGCCTGTACATCTGATGTTATCCGTATTCCCTTGAGCTTCCTGTGATGTATGGTAATTGTGGAAGGTGCCCTAAAGCTTTCATTACTGGCCGGACATCCTTTTCTTTGCAAGATATGTACCATATAGCTATATGCTACTGCAACAGTGATCTAGCTGAACATATACTGTTAGTTTAAGTTTACTTGGACAACTGTACTTTTTCTATTTAGGAACACCTTTACTTTAGCATTTGCGTTTCCATTTAAAGATCACGGCAGCCTCTTTGATCATGTAGGAAATTGTCTTAGGAAGATGATTCAGAAATGTTAATCTTCAGTAGAGAGAATCTTCTGCATCAGGTTGTTTGAGTATGCAGCTATCTCTCATGCTGTGAGATACTGACATTTTGTATTGTTGTATTTTACATGAACTGATGGAAAAGTTGATTTTTTCTTGTGTGGACAAGAAAAAGCAGTGAAATTGTGGAAACTGTCCGCAAGGAAGAGTTACTCAGGATTTATCAGTCATTTTCTAGCAGTGAAAAAATGGGGTTTCTTGCTCCCGAGGTCAGAGTCTCCGGGACAAGGTTCTCCAGAACATCACATTTTTTTCTGCTGTGTTTCAGATGTGTGGACCCTTTTACTACAACGGAAAATTCGAAACATCATAGCTTTTCCCTTCTGTTGGTGCTGTTCCACTATTGCAGGATGCCTTGCCCCTCTTATAAATTACACCTGTGTAAATGCAATCAGTAGTTCCGAATCACACCCATCCTTAAAAATATTATCATCCCATACAGTAACCTAAAAACTCTCTGCTCCTCCAATAGAATACTAGCTCAAACTGTTAAATCCAACAACTCAGCTGGTGACTGTCTATTTACCAACTC